>NW_021635733.1:0-600000 GCF_004799145.2 Neltuma alba
AAATTGACACTCTGTATTAAAAAAAGAGTAACAAGAGAAAATTAATTATGCAATAAAGTTTTATATTATTTTCATCATTTTCTTCTATTTGTTTGATGTGTACATTGGTTTTTAAAGTGTCAAGAATCAAAAGGAAACAGTGAAATTGAAGAGTGAATATAACCAGAAAAATCGCAACAAAAACCAGCTGAAATAGAAAAATTGTAAATAGAGACTAAATTACAACTTCAGTATAAATTTTGACAATAATTTTATAAACGAATTGTTATGTGCAATTTTTTTAGGTTTTTTTTTTTGCAATTATTCCATTATTATATATATTCCCTAAACCGTTATAATTACATGCATAGATATTTCATAACTTTCACTGAAGTATAATCATAATCTTCTATCAAATGAACCCTGAACAGGAACATTGATCCGGATATTCTGAAGTTTTATTTACTCTTCTGTATTTAATATATAATCTAATTTGAGAGTTAACGTTAGTCTTATATATAAGATTCATTTCATAAGTTTATTTTTTTTTTTTTTTTACATACCTATTGAATATATTTTTCACAGAGAGAAATCAAGGTGATTAGAATGTTTTAGAAAAAATATATTACATTAACTAATTAACAAATATTTTTAATCTACTTAAATTATTTAACTAACTTTAGGTAGAGGAGCAATTGCTTTTGTCTTTTGGGTGAAGCAGAACTTGCCAGCTCATTTTAAGTTTAAAATATTTGTAGACACTATCCTTTTTATTCAGTATCAAGATGTGAAGATAATGAATTCTATTTTGGGTAAAGGGACAAATTTGTCTATTGCACATGTCAAAAAGACCACCAAAAATGCATATGAATATTTGAGAGCGAAGCATAAATGCAATCTCCCTTAATTTTCTTAAACATCGTTACTTTTTTATTCTGTGGGACCCACTTTGTCAGCTCATCTCTCTTAACTTTGTCAATCCCCCCCAAAATCCTCTCTTTCCCCACACCATGCTCCACGTCCAACCCCTCTCAACTTTGTAGGTCTCACTCTCATCCTTCCTCTTCTCCTTCTCTCTATCCCCACACCGCGCGCCATGGTCTGATATAATCTGTCGACTAAACGTATCAAGCACGCCTACGATAATTCCGCTTCACTGTTGTTGACTTTTTGGTGGAAAGCAAAAACGATGACAGCAGAGAATGGCATCCTTCCTAGAGACTGATTATCGTATACACTATACTGGTGGCAGTGGGAATTGATAATGGGGGATTAGAGATGAGGACCGTGATGGGATGGTGATCTCAAGTTTGTGATAAGTATATACTCCTCCGGTCCTTAATAAAGACCCATTTAACTAATTTGATTAGATTAAGAAAGTTAGGTAAGTTAGTTAATTATAAAAAAAAGTGACACATTTTCCTAAAACACCATAATCATCTTTCTTAATACCCCCTCTCCCTCTTCTATTTGATTATGGTTGAGGGAGTATTCATAGGGGTAGTTAGAGAAAATTGATAATATGAGAAATGGGTCTTACATTTAAGACCAAAACCAACTCAAGAATTGAGTCCTATATTAAGGACCGAGGAGTACATCATTATGGTGGCTGATGCTCTTTTAACATTATAATAGGTAAATTTGTCTTTTACTCTTCTACTTTTAACATAAAAATATTAAGAATATTTCAAAAGTATCTAAAATTTGTTTAAAAAACTTATTGCAACTTATTTTCAAAAAAATGCATTTTTTTTAAACGGGATGATGTAACATATATGTTGAAACAGGTTATAGCCAAACACGCAGTCGATAAAAATTTGTAACTCTGCTTTTGACTTGTTTAGAGCTCTGTCTCTAATCCTTCTATATTTAATTAATATTACCTCCGTGCTTAGTATAAAAACTAATTAAAAATTTAATTTAGTTTAATATAAAATTTTTAATTTATTTTGTTTCTTATAATTATTTATTTTACTTCCTGATTAATTTTCACAGTAATTGTAAAAATTATGTATTTTTCAATACACATAATTAATAAAAATATATTAAAAATAGTGTTTATTATTTATAAATAATTGATTCAATTAATTTTTTAATATTCATAAATTAGCCATGCGGAGTTGAGATAATTTAATTCTGGCAAAAAAAATATATTACTTTTAAGGGAGGTTGAGGGAAGTCAGGACCAGAAATACCCTTATCTACCATGTCGAAATTGATCGCTATCTTCGCCATCAGAGTATGTATCAAAAGCACCATCATCATCAAAAGAGACGACGGGCGGTGAGAATTCGGCCTTCGGCGACACCCAAAAAGGTCTTCTCTTTACCCTGCCGCTACCGGTGGTGGAGATGACCGAATTCGAATTTGGGCTCCTCCACTTTCATATTTCTATAGTTAAAAACCTCAACAAAAATATCCGGTTCTAAAAATCCAAAAATATGGACGCACACTATTTTGACAATAATTGGAATTGCAGAGGATATTCCAAAGCATCTCGAAAGTTGGAAAAGTTGCACCGGAAAAAAGGGCGAAGACAATGAGAGCGAGAGATGTTGAATGTGATTGAAAGAGATCAGAAATAACAGCTTGGGAACTGAGTTTAGTGAAGCTATGAACAAGGGCCTTGTGCTTGATTGGCGGACTGCAGCAACGGATTGCGCTGCGTGTGTGAGGATTCTGGAGGACTTTGTGGCCAAAATCAAAGCAATCATCAGATGCTATGCTTTTGAAGTGATAACAATATCGCCACAAAGTCCTGGAGGTCTGACAAAGGGACTGGCCAGGCTTTGTAAGGAGTCAAAATGGACATGTTACTCTAAAAATTGACAGTAGCGTCCGAAATTGTTTGACCACCGAAATCCTATCCTTGTTTAGCCACCCAAATTTATCCTACCGAGAATTCTCCAAAATTTAATCCCATACATGTGTAAGTTTAATTTGTTAATCCCATCCAAGATTTTAAATCAGTCCAAAGGAAATGGGGAAGAATTTATCAATAAAGTTGTCAGTATCAGTAAAACTTCTCATGTTAATGTGTTACCCTTCTTGGATTTTGTTTGAAAGGTGAGAAGAAGGCTCTTATATATGAATACATGTGCAATGGATCTCTTGACAAATTGATTCGGAATAAGGCAAATAAAACTAACTTGTCATTGACTTGGAAAAATTTGTTTCAAATTGTAATTGCACAACTCGAGGGCTTGAATACTTGCATAGAGGATGCAACACTCGAATTCTATATTTTGACATAAGCCACATAATATCCTTTTGGATGAAAGCTTTTGCCCTAAGGTCACAGATTTTAGACTTGCTAAACTTTGTCCTAAGAAAAAAAGAGAGCATTATTTCACTTTTAGAAGCTAGAGGAACTCTTGAGTATCTTGCACCAAAAGTTTGGAATAGAAATATAGGTGGGATTTCATATAAATATGATATTTACAGTTATGGAGTGATGTTATTAGACATAGTTGGCGTGTTGAAGGATGTGACCATGGAATCCTATTTCCTAACTTAGAATTATGTTCTATTTATGATAAACTGGAGCAAGGCAAAGATTTGGGACAAAGTAAGGCAAAGACCACTGAGGAAAACAATATTGTCAGAAAAATAACCATCGCGGGTCTGTGGTACATACAATCATTTCCAACTCAGAGACCTATAATGAATAGAGTGATAGAAATGTTAGAAGGAAGCCTTGACTCACTGCAAATGCCGCCAAAGTCAATTACACCTTCCATTCAAGACGAGAAGTAGAAGTTTTGAAGAATGACAAATAAAGACCTTACAAGAAAATTAGTGTAAAACGAAGACTTGTAAATTATAAAAATAAAAGTTTGTGTAATAAACTTTGTAGTTCAAGTAATAGCCATGTTCTCATTTCACATTAATTTTGTTGGATGATCTTAACTGTCATTCTCTTTAGAATTTCCGCCACGGCTCTATTAGAGCAATGTATGTGTCTATTATCAAATCCCATATATTGAGGCCTTGGAAGCTCTCCCCTAGATTCTGACTATGATTCCCAAAAGTGAATTGCTTAGCATCCTTTTTGTTCTTCCAATATCAGTAAAATAATCTTTAGCCAGATTCCAAGTGACATATAATGTCTTTAGAAAGCTAGTATCAAACATCTCTCGGGCATGCATCATTATACCAGTGATGGGTATCATCTTGGCAAAAGTTGTTAATGAGAAATGGGTCAAAACATTTATAACTGAACTGTAAATCTATTGTATTCAACTATTCATATACATGTAGCCATGGAAAGGGAATGATGTTACTGCTGGAAATTAAAGGGCCCCAGAGCGAAAGAAGATTTTTGTACAGTTGATTTTTATCAAATGTACTAATGTATTCTTATATCTATTATTTTGAACATTCTTACTTTCAAAGATAATTCAAATATTGAATTAGTATATTCTATTCCTTTATGGAATTCTTTTTTTTTTTTTTTGGCCAGATGCAAGTCAAGTCTTTGAGAGAGGACTATTTTGTGGCCGTGTGGAATACGCATTTAACAGTCAACAATACATCTCTTCCATCACCTTAAGACAAACCAATGCATTAATTCCTTTTCAACATTTAATATACCTTTTTTTTTTTCAAATTGGGGGGAATACCCATTACAATTTTATTGATGAAGAAACCTGATAAATTTTTATACACAGAAAGTATTAATAATTGCAATTTTGTTCATGCGGATGATGGTACTTTGATTTATGTTTTTTAACTGGGAAATTTTTAGGGTTAATATAATCTTTAATCTCTCAAGTTTGTCCTCATTTTGGTTTGATTCTTCAAGTTTCAAACCATAGGTATTAATCCCTTAAAGGGTAAAATAGTCCAGATTTTTATTGGATTATAGAGATTAATATTTTGAATAGAAAGAAGCTTAAGAGACCAAAATTTATGATTTGAAACTTGAGAGATCAATCCCAAAATAAGGACAAACTTATTAAAGGACCCAAAATTGTATTAGCCCAAATTTTTAATGGGAGACTTTTGCTCAATTTTCTCTTCTTTTTCTTTTCTTTTTTTTCGTTTGTTTTTCTTCTTGTTTTAGGCCTCTCGTTCCCCACTATCCATCCGAGTAAGCCTTGGGAGACTACTTACAGCCGGTAGTTTTCTGATCTGTAGTCTGCTGAAGTGCTATTGTAGCAATTTCATGGAGAGTTTGGATTTGAATCATCTATGACTTATTGGTCCTTTCCCTTGAGATTCGAACTTAAATGACTAGATGATGAATGAGATAGTTCCCTAAGACCAGATTTGTTGGCATTATTTCATTCTTCAACGGGGCTGCTTTTCTTTCCATTTTTTTAATATTTTTAAAGCCGGCAGTGTGTTGAGGACTGAGACAGACGCAGCTTTTAGACAGAACAATCTTTTATATATAATATAGAATCTATAAGCAATGAACAATTATAAGCTATATAAAACAGGTATGCTTGCTTCATATTTTGTGCAAAACATGAACTTGTAATCTACTTCAAACTCACTAGCGTTAACCCAGAAAAATTGGCTAGCAGTTAGTCCACGGTAGAAGAGCAGTGTATGTGAATGTGTTTCTTTTGTTCCTTGAAGGTTAAAACCAGTAAACCAAAGGGTCTTAAATTTCAAACTTGAAAAGTTGAAATCGTGGGATTTGTGCCCCACATGCATGGAGTAGGGCCAGTCACTGGTGCAAGGAGGCCGGCTACAAGCAATTTCATCAGGTCACAAAGCGCGCGTTTGGGAGCCAAAAGGCGATCTGGGTGCGCAATCCCGTCGTATGGTCATAATCTTACCCCCTCTATGGTCTATAGTCTATTCAAATGAGATGTGACAAAATTTGGGTTCCTTAAATAATAGCGAAAAACTTCCTCCTTTTTTTTTTTTCCAAAGATCCTCAAACATGATTCTTCCTTCATTTTCCCGTTGAAAACGCATGTAGCTAGTCAGGCCACATCTGAAGCTGAGAGGGGTTTCCTGATTGAATTTTGAGTAAGGCCCGATAGTCTCTAATATGCAATTGTATATCAAGGGCAAAAATGACATTTGATGGGGATTGGTCGAATTGAAAATCTCTGTGTAATGCCATTCTGTGAATGACTTTTATTCCATGAAAATTGTACTCCTCCGGTTCTTAATATAGGATGTAATTGTTAAGTTGATTTTGGTCTTAAATATAAGACTTATTTCTCATATTATCAATTTTTTCTAAATTACCCCTATGGATATTACCTCAACCATTATCAAATAAAAAGGGAGAGGGGATATTAAGGAAGATAATGTGGTGTTTTAGAAAAACATGTCTTATTTCTTATAATTAACTAACTTACCTCACTCCTTAATCTAATCAAATAGTTAAATATGTTTTATATTATCACCGCAGAAGTAATATATATTGCCTTATTACTCAAAGCATGCTTGTGTTTCGTTTAACTTTGATTTATAGCCCTGTGAGAGTTGTTTCTTGATAGCCATTTCTGCAATGATCATACTGTACAAGGGTCCGCCTTCTGTGTTTTACGTCAGCTTCTCTTCAAGACCTTCTTCTTCGTTCCCATTCTCTTTTATGTTACCGCTGCAAATGAACAATTTTCAGCTTGCGAGCTTTTAGCTGCGGAAACGTCATCAGTCTGAGCTTCCCTTTCTGGGTCGACTCACTGCCTGCTTATGTGGTCATCCTAAGTTCAAGCTTCATTGTGACGGAGACAATGTTACTATCAACATTAATTCCCAGACTTTTAGGGTAATCCATGTTAACTCCGCTGCTAGAACTTTACGATTGCAAGAATGGATTGTGGGGGTACCAAGTGTTCCAATCAGTTCACAAACATCACGTTGGATTATTCTTTTTTGACTACACCCCAATGATGAAAATCTACTCTATTATACGGCTGCCACCCTTCAAGCAATGCCACTCTGAATTCATCAAATGCTGTGAGATTTGATTGCCCCTTACATGGTATTCTCGTGAAGCATACTTTTTGTGGACAACAATTGACCAGGACTGGTCTGGGTGTGTAGAACTAGCATCACTGTTCCTGTTCTGGGTGTGGCACTGAGAAGTTTCATTTCATAGATCCTGGTGATGTTATAGATCAAGTTTTGGGGTTAAATGGGAATGAAAGGAGGTGGTGTGATGATTGCAGAATTTCAGGTGGAAGATGCGGTTACACGTAAGTCTGGATGAATTTACATGTTCTGTCCCGATGGGGTTGTTTTGCTGATCGATTAGAAGAAGAAGCAGCGCCAGCACCCTGGCCGGAACCAAGGCCTTCTCGTCTTCAGGATCATCAACAGAGGGTATGTGTTCTTTTTCCCATAGCTTTAGTTTTGATTAGATTCCTCTGCTTCTTAATGTGTTTTGGATGGAGACATTAGATTTTCTGATGACAGTTAATGAAGTAGTTGCCATTCACATTTACGTAACTAAAGTAACCATCAGGAAATAAATTATAGATATCAGCAAAGAAATTATCTAATGTTACATTTATCCTCTGTAGCAACCAATTTTGTGAAGATAATTTCATTATCGTCTTCACCTCAGTCAACCGGGGTTTATTTTCCTTTTACTATTGTGTACACAAATATAAACTATGTCCGGTCTTTAATATAAGAGCTAGTTTAATATTCAATTTGGTTCTAAATATAAGGCCCTAATTCACTCGTCTCATATTATCTTTTTTTAAGGTAATACTTATAGTAGTGTATATATTAAGTGTTCATAAATGGTAATTTAGGTAAAAACATATGATAACATAGTATTTAGAAAAAAAATACCTATTTATAAATAACTAGCTTTAAATTTTTTTTAATCTAATTAAATTAGTAAAATAGTTCTATATAAAAAGTGGGCGTAGTAAGTTAGGAGATAGTCAAGTGCTGAATTTGTAGCGTGACCTTTGGTCGTTACTTATCTCGTCATCAAACAAAACGGTCAGGGTCATCAAATCATATGTCTTTTTCAATCGTCTCGCAGTCTTTTGAATGCTTTAATAATCAGAGTTTAGATAGAAAGTTTAAAAGAACCTACAAATTGGTGTGTTTCTTTAATTATTAAATTATGACGTTATAATGACTGCTGAAGTGTGTAAATTATTTATAAATTGTATGTTTGTCATATTTTAGGTGTGTTAGGATTATAGTTTTGATGATAACAAAGTCAGATAATGGGTTAAGTATTTTGATCGATCAACTGATCGATCAATCGTTTATCGCTAAGGTTTCAGATAATTGTCAAGTGTAAATCAGGTTTATAGTAGGTATTTGGATCGAAGAACTATTCGATAAGTAATTAATCGATAAAGTGATCGATTATCGCTAACGTGGAAATCACACAAGAGTATGGTTAATTATCGATCAACTGATCGATAATATCAGATAAACAATCGAGTTACTGATAAGAGAACCAAATCTGAAGTGTATTTATCGATCACGTGATCGATAAATCAGTATCAATAACGACTTCGATAAAAGGTAACACAATCTACTTGTTCTGCACACATAATTCTGTTACCAATTTATCGATCATATTTCGATCATTTGTTTATCGATACGTGTTCGAACATTATGCTCTAACTCTCTGAATGCAGGTAATCAACTTCACTGATGGATCGATAACCTTATTGATCATAAAATTATCGATCACATGATCGATAATCAATGTCTTATCTACTCTTATTTAGTTTTCCTGCAACCAAATTATCGATAACATTATCGATAAATTTAACTTGTTTGCATAAATAACTTTTCACATAACATGATCGATAAAGAGTCTAAGGATTGCTATATTCGCATTAACTTATGTTGAACTATTTTCGATCACCTAATCGATCACTGTTTTTTCGATAATATGATCGATCATTCAATTCCCTGAAACTGTTTTCACAAAACGTGATCGATAATCAGTTTCTTTTCTTACAGGATTAAATTTCTCTTCTCACTTTATCGATCACTTGTTCGAATATTCATTGATCGATCAACTGTTCGATCACTTCAGATAGTCTGTGTCTTTCATTGAATATATTCATACCATGGTTTATCGATAACATTATCCATCATACATTTATCGATAAGTTGTTCGATCATCAATGACTGAAGTTTCATTTCAATAACATTTGAATTATCGATAATCTGTTCGATCAAACAAGTGTTCGATCACTTGTTCGATCATGGAACGATTTCCTTTTCTATGATAATTCTTAGAGTCAATGATCCAACACTTGATCGATAATATTGGTGAACTAATTCGAAAAGTCTTCATTCTGTTTATCGATAACCTGATCTATCATCAAGTAATCGATCATCTCTTCGATCAAACTAAACCAGAATGACTTTCTGCTCTTCTTACAGATAAATGATTTCGTCACAAATTTGAATGATAAATTGTTTTCTCTTCTTTGTTCATGATTAAAGTATTCACCGCAAGACTCTCATTTGTTCAAAGCTTAAAATATGCAGATTAATGAAAACGAGTGCAACGGCTCTTCAACGGGATTACGTAGACTGCGACCTACAGTGTCAGAAGCTCAGACGCATTAATGGCGGAGCCGTTGAAACCAGCGAAACACGCAAACGGAGTCACAACGGCTAGAAGCTCTTCCGTCTAACGGCTACTTAACGATATCAACTATAAAAGGCGCGAAGAAGCATTAATGAAGAGATTGAATACCGGAACTACCACCTGCGATTATTTAGTCTAGCATTCAATACTCTGTTTTCACGTTACTACCGAGCATCAGTGTTATCATTAAATTCACTCTGTAAGAGAGCCAATTACTACTCTTATTAAAAACTTGAGTGATACTCAAGAGTGTGGACTCTTGAGAGGGCTTGTATCCTTACGGGAGTAAGGGGGAGTGATTGAGCGATTCAATTACTGTACCGAGGCACCAAGAGCCCTGTCGATCTTGGAAGATAGTGAAATACTCAGAGGTGTTCTGGGGACTGGAAGTAGGTCACGTGGTTTAGACCGAACCAGTATAAATCTTGTGTCTCCTCTCTGCGGTTAAATTTCTCCTTACTCTGACTCTCTGTTTTTATTCAATACTGTCACGCATTTGATTTAAATTTTTGTAACTCACCCAATTCACCCCCTCTTGGGTGAGATTGTTTCTAACATTTGGTATCAGAGCAGGTCTCTTCTAAGGATTTAACAGTCCGAAGAGAGATCAAATGGCAGGATTGGGAGATAGCGTGCTACCCGAAGGATGCTCAACATCTAAACCGCCAGGCTTCAGTGGAGAAAATTATACCTTCTGGAAAATGAGGATGAAAATCTTCATCAAGGCCACAGAGTATGGTTTGTGGGACGTAATAGAACACGGCAACTATGTCCCGATGAACACAATAGATGGCCAGCAAGTACGCAAGAGTCCCAGGGAGTTCGATGAGGAAGATAAGAAGCTGGTGACTCTAAATGACAAAGCTATCAACATACTCACGTGTGCGCTTAGTCAGAGGGAATACTTCAGAGTCTCAAGTCTGGAAACCGCGAAGGAAATGTGGGAGGCTCTGGAGATAGCTCATGAAGGAACCACCGGTGTAAAACAGAGTCGAATCAACACTCTCACCACCGAATTCGAGTTATTCAGAATGAAGGAAGGAGAGAGTATCCGAGATATGGAAGTCAGATTCTCACATCTCATAAACCACCTCACTGCACTTGGGAAGAAATATAGTCAAGAAGATCAAGTGAGGAAAATACTGAGCGGTCTCACAAAAGAATGGGAACCGAAAGTAACAGCTATTGAAGAAACCAAAGGAGAATCCATTGGTTCTGTTCGCAGCACTGTTCGGGAGCCTCGCTGAATATGAGAGCAAGCAAAAATACAAAAAGGAGATGAATGAGAAGAACCGGAAAAGCATCGCTCTTAAAACTCAAGAGAGCGAAGATGATAATGAAGATGATCTTGATGATGATGAAATGGGCCTTATAGTCAGAAGGTTCAAGAAATTCTACAAAAACAGAACCGGAAAGAAGTTTCAGCCGAAACGCAGAATTTCCTCATATCCGAACGAACCAAAGGATCCAATCATTTGCTTCGAATGTAAGAAGCCAGGACATATCAAGGCGGAATGTCCCCAACTCTCCAGAACGAAGGACAAAGAAAAGAAGAAAGAAAGATTCAGAAAGAAGAAAGCCTTCGTCACATCAATCTGGGGAGAGACAGCTCTTCCGATGAAGAAGAAGGAAGTGATGATGAAGAAACCGCTAACATCTGTCTAGTGGCCCAAGAAAACGAGGAATCAGAAACACGACGAGGTAATAATTTCTGAACCATCTTATGATGAATTACAGTCCGAATACAATGCTTTACATTTAGAATTAGTAAGAATTGCAAAAGGAGTTAGTAAGCTCTAAGAAAAGGATAAAGTTTTTAGAAGATCAACAATCAAAAGTTGAAGTCAATACAGACTCGACTTCGACTTGCAAAAGTTGTGAAAAGAACGAAAGAAAGATTAAAGATCTTACCAGAACCTTAGAAAAATTCACTAAAGGTAGCGAAATGCTTAAGGTGATCCTAGGAGCTCAACGGTGCTCTATGGACAAAACTGGTATAGGATACGATCCAACCCAAGATAAATCGAAAGGAAAGAAAAAGAGTAGTGGTAGATCATATCTTACATATTTTAGAAATTCTGTGCACTCCTCAAATCCATTTGCACTTTGCTCTCACTGCAACCGTAAAGGCCATTCAACTTCTTCTTGTTACTATAAGAAGAAAGGAGATTACGGAACATTAAAATGGGTGCCCAAAGGTACTTATGTACCAAAAATAACTCATACTAACCAAAAAGGACCCAAGAAGGTATGGGTACCTAAAACATGATTGTAATTTGCAGGTATGTCTCAAGGCATCCAGAACAAATAAATGGTATATAGACAGCGGATGCTCCAGACACATGACGGGTGACACTGAGAAGTTTACATCACTCAAACCAAAAGACGGAGGAAAAGTAAGCTTCGGAGGAAACCAATCGGGAAAAATTGCTGGAATTGGAGAAATCGGAAGTAGCATAGGCATGAAGGTCGAAGACGTGTACTACGTGGAAGGTCTATGTCATAATCTCCTCAGTGTCAGTCAGAGTGCGGACAAAAACAACTGGGTGATCTTTGATTCTGAAGAATGCTTAATCATAAGCAAAGATGACCTACCTTGAAGAAAGAAGAATTGAATACAAAGCTGAGAGCTCCGAGGGACGGTAACTGTTATACACTTCAAATTGATTCTAAAACTTCTGAAAACTGTTTTATTAGTAAAAAGGAGGAAAGTTGGATTTGGCACAAACGACTTGCACATGTCAACATGAATCAACTTTCAAAATTAATAAAAGGGATCTAGTTGTTGGTTTACCAAAAATCCAGTATGAACGTAATGATTCTGTGATGCATGTCAAAAAGGTAAACAAACAAAGTCTTCGTTTAAATCAAAGAAGATAGTTTCAACTGAAAGACCACTCCAAATGATTCACATGGACTTGGTCGGTCCATCTAGAGTAAAAAGCTTTGGAGGAAATCTTTATACCCTTGTAATAGTTGATGACTATTCGAGGTTTACCTGGACTTTGTTTCTTTCCTCTAAAGATGAAACTTTAATGCTTTCATTGTTTTTGCCAAAAAGGTTCAAAATGAGAAAGGTATATCTATTGTGTCAATCAGGTCAGATCACGGAGGAGAATTTGAAAACAACGAATTTGCAGACTATTGTGAGGAACATGGAATTGACCACAACTTTTCTGCACCAAGGACTCCTCAACAGAACGGAGTAGTTGAACGAAAGAATAGAGTACTCACGGAGATGGCTAGAGCAATGCTAAATGAGAAAGGGGTCTCACAAGTATTCTGGGCAGAAGCAATGAGCACAGCTTGCTATATATCTAATAGAGCCTACATCAGAACACTGCTCGGAAGACTCCATATGAATTGTACAGGGGGAGAAAACCCAATCTGACACATCTAAGGATCTTTGGAAGCAGATGCTATATCCACAACAACAACAAAGAAAACCTGGGTAAATTCGATCCTAAAGCTGATGAGGGTTTGTTTCTTGGCTACTCTAATCGTAGTAAAGCATATAGAATTTTCAATAAACGAACTTTTACAATAGAAGAATCAATTCATGTAGTGTTTGCTGAAACTGAAGCAATTTCGAAACCTGTAGATGATGATGCTGAAATCGTTCAAAATTTTCAAAAACTGGATTTGAACAAAAACTCGAACAAATTATTTTCAGAAACCGTTTCAGAAAACAGGGATGATTTAAACGATCCTCTTTACAAGAAAATCTAGAGCAGCCAAAGGCATGGAGACATAACCGAGATCATCCTCTGGAACAAGTCATGGTAAAGTCAATGAAGGGGTCAAAACCCGGAGACAAATAGTCAATGAAGTTCTTTTTTCTGCATTCATATCTCACATTGAACCCTCTAATATTGACGAAGCACTATCAGATGAATTCTGGATAGTTGCAATGCAGGAAGAGCTTAACCAATTTGAGAGAAATCAAGTTTGGGAATTGGTACCCAGACCAGAAGACCATCCGGTCATTGGCACCAAATGGGTATTCAAAAACAAGCTCGATGAATCGGCTCAGATCGTCAGAAACAAAGCCAGATTAGTAGCAAAAGGCTATAATCAAGAAGAGGGAATCGATTATGAAGAAACGTATGCTCCTGTAGCTAGATTGGAAGCCATACGAGTTCTTTTGGCATTTGCTTGCATCAAAGATTTCAAACTATTTCAAATGGATGTTAAAAGTGCATTTCTGAACGGTTACATATCAGAAGAAGTGTTTATCGAACAACCTCCCGGTTTTGAAAATTCAAATTTTCCTAATCATGTTTACAAACTTAAAAAGGCTTTGTACGGTTTGAAACAAGCTCCTAGAGCTTGGTATGAACGACTTAGCAACTTCCTGATAGAAAAAGGTTTTGAAAGAGGTAAAGTGGATGCCACACTTTTCATTAAAAGAAGTAAGAAAGATCTTTTGATTGTTCAAATATATGTAGATGATATTATTTTCGGTGCTACTAACGAAGATCTCTGTCAAGAATTTGCTAAGCTTATGCAGGGAGAATTCGAGATGTCCATGATGGGAGAACTAAACTTCTTTCTGGGATTACAAATCAAACAAAAGAAAAACGGTATATTTATATCCCAGACGAAATATGTAAAGGAGTTGCTGAAGAAATTCGGAATGGAGAATGCCAAAAGTGTAAAGACTCCTATGAGCTCAACCTGTTCGCTTGATGTAGACGAAGACGGGAAAGACATAAATCTAACAAGATATAGAGGGATGATCGGTTCTTTACTATACCTCACTGCAAGTAGACCAGATATTCAGTTCAGTGTGGGAATGTGTGCAAGATATCAGTCAGCTCCAAAAGAGTCACATGAAGAAGCCGTCAAGAGGATACTCAGATATCTTGTAGGAACTCAAAATTTAGGAATCTGGTATCCAAAAAGAGGAACCGAATATCTAATGGGATACTCAGACGCAGATCACGGTGGATATAAAACAGACAGAAAAAGCACCAGTGGACAATGTCAATTCTTCGGAGGATGTCTTGTCTCATGGTCAAGTAAAAAGCAAAACACCGTGGCAATCTCCTCAACAGAATCAGAATATGTAGCCACTGCCTGCTGTTGTGCTCAGATCTTATGGCTAAAACAACAAATACAAGATCTAGGAATCAACTTACGCGAGATTCCAATCTTATGTGATAATACGAGCACGATAAGTCTGTCCAAGAATCCAGTCCATCATGCTCGAACCAAACACATCGATGTCCGACATCACTTTATTCGGGACCATGTTCAAAAGAAAGATGTAAAGGTTGAATTCATCCCCACTGAATATCAGATAGCCGACATCTTCACAAAACCACTAGATCAACAGAAGTTCAACTTCTTCAGAAGAGAATTGGGAATGGTAAATCCCAATGAACTGTAAGAAATCTCATGCTATCTCTCAAGATTAATTGTTTAAATTTATTGTTTTGATGATAAAATAACTAACTTAAGCATCGGAGCATGTAGAAATTTGTTTTGCAGGAAGCTCTGTTTTGATGAAGAAAAACAAAGGTAAACAGAGTATGAGATTATCGATCAATTGATCGATAATCCTGAAGGCAAGTAGAAGATAATTTATCGATCAGCTGATCGATAAATTCACTTTGTAAAGAAAGGGAGTCGCTCCAACACTACAATTATCGATAACGTGATCGATAAACTCGCTATCGATCAGAACATCGATCAAGAGCCTCAAGGATTCGAGACCCATCCTTCAAAATTGGTAAGCATTGATCGATAAGCTGACCGATAAGCTTAATTATCGAACAGATGATCGATAAACTATATCAGGTACGCATTCCTTTTTACTGACTTTATCGATAATATGTCCGATAAATGCATGATCGATAACGTAATCGATAAATCTGCTCTTTGTTCAAGTGTGTTCTTCATAATTATCGAACACGTGATCGATCAAGTGTTGATTGATAACTTGATCGATAATTTCGAAGACTATAACGGTACTGTTCTGAAATCCCTTTGTCAGTTTTCGAACCCTAACTCGAAAAATACCGGTCCCCTGTTTTGCGCAACGGTCAGGAATCACCACTATCTTAAATCCTTCAACCTTTCTTCCACTCGAATCCATCTCTGCTCTATTTCCAACCTTCACCCACCTCAAAATCGTCGTTTTCAACCGGTTAATCTGTCAGAAACCACTTGGCATTTCCGAAATGGCTCGGGTGAAGCAGCCAAATGTAGAAAGGGAAGAAGTGCAGGATAAATGACCTCAATCAAGCGACACCACTACTTCGGGTACTCAAAAACGTTATAGACCGAAGGTAAGGGAAGAATCAACGAAGAAGAGGGCTACTCTGAAAATTCAGGAGAGTCGGGCAGAAGAACAACCGACCTCTCTCAGAAAATCTCCCCGGTCCAAATCAAAATTACCGATAGTGACTGAAGAATCGGAGATCGAGTCGGATGATGGTGCCTCAGTTCAGAAAGCCGTGGAATCCGCTTTGAATATATCCATCCCCAAGCAACCGAGAAAGAAGAAACAGAGGGCAAGTGAAGGGGTGGCACGGGAAATTCCTCCTGAAGGTATACCCACTGAATTTTCTAAGTTATTATCTGGCAATCTCGATAATGAAGTTAATGTAGCAAAGTATAAAGCCGATTTTGCCAATAGAAAATTCTGTCCTATGGTATCTGTGGACTTAGAGGGTCTGAGGAAAAACAAACAAATTGATCTTGATTTAAGTGACCCACTGCAGCATTATTCAAATTGGTTAATCATTGGTGGTGAATACTGCCCCGAAGTGGTTAAAAGATTCTACTGTAATATGGAATCAGTAGAAAAATATGATGATAAAGACAATCTTATAGAAAATTGTCTGAAAGTTACACTGAGAGGCAGAGCTTTTAAACTCACAAGTGCCAAAATAAATGAGCTGCTAGGGACTCAAGATTTTGTGCGAGGTGGTGACATGAATGAAGTAAAGGCTTACAGAATTTTAATGCAGAATAGTGATTACCCCGGTGAGCTGAATTTTCCCCCTAAGCAGATGTGTGATTTCTATAGGATCATCCATTACATCTATCTAGGTGCATGGTAAACAAATCCGGTAGTTTCTCACATCTCACTCAGGATGATTATCTTCTTCTAGCCCGGATTATTAGTGGGGAAAAGATTAATATTGGGGATCTTATTTACTCTGAGATGAAGGACTTTGTTCTTAATAAGTCCAGATCAACCCCAATTCCCTATCCTCAGCTGGCCACCTATTTCCTTCAGGCACATAACATTGCTCCATTTGAGCCTGGGGAACTCAAGACCAAGGTTCTTGGTTTTGGCCTCACTCAGCTCCACAAAATGAGGATCTCTGTTCCCTTTACACCATCACAGAAAGTATCTCAGAAGGATAAGGGAAAGCAACCTGCTGCTAGTACATCTCGGACCCAGGATGAAGCTGAATCCACTGCTGCTCCATCTCATACCCCTGGTCCATCTTTTATGGAGAGATCCCTCAGGGAAATGTTTCAGGCTGAGCTTCGCGCATTTGAGACCAGAGTCTACTCCACTGCCAGAGACTATGGGGAAGTTTCTGATCGGAAGTTTGATGGCATTTCTAAGATTCTGGATCTTCACCAACAAGCTATGGTGGTTTTGGAAAGAGAAGTTACCGAGAGGTTTAATTCAGTGGACAAGGAACTTCAAGAGCTTAAAGGCTTAGTTACCTCTCTCTGCCAGCATTTCACTGCACCTAGCACAAGCTTCAGCTATGAGGATCTCCTCTTTCATCCTACCTCTCCACCTCACCCTGAGCCTGCACCTCCTTCCTCTCCCTTACCCACTTCTCCTATTTCCACCACTTCTCCTTCTGTTCCATCTACTTCTATTCCAGTCCCTACTACTCTTGCTCTTATCACTGTACCCCAACCTGTTCACTCCTTTCATTTTCCATCTATTTCTCCACTTTTTCCCCTTCCTCCTCTCCCTATTCCCCTGACCATTCCTTCAGTTCATACCCCTTCTGATGCTGACAAAAAGGGGGAGAAGAAAACTGATGATGTTCCGTAGTTTATTTATGGTTTTATGAGTTGCTTTATGGTTCTATGTCATGACCTTATGTTATCTCCTTTTGTGTATCTGGATAGTGTTTTTATCGATAATATGTTCTTGATATTTATTTGCTTTTTCACGCATTATGAGGTTATGAAACTGGTTGATATTCTCTTTGATAGTTGTTTTATAACTTATGTTTTGTCATCATCAAAAAGGGGGAGAATGTTAGGATTATAGTTTTGATGATAACAAAGTCAGATAATTTGGGTTAAGTATTTTGATCGATCAACTGATCGATCAATCGTTTATCGCTAAGGTTTCAGATAATTGTTCAAGTGTAAATCAGGTTTATAGTAGGTATTTGGATCGAAGAACTATTCAATAAGTAATTAATCGATAAAGTGATCGATTATCGCTAACGTGGAAATCACACAAGAGTATGGTTAATTATCGATCAACTGATCGATAATATCAGATAAACAATCGAGTTACTGATAAGAGAACCAAATCTGAAGTGTATTTATCAATCACGTGATCGATAAATCAGTTATCAATAACGACTTCGATAAAAGGTAACACAATCTACTTGTTCTGCACATTAATTCTGTTACCAATTTATCGATCATATTCTCGATCATTTGTTTATCGATCACGTGTTCGAACATTATGCTCTAACTCTCTGAATGCAGGTAATCAACTTCACTGATGGATCGATAACCTTATTGATCATAAAATTATCGATCACATGATCGATAATCAATGTCTTTATCTACTCTTATTTAGTTTTCCTGCAACCAAATTATCGATAACATTATCGATAAATTTAACTTGTTTGCATAAATAACTTTTCACATAACATGATCGATAAAGAGTCTAAGGATTGCTATATTCGCATTAACTTATGTTGAACTATTTTCGATCACCTAATCGATCACTGTTTTTTCGATAATATGATCGATCATTCAATTCCCTGAAACTCATGTTTTCACAAAACATGATCGATAATCAGTTTCTTTGTCTTACAGGATTAAATTTCTCTTCTCACTTTATTCGATCATTTGTTCAAATATTCATTGATCGATCAACTGTTCGATCACTTCAGATAGTCTGTGTCTTTCATTGAATATATTCATACCCATGGTTTATCGATAACATTATCCATCATACATTTATCGATAAGTTGTTCGATCATCAATGACTGAAGTTTCATTTCAATAACATTTGAATTATCGATAATCTGTTCGATCAAACAAGTGTTCGATCACTTGTTCGATCATGGAACGATTTCCTTTTGCTATGATAATTCTTAGAGTCAATGATCCAACACTTGATCGATAATATTGGTGAACTAATTCGAAAAGTCTTCATTCTGTTTATCGATAACCTGATCTATCATCAAGTAATCGATCATCTCTTCGATCAAACTAAACCAGAATGACTTTCTGCTCTTCTTACAGATAAATGATTTCGTCACAAATCTTTGAATGATAAATTTGGTTTCTCTTCTTTGTTCATGATTAAAGTATTCACCGCAAGACTCTCATTTGCTCAAAGCTTAAAATATGCAGATTAATGAAAACGAGTGCAACGGCTCTTCAACGGGATTACGTAGACTGCGACCTACAGTGTCAGAAGCTCAGACGCATTAATGGCGGAGCCGTTGAAACCAGCGAAACACGCAAACGGAGTCACAACGGCTAGAAGCTCTTCCGTCTAACGGCTACTTAACGATATCAACTATAAAAGGCGCGAAGAAGCATTAATGAGGAGATTGAATACCGGAACTACCACCTGCGATTATTTAGTCTAGCATTCAATACTCTGTTTTTCACGTTACTACCGAGCATCAGTGTTTATCATTAAATTCACTCTGTAAGAGAGCCAATTACTACTCTTATTAAAAACTTGAGTGATACTCAAGAGTGTGGACTCTTGAGAGGGCTTGTATCCTTACGGGAGTAAGGGGGAGTGATTGAGCGATTCAATTACTGTACCGAGGCACCAAGAGCCCTGTCGATCTTGGAAGATAGTGAAATACTCAGAGGTGTTCTGGGGACTGGAAGTAGGTCATGTGGTTTAGACCGAACCAGTATAAATCTTGTGTCTCCTCTCTGCGGTTAAATTTCTCCTTACTTTGACTCTCTGTTTTTATTCAATACTGTCACGCATTTGATTTAAAATTTTTGTAACTCACCCAATTCACCCCTCTCTTGGGTGAGATTGTTTCTAACAAGTTGGACTTATTTAACCTCTAACTTATGATTTTCATTTAACTTGTCTTAACCCATATCACAATGTTGAATATTGAACATTTTGATTTTTCTTAAGGGTTAAGGTTCAATTATATTGCGAAAGTTTTTGCTCAGAAACAATGCTAACTTGAAAATTTGAAAACGTAACAATGACATCCCTGTTCAACACTAATTTGTTTAAACTTGTTAAATTTTAGGGATAGATAAAAATAAAAAAAAGTTTAACCAAAAAATTATGAGGTTGGTATATGACTTCTCAATAAATAAAAACTCAGTTTTATATCGTTTCCTATGTGAAGTTTATACTTAAATAGTGGCTTCTTAAATTATAAAATAATTAATAATAGTGTTGATATATAATTTATGAGACAGTGAATATATCATTTCAAAAAAAAACCTTTTGTTAGTTTAATTACTTAAGGGGTGTTTGGGTTTAGTGAATAGTATTTTTTAAAAACACTTTTCTGCAAATTGAGATAAACTCCTTCACATATTTAATTCGTTTACCATAAAAACACTTTTAAAATCATGATTTTGATTCTATCCAAACACTTTTTAGTTATTTTCAGCTTTCTCTTCATATTAAAAAAAAAAAGGATATCATTTCAGTAAAGAGACTGTTGTTAACAGTAGTACTTAGGATTAAAAAGTGTGGCTGGCTCCTTTTTCTTAGTACTACCTTTGTTTCTAAATATAAGATTCACTCTGTAAAACAGTTAAAGTAGGATTTGTAGGATCTGACCATTTATAAGAAGTTGTCATCATTAATAAAACAGCACAAAGGCGTCTACGACAAGTAAAGAAAATGACTTTCCTTTGCAAGATTACTGAATGAGCGCAATCATCGGTCTGGAAACTAATTAATCGTGAGGGTATTTTGGAGAATTTAGATGTCAACGAAGTAGTTGCATGTTGCATTGACTCGCAAGTCAACGATTTCCATGTTTCCAGTCTAGCCCCTCTTCCTTATCCTGGAGTACCTCGTATCCTGGAGTACCTCGCAAGAAACAATAGTGAAGAGGGCAATCTAGGTGGTGCCCTGCCACCGTTACTGAGGATAATGGCCACATCACTCCTGCTGTTTCTTTTCTGTGTAATCCAAATAGAACCGCGTCAGATGGAGCCTCCATGCTTATATTGCAAGATAATGAATGTAGTTTGCGATGATAATTAACTTGTTGCGAACGAGTTGCAACCGAAATTTTAAAATGGGGTTTACTTTGAAATGGATTGCACCTGAACCCGGTTTTCAGTACAGTCTAAAAAGTGGTGGACGCTTTGGTTTTGATGAATATGAAAATATAAATTCCGCTACTTCTGCAATGATGAATGTCATTTCAAAAGTTAGTGGTAATGTTAATGTATTTATCGGCATATTATGATAACTTTTTATATCTGCATCCTTTGTTTTGTTCTTTCTTCATATACAGATTCTACCAAGTATTTAACCCGCACTTTATTTTCTGTGTATAATTGCTGGAACAGGCGACCATTCAAAAAGAAATGCACTCATTATAGGTAATAGATCTGCTTTTAGTTCTTCTCTTAACTTGGTTTGTGTTTTTGACAAGTATATTAACTGAAAGCCATTGCCATTCTGCATCCCAGGTTGTCTTATTGCTGCAATAGTTCTTGGAGCAATTGGACTGATGCTTATTTTGTGTTGTCAAACAAAGTCGTGGGGGCAAACAATTGGATTGTGCAAGACATCTATGGTGGACCAAAATATCGAGGCCTTCATTAGAAATCGTAGTCCCTTAGCTCTCACAAGATATAAATTTGCAAATGTCAAGAAAATGACCAACTCTTTCAAAGATAAATTGGGACAAGGTGGTTATGGTTCTGTATACAAGGGAAAACTCCTCAATGGCCGCCCTGTTGCTGTAAAGTTATTGAAGGCATCAAAACAGAATGGGGAAGAATTTATCAACGAGGTTGCTAGCATCAGTAGGACTTCCCATGTAAATGTTGTTACCCTTCTTGGGTTTTGTTTTGAAGGCAGACAAAAGGCTCTCATATATGAATTTATGTCCAATGGATCTCTTGACAAGTTCATTTCCAGCAATGTGGATAAAAATAGTATCTGCTTGACTTGGAAAAATTTGTACCAAATCGCAATTGGGATAGCTCGAGGACTTGAGTATTTGCACAGAGGATGCAACACTCGAATTCTACATTTTGATATAAAGCCACTAACATCCTTTTAGATGAAAATTTTTGTCCCAAGATCTCAGATTTTGGTCTTGCTAAGCTTTGTCCTAAAAAAGAAAGCTTCATTTCAATTTCAGAAGCAAGAGGAACAATAGGATATCTTGCTCCAAAAGTTTGGAATAGAAACATAGGTGGAGTTTCCTATAAGTCTGATGTTTATAGCTATGGGATGATGTTATTAGATATGGTTGGAGGAAGAAAGAACAAGAATATTGAAACCAATTGTTCGACTGAGAAATATTTCCCAAATTATATTTATGCTCAACTTGAGCAAGACAGCAGTTTGGGATGTGATGGGGCCGATAACACAGGGGAAAATGATATTGCAAAGAAAATGACCATTGTGGCTTTGTGGTGCATCCAAACATTTCTAGGTCAAAGACCTACAATGAGTAGAGTGATTGAAATGTTAGAAAGAAGACCTGACCTGTTGGAAATGCCACCAAAACCTGTCATGCCTTCCCCTCCCAGGTTAGAACTAGAATCTTCCACCACTGCTATTACCACAATAGAAATTGTGGGTTTTCAAAGCCCTTCCCACATGTTGCTAGAGGAACACGAGGGTTCAGAAATGGGAAGAAGTGGATGCGGGGTCTCATAGCACGGTATGTATGGTTATCAAATGTTGTTGCTAAATTGTTTCTTTTTTGGTTTGGTTTTTTTTTTTTTTGGTGGGGAAGGGGAGCAAGAGCTGTGAATGTAACATACTATTCTTTTTTACAAAAACAAATTTGTAATTCAAAAAAATTAAATTAAAAAGATAATAAATAAAATAATATTTGTTATTATTAAATTATATAAAATAAAATAAAAAGGAAAAGCTGGAGCAATTTAAGAAGAGAGAATTTGGGGAAGGAGTATTAATTGAGAAATGAAAAACAGGAGAGGGGGTGGTTGAAAGATGGAGTAGTGGTAAAATAAGAGAGTAGGAGGCAGAAAAGGAAACGAGTGAGAGGCAAAGAGTAAAATCAAGAGAGAGTAAAAGTACATAATATCTAAAGGATAAGGTAAGATTTAGGAATCATTTAGGTACACAAAAATATTTCTTTTTATCATATCCTCTTTATGAATATTTTCTCTATATTTAGAGCATTATATTATTAGTATCATTATAATTTATAGAGAAAATTTTACAGTTTAAGCATGGAGTAAATATGAAGTTTTGACATATACGACCGTGAAAATTTAAAAATACATTATTAAGATATTTTAATCAATTTATATTTGTTCATTTATTGTTTTGAGAATTTTAAATTAAGATTTTAGTTTAAAAAATTTGTTATTTAATTAAGACATATAGAATATTTTTACCGATTAAATTTAAGCTAAATAATTTATTTGAGTTATTTAATGTATTATTGAGATTTTAATCCATTTGAATGTTAAATAGGTTAAAGATATATTTTTAAAATAATTTTTGAAAGTTTGAAGAACTGTAAATTGAGAATTTATAAAAATTAAAATTTATTTATACTTTAAAGGAGTTATTTGGGTGAGAAAAATGTTAAATAAGACTATAATAAATAACTGACATTTTAATATAAAATATTTATATTTTAAGTAACAAATATATCTATTTAAATTATTAAATTTAAATAGTCTAATATAAAAATTTTATTTTCAAAATAATATTGTATCTATTATAAATAGTTAGATTTGGGGAAATTAATAATTTTTTTGTAATTTTAGTCTAGAGGGTAGCTTTAGAATTTTAGAATAATTTTAAAATAATTTGAGTTATATATTAATAAATATTTATGTGCAATTTTATAGACTCTTGAGAATTTTGGAGTAACTATTATGTGATTATTTGTAAGCTAAAAAGTAGCAAGTAAGTCTAAAAATTCTTTCATGTACATGTGAATTGTATATGATTGTATTATGGATTTACTAATTTTTATATCATATTGAAAATATATATTATGATTTTTCAAATAAATGTTTTATTATGTTACTTTATTTTATTAAGATTTATTGCTATTGATCAATATTTAAATATATTGATGGCTATTGAATTATAATGAATTGCTGTTAAATGGTACAGAAATTTTATTACTATCTTATTTTAATAATATATTTGAGGGCGTATTTCTGATGTAACATTATTTGTATATGACATATGCACTGTTGGGCTAAGGATAGAAGGAAGTTTGTATTGGATATAAAATTACCATGTGGTATGCCATCACTCGGTGCACAATAGATAGCATTTGCTAAGATCCCTTCTTCCATGTTTTTCTTTGGTTGGGAATTCATTGAAGTTGTGGGACATGTGACACCTCCTTATTTTATTTGCAAAGAAGGGGAGCCATAGTCTGAATTTGAGCTCTATATCTTTGGTCGGATATATCTCCAGTTTTGGTAAGTTTGGAATAATTCAGTAAAATAGATTAGTTCCTATTGGACTATGTGTTAGCCTATAACTCTAGTCAGCGGTATAAGGGTGGACGGTCATATAAGGGAGGATGCATATTGCATTATTTTTTGATATATTAGAAAATGATATATTGTTGAATTGAAAGTGACATTGAGTTGAATATATAAATCTGTGATTTTCATACACAAATATATATACACACATAAAATCATATTTTTGTTTGTCATATATGGTTTGCTTGTATATGTTAGAATTTCAGTAGTTACTGAGACATTAGATCTCACTCCTTATATTAACATTTTCAGACAAAGGATCTAGTAGGAATCAAGGGAAGGCACTGATGGATTGAGTTGTGAAGGCTTCTATGCTCCTCAAACACATAGTATGTTATATTTTTATTTGCGATGACTATAAGACTTTAATAGTTTATTTTGTTAAGTTATGTCCAAAAAATGTTTTGAAATTACGTCCTATCATGAATGTTAGAAATACTTATAGACTTTTAAATAAAGTATTTTATCATGTATGTGGATATAATTATATGAGGTGTTATAATAAAACCGAGGGCTCTAAGACCAGTGAGCTATTCTTAGCATGTTATATTTTTAGACTTGTTGATAAGTATGAGTTAATTATGATATTTTGATTGTTCATTCATTTCTCAAAGCTATGCAGTTTCTCCACCGTCATGGAGTTAAAATGGACATGTTACTTTAAGAATTGACGAGTAGCGTCCGAAATTGTTTGACCACTGAAATCTTATCCTTGTTTAAGTGTTTTAACCTCTAAAATCTTATCCTACTGAGACTTCTCTAAATTTTAACCCCATACATGTCCAAGTTTAATTTTTTTTAAACACATTGGATGAACGTACCATGCTTACTTTCTGCACTGATTATACTTGATCAGTCTATATGAGCATAGTGTCATCAACTACCTCCTACTCCGCGTGGTCCTTACAAAATTACTCATTAAGCAAGCCCCAAGAACCTTAAGATACTACCTCCAATTTCAAATATAAAAATGAGTTGACTAATTTGGATAGAATAAGAAAAATTTTTAAGTGAGTTATTTATAATAAATAAGTGTTGTCTTCTCTAAAACACCCTTACTAATCATGTGTGCTAATTAGAACTATTATTCTATTATAAAGACTATTTTAGAAAAAATAGATAAATATGAGAGACAAAATAGATTGGATTTTTATATTTAAAACTAAATTAAAAATCAGACTAACTCTTATATCAAAAATTGGAGATAATAAAATTTAGGGAGAGATGGGGATATGAGTTGCAAAAAGAGCGGATGTCGGGGAAAGGAAAAATGAGAAATAGAAAAGACAATATTTGGAGCATGCAAGACCCATGACATCATCAGATAAGCCAATAAGGTTAGCCAATTAGCCCATCAAATAAGTTGATATTGTTTGTTAAGCCGGTACAATGGTCGATGCAACTACTTTGTGAGGGAAGCCGCGTAGAAGTTTGTGACATCATCAGCTTAAATGGGAAGAATTATTATAGAAGCTGATGTGATCATCAACTCTCAGTGGAAAGTTTCATAATAGTGTTATTAATTATGTCATAATTTTAGTGTTCTTGATGTTTTATATTTTCGACATAAAAAGAACAAAAAAGAATAGGCGCGGCTGCTATTTGTTAGGAAAGAATTTATGTGAGCATAACAACACTTTTTTTAATTACAAATGTAATTGAATCAATTTACTGACATGGTAAAGCACAATTGGATTACGCTTAATGGAAATTCCAAATCCAAATACACCTAATAAGAAAGTAACATAAAGAAGGGAAGCAGTCACAGAAAGAAAAGGAAAGAAGAAAAACTTCACAGTCACAAAGATTATGGCCTAAAAGAATAAGAGGAAGTATAAGAGGGAGAGAGGGGAAAAAACCACAATCCATCTATTATTTTCATCCCTAGCCCTTCATAGTGGACCACATTGACATTCTCATGTTTTGTCCCCTTCCAAGGCGTTTGACCACTTTCTCAGCCCATTATTTTCATCCCTAGCCCCTCATTCCCCTTGCCCCATTATACCGAACATTGATAAATGGGTGCTCTCTAATAGGACCCAACCCAGAAACTCTAAACTTTTATCCTTGTTTTTTGAACTAATTTTTTACTCTAATAAAACAGATTACACATGAAGGTGCAATCAAAAGCTAAAAATCTGGTACATTCATAGAACAAATTCTACTTTATTTAGGTCAAGTCAGGCTTTAGTCAAATAGAACTGATTCTGAAATAAAGACATAAATTCTAAGCCTGTATACAGGCTTTTTTTTAAGATTCAAGCCTGAAACATTTTTAAAGACTTATTTAAAATGTTAGTTTTTATTATCCAATAAACCAATTAGATGATGCTACTTAAATTATTTTTACACATCAGCACTTAACACTGTTAAACACACAGTCAGCCCTCTAAAATTAAAAGGATTTACCACACGATTCATGGAGACGCTGTTGGGTTCGTTCTGCTAAAAAATCATACCGCAAAACCCTGTAATAATCTAAATTTCAAAATACCTCAACACAATGGAATCATCAACATGTATTAAATATTCGATCCAGTTATAACCAAAGGCATATGAGAATACATTCGAATAGTACTGTAAACACACTGATAGAAACAGAGGAAAGATACAGAGGAGAGGGTAAGAGACGAGAGGCAGAGGGAGAGAGGATTCCCAGGAGTGGGACCAGAGAGAGAAGATCATCCAAAATCATCCACACCCCTCCCATAACCAATTTTGTCCCTATTATACTGTCTCCAAAGTCTCAGAATATTCACGTTTTCCATCTTCTCCTCTGGCTGTGCCTGCACATGTGATTGGGGCTCCCTTTTTGGGTCATTTTCTGAGCCCACTTCTTTTGGGATTATGACATTACCTCCCCCATTAAAATGGACCTTATCCTCAAGGTCCACAAATATATGTTTTAACCACTGATCAACAAAAGAGGCTAAAGAAATCTTCATAAACTGAAATTGTGAACACCTTGAGATGACTATCGAATGGGGAAATTGGGCAGTAACATCTAGATATATGCAGTACCCATTTCTCATCCTGCAGAACACATAGGCGCGGAACCCACTGCAGGACACATCTATGATCCTAAGATATCCTCTTTTCATCATGCTCCAAGTAAGGATAAGCCACGTAGGAGGGTCCAAACTATTCCAAGAAACATAATCATAAAAGGTCCAAGAAACATGATTGCAAATACATGACTTAACTCCCTCGTGAAAAGTTCCAGAAGTTATAATAGCACTCATAATCAAAATTGCACGAGGAATTCTGCAAGGAAAATCTTTTTGTATACCCCACGCTATAGTAATAAAGCATGTCCCACCATTTAAAGGGAAGTAAGGCATTCTATATGTGGGGTGGCTCATCATTATAATGTCTCCATAGCAAAGAAGCCCATCAACGTTACACAGCAAATATTGGTGCAGAACAAATTCCAATACCCCTTGTATTCTAATAAAAACCAAATATAAAGACCAGCCAAGTAGAATACCTGGGAGATCAGTACCATGATAATCCTTCTCTGCCACTACAATTGGTTCCAAACCAAATCTGATCTCTAGCTCTCCAAGTCTGTTTCTGATCCTCTCAATATTCTCAACATCAAATACTTGATGATCACTAACATCAACTAGAGCAACATGAACGACAACCATTTTGCTGAACTGCTTTACAAAAAAATTTGTCACTGAATTTCCAGACAAAAATTCCCTCATGCCCTTCGTACCACTGTCATAAGGGATTTGTTTTTCTGCAGTTTTCATCACATCTTGTAAACCCTCTCTATAAAATTTTCCCTGCCCTCCAAACCCCATTACCTTTGGGTTTGGGAATTCTTCAATGGCAACAGAAATATGCCCATGCCATATTTGGTGTGGACGGTATTCTAATAATTCTTGATATTTAGTATCTTCCTCATCTCTCTCGTTAGTTTTCCATATAAGAAAACATGCAAACATTACACTAGCACTGCCACTGATAAACAAGACATCCATATTGACTCCTATGCTAAAATCTTTTGACCTTATAACCGATCCCTTAAGAAATAAAGATGAAGGCAAATTTGTAGTCACCAAAGCATCACCAATTGAGAAATCCGAATTACTTAAGCTCCAACTCAAAATTTGATGGTTCCCCACTGCTTGCCCTGTTGCCCCGTAGAATTCCATATACATCCCACCCAAAATGCCATATATAGCCCAAGAACCCGCAGCATGCAAAGACAACCAAGTAAACGAGTTTATGTCCACCCCCACATGATTATAATTACGGAAATCATTAATCTGTTGGCTCCTAAGCACGTCCAATTCACCATCAAAAATATGATTATTGAGATTACCATTATTAGTGATATTAAAGAGACTCAAACACTGGGTCGAGCTTACTTTCGTTATTCTTATCGCTGAAAAACATGTCCCAACACAGGAAAGGACATGTGGCCACGGAGTAGTAATCTTGCATTTGACCTCTGATAATGAACTCCAATGGAAACCATTGTGCACATCTGATTGGAGCGTAGTTTGTGTGTAGTATCCTATACCAGGATCAAACATCCTTGTGCGCGTCAACCTGTTGATCAAAGCAATGAGCGACGCTTCCTCCGTGAGTATTGCTATCGGAGGCAAGAGCTCCCTAAGTGGATTGTTCTCTTGTCCGACAACTGCTTGCAGATTGAGAAGGCTGATTGCATTAATAGGGTAGCTAAAGAATATGGAGGGTTGGGCCCAGTCATTAAAGTTGTGCGCTGCCTGTAAGTAATAAAATACAGGAATCAGAAGGCTCTCTTCATTCTCTCTGGAGACTGCCTGGATTCGAGCGACCTGGTAAGTTGTATCGAAGCTCATAACGTCGAAGTTGATAAGGTCAGTAATTGCCGGATCGTCGGTAGCCATCACGTGATGGTCTATCTCATCACTTTGTTCAGGATTAGGTTCATAGTTTGTTGACCATAGAACTTCAACCTTATCGGGACACAGGGAAGACTGATGAATATCAGATGCTTGGGAGAGAGAACTCTGCGAAGACTTCATTTCTAGTTGTAAAGAGGATTCGTGGGTTGGCAATGAGTACACTGTAGAGCTTGGAGTCTGAGAGGGTGGAAGATCATTGATTAATCCCCTCCGTTTCAACACCACTTCAATTCGATCCAAGCGAGAGAAATCCTTCATGGCAACACTGTTAGCTTCATTTTGAACAATAGAATCATCCTCATCAGATTCAATGGTACCGTTAAGTTTAGAATTTAACCATTCCAGTTTTGAAATAATACGATCCATCTTCGTAATAATCTTAGAAAAACTGTCCGGTACTTGCTTCATCGTAACAGTCCCTTTCTTGATTGCAGCTTCAGGCTGGTCCTGTTCATCAGACTTGCTGGCTAATATGGAGGGAGTCACTCTCAATGAAAGCACCATTTGTAATAATCTAAATTTCAAAATACCTCAACACAATGGAATCATCAACATGTATTAAATATTCAATCCAGTTATAACCAAAGGCATATAAGAATACATTCGAATAGTACTGTAAACACACTGATAGAAACAGAGGAAAGATACAGAGGAGAGGGTAAGAGACGAGAGGCAGAGGGAGAGAGGATTCCCAGGAGTGGGACCAGAGAGAGAAGATCATCCAAAATCATCCACACCCCTCCCATAACCAATTTTGTCCCTATTATACTGTCTCCCAAGTCTCAGAATATTCACGTTTTCCATCTCCTCCTCTGGCTGTGCCTGCACATGTGATTGGGGCTCCCTTTTTGGGTCATTTTCTGAGCCCACTCTTTTGGGATCATGACAAACCCCAATCAAATTTAAAGATTCATGAAATAATATGACATCAAACAGGAATTAGAACCCTCAGATGTGCTTCATTACGAGATCCAAGGTGTGAATTATGGGATTTGTTCCCAAAGAGAGCAAGAAAGCAAAAGACGAGAATGGAAGCAAGCAGAAAGTGAAAATTCATATTGAAATCCATCGAATAGAGAGCATCATGATTCCCTCGTGTTTTTTTCCCCGTATTTGTTATCGAAAAGTCTATGGGAGTTTTGATGATGAGCTCTTCTTCTTCTTCAATGAAATTGCCAGTTCTGGGAGGGACAACGTGACGAGCATCTTCTTCCTACTATAGCTCCTCTGTCCTGTCAAAAAAAAAAAATCAGAAATTTTAGTAAGCTAACGGAGTTTTTCACTGGGCTAAATGCTGATGTGTAAAAATAATCAGTGTTATTAGCTGATTGGCTCACTGGATGTAATGGACCCAAGGTACTTGACTCAAGCATTGTCCTATGTACAACTCCTCAAGCTTATTTAAGATCTTATACTATGCCCTTTCATTACATATGATTTAATTATTTAAATAAATTTAATTTAAATTTACAATAAAATAACAAAATTCTAGTAATTATGATATCTCCTAAAAATTGATTCAATTACATTAATATACATACAATAATTTTTTTTTGGTTAGCCATACATAATTTGTTTATAAAAATGGTAATAAACAATTCTAAAAATATATCATGATTAAATTAATAATCTAAGATGTTAACATAATTTCTCTTTTACTGGATCCTCTTGTAAAATAAACTAAGTTAGTAATATTAAGGACGCTATTTAATTGTATTGTTGTTTTACAATAGATAGACTTAATCTAGAAATGCAATTATAAGCTTTAGATCAATCAAAACTACAACATGATTTTGAGAGTTCTTAAACAAGAAGTTATGGACATGCTGCTCAACCAATATATATATATATATGAAGTACATTGTTGATACAAACATTAGAAGTTTCACCATGAGTTCATAATCTTCAAATTGAAACTTTACAAAAATATATTTCATGTCAAGAAAAGAACTAATGAAAATATGCTTAGACTCATTCCAAAATTTTAAAAGGAGTAGCAATAGGTTATATGAATGAGAAGAACTTGATAGAAATAAGTTATTTTAAGAGTCAAACAAAAACATAAAAAGGTGATAAAAAGTTAAGGGAAAAAGACAGAAAAATGCCACTTGAACTTCATAATCCCCAAATGGTCTGCTGAATTTGAGTAATCATTATGTGATTATGAACTTCATAATTTGTTTATAAAAATGATAATAAACAATTTTTTAAAAAAATTTTACAACTTCAATATCACTGTTAACAATTTTTATAACGCTACTAACAACTTCAGTATATCAGTTAATAACAAATTTTTTAAAAAATTCAACAATTGGTCGTCGGAGCTCCGGTAGAGGAAAACAATCTTTTTGAAAATTTTTACAATTTCAGTATAACGGTTAACAACTTTTGTAACCCTGTTAACAACTTCAGTATAGCGATTAACAACAGGTTTTTGAATTTGTTAACAGCATTACTGAAGTTATAAAAATGCCACTTTTTGAATTTTTTAAAAAACCTGTTGTTAATTGCTATATCGAAGTTGTTAACCGTTATGCTGAAATTGTAAAAATTCAAAAAAAAAAACGTAACTGTTAATGTTATACTAAAGTTAAAAATTTTTACAACTTTAGTATAATAGTTAACAATTTTTGTGATGCTATTAACAACTTCAATTAACAAGTTTTTTGAGAAATTCAACAATTGATCACCGGAGTTCCGATGGCCGGAAATAATTTTTTTGAAAATTTTTGCAACATCAGTATAACGGTTAACAATTTTTGTAATGCTATTAACAACAGGTTTTTCAAGAAATTCAAAAAATAGCAATTTTACAATTTCAATAATGCTGTTAACAAGTTCTGTAACTCTATTAATAACTTCGGTATAACACTTAACAACATTTTTTCTTAAAAGTTCAAACAAAAAGGCATTTTTACCACTTTAGCAACTTTTTTTTTTTAATTTTTTTACAATTTCAATATAACTGTTAACAACTTTTGTCATGTTATTAACAACTTTAGTATAGCAGTTAACAACTAGTTTTCTAAAAAATTCAAAAAGTAGCATTTTTACAACTTCAGCAATGTCATTAACAAATGCCGTAACTCTGTTAATAGCTTCGGTATAACATTTAACAGCAGGTTTTCTTAAAAATTCAACAAAAACGAGATTTTTATAACTTTAACAATTATGTTTTTTTTTTATTTTTACAACTTTCGTATAATGGTTAACAACTTTTGTAATTCTATTAACAACTTGGATATAGCAGTTAACAATAGGTTTTTCAGAAAATTCAAAAAGTGGCATTTTTATAACTTCAGTAATACCGTTAACAAACTCAAAAACCTATTGTTAACCGCTATACTAAAGTTGTTAATAGGATTACAAAAGTTGTTAACCGTTATACTGAAGTTGTAAAAAATTTTAAAAAAGTTGTTTTCCTCCATCGAAGCTCTGGCGACCAATTGTTGAATTTTCTGAAAAATCTGTTATTAACTGCTGTACTGAAGTTGTTAATAGCATTACTAAAGTTGTTAACGGTTATATTAAAGTTGTAAAAATTTTCAAAAAAATTGTTTCCGATCACTGGAGTTTGTTGAATTTCTTAGAAAACCTATTGTTAACTAGGGCTGCACATGGGCAGGGCTAGGCAGGGCAGGACCCTTGCCCGATGCCCAGCCCAAAAAATGAACGGGCTGAAAAATGCAGCCCATTGCCCTGCCCTGCCCATGAAAAGCCCCAGTAAGTTCGGGCAAGGCAAATGCGGGCTGGACAGGGCGGGCTTCAATGCCCAAAAAATTAATATACTATATTATTTAACTAGTTATTTATGTTCTTCTAGATAATAAAATGTAACTTTATATTAAAATGATAACTTTACCTTAATTTAGTTATTAACAATTGATATATTATGAAACAACATTTTATAGTTGCTAAGAGGAGTAAACTATGAAAAACAAAAATGTTATTAGTATACTTTATTAAACTTGATTGTTTTTCTAGTTTTTAAAATTTCTTAACCAAATGTAAATATTTTTTTCCCCACAACTCCTAGATACTCATAAGATCATGGATCAATTATACAAATTGCTAATGGTCATAATGTTTGCATTAAAAAAGAGAATGGTTATACAAATCGCAGTAAATGATAACACCTTTACTTTCAAAATCATTTGAAAATAAATAAGTATAATGAATATTGAATATTAATGCAACAGAGTGTTTGATTCAGGAGATAAATATGAGACAAATAAAGTATATATAAATAAAATTATATATATTTTTGCAGGCAGGGCCAAATGGGCAGGGCAGCATACCGTGCCCGATGCCCAGCCCTGCCCAACAACATGCCCAGCCCGAACATGCCCAATATATCTTTTGGGCCATTTTTTTTTAGGGCGGGCTGAGCATTTTTTTGCGGGTTTGGGCGGGCATAACGGGCCACTGGGCTCCTTGAACACCCCTATTGTTAACTACTATACTGAAGTTGTTAATAGCATTACAAAAGTTGTTAATTGTTATATTGAAATTGTAAAAATTTTCTGACTGATGGAGCTCCAGTGACCAGTTGTCGGCCAGTTATCGAAGCTCCGGTGACTGCTAGCGTCAGAGCTTTGGCGACCAGCTAGCCAGTGAGGGCTATGATATTTTAGAAACAATATTTAAAATAAAGGGCAATTTGGTCAAATTCAGCAAACCATTTGGTGATTATGAAGTTCAAATAGCATTTTTCTGTCTTTTTCCCAAAAGTTAAAATATAAGGCAAATTATGTTGTTAATATAATACTCCCTCCGGTTCTAAATATAAGACTCGTTTTAAAACAGGTTTTATATTTAGGACCATAAGAGTAATATAAAATTGATTTAGGTTATACTACATCTAGTTCTAATTATAAAATCTCGTCTGTAATCTATAAACGACGTCTTATAATTAAAAGACCTCTTTTATAGTCTACACCAGAGATCTTATAATTAAAACTAAAAGTAATATTATATTTAATTATATATAATAATGTAAACAAAATTAATTTATATTATATAATATATAATTATATAAAATAACAAAATAAACAGGTCAGGTCTGCAAACTTGTAGGCCAAGCTTTAAGTAAAGAAGCCTAGCCCATTTACCCAAAAAGATTCATAAATAGACTTAAGCCTAGCCTTAGGAGGTGTTTGGCAAACATGAGAAAAGCACTTTTGGAACCCAAACCAAGGTTTGGCCCCAAAAGTATCCAAACACCCCTTAATTTTTTGAAACTATAGTTTTATCATAAAACCATGGTTTGCCCATTAAAACTATGGTTTTGTGATAAGCATAATTTTTTCACTTTTTGAATGAATATGGGTGTTGTCTGCAAAATTGTTTGCCCTATCACTATCATGTTCACGCCTTCCATTTCTTCTTCTTTCTCCTCCCTGATTCTTTTTGTCTTTTGACTGGTTCTCCTCACCCCCCTTTAAAATAATATTTTTCTATTGAAAGCAATTATTCATTTTTCTAAAAACATAATCTTATATGTTATAAATATATATATACACATATTAACAATTACTTCTTTCGGTCTTTAATATAAAATCTCATTTACCTTTTATTTTGATCCTAAATAGAAAACCCCAATCCACTTTGTCTCTCATATTTATCCATCATTTTTCAAAATAGTCCTTCTAATAATAGTAGTTCTAACTGATAAACTTGATTAACATGAATATTTTAGGAAAGACAACATATATTTATTACAAGTAATTAACTTAACTTATTTTCTTAATCTACTCAAATTAGTCAACTAGTTTTTATATTTAGGACAGGAGGTAGTAATTAATATATGTTTGTATACATTATTTATGTGTAGATAAGGTCTTAAACTTTCATTGAAAGAAAGCTTCGACCAGACTGGTAATATATAGTTAAAAAAAAAAAACCTATTACAAACGTTCTATATCAATGCAACATTTTAATTATTACGACAGTTTTTTATGCATTTTTCTATAAACATATTTAATCTTATTTTTTATAAATATATATACACATATTAATTATTTATTAATTACATTTTCTTATATATAATTAATTATGATGGTAAAAAAACATATTATTAACAAATTCATTTCTTCAAATTAAAATATATTATAAAATCTATCTTTTATGTAATTATCATATTAACTTATGCCCTTTTTAGTAATTTGTACATATAAAAGTGCTTCTGATAACAACTATCCAAACACTCTCACTTTATCATAGTCATTTTTTCGCAAAATCTATTCTCTAAAAGTTATTCTTCAAATCATGGTTTGGTTTCATCTAAACACCCCCTTAATCTATTTATTGGCCGCTGAAAGGCTCCTTAATTACGCATTGACAGGATAAAAGTTACAAATTCAGACTAATGCACCCCAGGAACAGAACACTGAACAAAGACACAAGCCACAAACAAAGGACACGCTACAACCAGCTATGCTTGCCAACTTTCGAGAAGTTGGTTCTATTCTTCCCCCGGGGCCAAATTCAATCCCTAATTCTCCACACCTCCTGCCGAACGAAGGAACTAATTTATACACTCAAAAAGGTGACTTTCCCATTATCAAAAACAACCCTTCATAGCCTTTGACCTTAGCCACTCTAATTTTCCACCCCTTTCTCTAAAATAGAAAGTCAAGGTTCTGACCCGCAAAAAGCATCTTTTCCTATTTCCCTAATTTTCCAAAAACAATCCTAACACTCTCTCTATGTTCGTGTTTTTAAAGGAAGTTGAGATTCACTAGAAACACATCCAAAGCCTGTCATATCTTCCCTTGTAAGATTAGAACTTGGAGGACTATATGACTTTGTGAGATAACTTTGTAAAGCCGGATTTGTTGGCATTATTTCATTTTTCACTGGGTTTGCTTTATCTTTTTTGGATTAACACATTGGGTGTGCTTAAACTTATATTTCCACTATAATCTCAAAATAGATCAAAATAGGAGGGGGATGAGGATTTATTTAAAACCAACTCCTTCGCAGATCAAAATTATAATTGTTAAAAAAAAAAAAAGACGATGATTGGCATCTCTTATACAGCCTAGCTACTCCGCAAGTGGGGTAATCTATAGGTTCTTTGGTATAACTGTTAGAAAAAGACATCTTAGGATCTAGATAATTAGAAATTGAATAAGATTGTGATTATCCTTGAGAGCAAGGATGGCATTTTTCCTGATACAATGAAAAGAACCTGTGCCGAGGTAGCTTTTGCGGGAAAGCTTCTTTGATCGACAAGTAAACGACAAGACAAGATATGCATAGGTCTTTAATTGACATCAGGGTGCTAAACTATATTATCTTCGATGTTAAATATAAGAATTAGTTAATAATTCAATTTGATCATAAATATAAGACCTCAATCTATTTTATCTCCTATATTTATTTATTTTTTCCCAAAATAATCTCATGGTGGTGATTGTACATGTTAAAAGATTTCTATTCTAATGAATATGAATAATAAGAGTATTTTAGAAAAGACAATATCCATTGATTACAAATAAATAATCTAATTTTTTTTAATATTTGTAAATTAATTATCTAAATTCTATATTAAGGACTATGGGTGAGAGATCATCTTGTGCATGTTTTCTTGAACTTCTTAGCATCTTTGTACGAGATAAGATATAGATAGGTCTTTAATCGACATCAGGGTGCTAACTTATATTACCTCCGATGTTAAATATAAGAGTTAGTTGACGATTCAATTTAGTCATAAATACAAGACCCTAATCCATTTTGTCTTTTATATTTATTTATTTATTATCAAAATAGTTTCATGGTGGTGATTATACATGTTAAAATATTTCTATTCTAATGAATATGAATAATAAGAATATTTTAGAAAAGATAATATCCACTAATTACAAATAAATAATCTAATTTTTTTAATATTCGTAAATTAATTATCTAACTCCTATATTAATGACCAAAGGTGATAGATAATCTTGTGCGCATGTTTTCCTGAACTTCTTAGCATCTTTGTGGACTTGTCAAGATTTTCTTCATTTTTCCTGGTGGGAGGGACCAGCAAGGACCAATTAAAAATCCTCACTGCAAACCAATCCTGCTGAGAAGTAAATAGAATGTGGGTTACGTTCCTTGACCCATTCAAATTATACACAAGCTTGGTAAGAGTTTCATCCCATTACTCTGTTTCCTTTCGACCCAACCGTTGTGGACATGACCATATTCTATGAATGCGCCCTTGGGTATTCCATCGGCTGGAACAACAGGAGGTGCAGGGATGATAGAGAAAAAGCTTTCCTTTTTGGGTCAATTTCTGTTGCCTCGCTTCCCAGAACTTGTTCAACGCTGTGGGGTTCAACTTCAGGTGCCGGTTACATGGGGTGTCATTGTGGATCCTTTTGGTGGAATTGAATCGTTGAAGACTCTTTTGGATAGAGTTTAATGTGCAGAATATTGCAGACGACAGCAACTGCAAAAAATGCATGGAATGGCTCTGCGACTTGCAAATCAGACTTATGACTTGGCCTGTCCTGCTTTCGCAAGTATGGCTTCTTTCTCTGTTCCTTCTATTAGGCCCTTCAATTGCTCTGTGACATGCAAATTAGTGTTCTGTTATTGTCACAGGCCTTTTTAATTTGTTACATCTTTAGAGATTACTTAGAAAAGCTCCTTGCTAGTTTCCAACAGAGAATCATAGAGTTTAGAGTACTCTCCACGAACAACTGTCAACAATGTCACTAAGGAGACTCTCTGAGGCACTCGTGATTCATTCTTAGGAAGTCAGATTTTCTGTGTTTTATATCAGTTCATTCATTTTCACATAGTTAATTAAGCCTTTAGCTAGTTCGTTAGGAATATTTGATAGTTGAAGTCTTAACAAAATTGGAAGTTATTAGTCAAATAAAGTACCCAATCCACGATGAAACAAACCAAAGGCTTGGTCGTTCTGTTTGCTCCTATATGATTTATCTGCTATAGTACCCAGCTCGTTTTTATAAGATCATAAATGCCACATCATCTTTTTTTGCCTCTATTGCATTAACCAAAAAAAGTTTAAATCATAGTATTATTGGAAGAAACCACAATACATTGAAAGGTTGCTCTTTAGTTGTGTTGTTAACATCACCATCACAACTTGTGTTCTTCTTCATTTTGTACTGTGAAGTTTTACATTTAGGATAATCATTAAGATCAACATACTTTTTTTTATATAATATGCAATTATTATGACAAGAGTATATCTTTCCATAGCCCATTATCATTTGAGACAAGATTTTCTTTGCCTCATATACACTATTTGGAAGAATGTTATTGGCTGGAAGCATATCTCTCAGTAATTAAAGCAACTCCTTCAAACTTTTATAAGTCTACCTATTAGTTGTCTTTAAATTGAATAATTCAACACAACTATCAACAATATATACTTAAAACATTCAAGGTATAAAGGTATCTCCTCATCACCCTATGAGTTATCATTTATATGTGATCGTGTAAAAAATCCCATTCCAATATCATGAATTATATTACTCATTGTATCATTTAAGCAACGCACAATTTCATCTTCTTTGGCCAATAGCATTGTTCTTTTTTCACTGTGCCATATCCATCTTGTATGCTAAAGATTTATCCCCTTACGAAATAAGTGATCATTTATGTTATCAATAGTCAATCGCCTCTTATTTAAACTATTGACACATGGACAAAAACACTTTCTTTTTTTGTTATAAGTATTGCTGTTAACAAATTCAATAAATTGTTCTATTCTTTTTTCATATTCCTCACTCATTCTCAAAGCACTTATCTAATTACAATCTATTCTATTAATATATAAGCAATTTTGAGTAAATGGGGGAGAATGCAAACTTCGTGAGTTGGAAAGAGGGACGACGGATAGCTAAGGGAGGAAACGGGGAGAGAATGCGAGCTAAGGGAAGGGAAGGAGAGAGCACGATTAGGAACTATCTTTTTTTTGTAAAATAAGAGGCCCTATACTTGTCTATTGGGCCTAACAAAAGAATGTGTGGCCCAATACTTGTCTGTTCGGGCTAACAAACCAGTATGAAGCCCTTTACTTATCTAATTTAGCTAAATAGACAAATATAGTGTTTTTTTTTCTCTGTTTTTAAATTCATACGAAAATAGAGAAGAAAATAACCCTTTTTATAGTTGTATTTTGGAAATTTCAACTGCCACATAAATATTTAGTGTTATTTACTTGGAATATTTTTTTGTTTGAACTCATTGCTCGAAGATCATTAAATACATCTTTGACCAGCCTAGAGCCTGGATCAATAAATGTATAATCAATACACGTGTATATATAACTTGAGACTTATAGATAAGGAGGACGCCCAAACGACGGACCAACCCAGCCCACAGATTGAACATAATACTCCTCCTAGATGTAAAAACAATTTACACTACAAAAAATATGTCTTATATTTAAAAACAAGAAGAAGTACTATTTTGGCATTTTATTAGCCCTTCAAATTTTCAGTTCGAGACTATCATATCATGTTACCGCTGGATGCACTTGTGTATTTCTTTATTGGTGCACATCCACTGTTTTCCATTGCCCCAACAAATCTCCCATTATTTATTCACTTCCCACTTGTTCAAGTGCACTCAATCTCCTTCAAATTGCTTTATCATATCCTAAAAGAACCATTGTTATAAGTAAATGAACGTATCACCCACGCGTTTTCTCTTATTTTATTCTTCAAACTTCAATTTTATTATTATTATTTCTACTTTCATTCTTGTCTCACAAGTAGCCATCTCATCTTTGGAAAATATATCTTCCAAACTTTTAGCCGGACTCGGGTCTACAGTCTTACCAACTTTTTTCCTATCTTTTCCCGTACGTTCAGCCCAATTCATGCACACAGAAACTTCCTACAAAGTACAAACATATGCCAGTTCATTTTTATATGAATAAAAAGTAAATCTAGTTTATTTTATTCCTCCCCCGAAATGATCATTCTGGACTTTCCTTCCCCTCTTTCTTAGAGCATATCGATTCTTTTCACATTAGCACTATAAATTGGTCCTCTTTTTTCTGTCCTTCTGTGTCTAGATCTATATATTGAACCGCCTTTACATATTTTTTTAGCAGCAGTTGGTGACAGATTATCATGTCAAAACCCCGGTACTTCATTGCCGCTCTCTCCTTCTTCTGCCTCACGCACAGTATTGCGGAAGTGTCATCTTCTTCAATATGCCCCCCCCCCTGCTGGTTGCCGTGATAGAGTTCCCATTCGGTATCCTTTCTGGGTGAACAACAATTCCACCCAAGAATACTGCGGTTACCCTAATTTTGGTCTCAAATGCTCCGAACATGGCCGAACCATCATCAGTCTTCCAGACGGCACATACTATGTCACAGATATAAACTACGATGATGATACAGTAACACTTGTGGACACGGATGTGGTGGACCAACCCTGCCCCAGAGCACGCCAAAATGTTAGCTTAGGAAACCTCCCACTGAGTGTTAATAATCACCTGAATATGAACCTGACTTTCTACTTCAATTGCAGCGTATCTAATAAAGTCAATAATCTTCCTTCCGACCCCATACGGTGCTTGAAAAATGAAGGATCGAAGCAGTCATATGTGGAGACGACGCCGTGGGACACATATGGGTTGAATATAGAATGTGAGGAGAAGGTGGTGGTAGTAGTGGTGAAGCAGGCAGAGATCAGTAGTGAAACCTTGGCAACTGGGTTTCGTGAAGTTATGACCAAGGGCTTTGTGCTTGATTGGCGGAGTGCCATGGATTGCTCTGAGTGTGAGATATCTGGAGGATTTTGTGGGCGCAATCCAACCAATCATCAGGCGCTATGCTTTGCGGGATGGCAGTATCGCAACCAAAAGCTGCAGCAAAGGTAACTTCTCTTTCTTGTAATTGATCCCATCTGCATCTCATATCTTTCTCTCTCTAATTTCCTGTTAGTGTCTTTGCACATAAATGAAGTGCGAGGCTTAAATTTCATATTAATAAGCAATTTATAGCAAGTAGTTTTCAGCAGTCTGTTGTTGATTTCACGGAGAATTTAGACCGTCATATCCTTGGCCTTTGATTTGAATAATCTCTCTCTCTCTCTCTCTCTTGCTCTCTTGTTGTTGTTGCTGCATGCATGAATGAAATCTGCCATTAATTTATATGCACATGGAATGAAAGGTAAATTATTAGTACTATTTATTCTGAGATGGTTTGCCCTGTGAAAACTGTGGTAGAAGTTACGTGTAGATGATGAAGCGGTTTTGATGAAACTGTGCCTTAACATATAGGAAGCTCAAACTTCAAACTGACTAATGACCAGTCCTTTCGTAAGATTGAGTTTTCTAATTAGGACCATTTTGTGGCTAAGCTGTGTTCTGTAGTCTTGCTTGATCTCACGCGGCAGACAAATTCTTTGACATATGGGGCCTAATTATTGACCTCATACATGTGAAAGCCCAAAACACCTGAGGCCCAAATACAAACGAAATAGCCCAATCCAGAGTCCTATTGGCTAGTCTAATTTTGGAATGGCAGCTCTAAAAAAATGCACTTCTATGTCAAAAAAAAGGATTCGGAAAACAATTTGGAAGAAGGCATATTGGGTAGCATTGAAAGCTTTTTCGTTAGCGAAATCTCTTTCTACGGGGAACTCAAAAAGTTTTTTTGTGCAACAAATAGAAATATTGGAATAATCTAAATTAGCTGGACTCAAAGAATAGTCTAATTTCTAAAAAGGGTTTCGTGTGTGTATATATATATATATATTGAAATCTTTTGAAACTTATTGGTTTTGTGGTCTTTTATATTATATATTAATTTTGATTAATTATTAATATTTTTTTGGAGATTTTTTTTAGTTTCTATATCAAGAAACCCAAAAAAAAAAGAAATTGTTGGTGAGAAAAGACCCATATTTTGATATTTTTAAAAAGACGACCGATAGATACATGGACAATTAGATGCCTTGACTTTTGACCATATGACTAATAAATAAGGAATGTATAATGGTCAGCAGTTTGAAATAACATTTGATGGACTGCTTGTATATAAAACTCGTTTTGTTTAATAACACAGTATTTTACGGGGAAATAATTGTTTCAAAATAATCATCAACGGAGAGAATCCTTCATCTCTTCCATCAACCTTCGTCTTAAAATCACCCCTCATGCCCTTTTTTTATTATTATTATTTGGTCATACTCCATAATGTTATATGAAAGTCCAGTCTTGTATATGGAAAGGTCTAAAGTTCACGTTTTCTGTGTCATTCATAATATTCGTATTAATCCAAACCAGTAGGTGTGAAGCTAATGGATATATGAGCCGTCTCCAATTCGTGTTCCCTCAAGGAGTCAGAGCCATCTTGATCGAGCCTCATGAGGCCCACTACATGAAGGGTTTATCGTTTGACTTTGATTTAATTTTATTCCTGTCATCGCTATTGGCCATTTCAAACACAGAGCTTCGTTGCAATCATACCGTACATGGGTCATCCTAATTGTGTTCTTCCCTCTCAACTACTCTTCTTCAAGACCTTCCTCTTTTTCATTCCCTTGTTCCCAGAATATTTCACCGTTGCTGATGAACGGTTCTCAGCTTGCGAGCCGTTTAACTGCGGAAACTTCACCAACCTTGGTTATCTATTCTGGTTCGATTCACGGCCTGGTTATTGTCGGCATCCAAGCTTCAAACTGGATTGTGAAGGAGACAATGTTACTATGAACATCGCGTCCGAGAACTTTCGTGTCATCGATGTCAATTCAACCACAAGAACTCTTAAAATAGCAAGCATGGATTGGTGGGGCACCGACTGTCCGAACGAATTCAACAACATCACGTTGGGTTATGCTTTCTTCAGCTACACTTCCAATAATGTGAACTCTACCATATTATTTGACTGTGAATCTTTAGACTACACGCCTCCTCTTGTGAATCTGTCGACTAACATGACATTTGACTGCCCCGTAAATGGTAATCCTCGCAAAGCATACTTTATGCTGATCAACGACGGATCGTTTAACTGGGCTGCTTTGGGATGCGGAATTAGTATTACAGTTCCTGTTCTTGGGGAGATAGTGGGAAGTTTCATGGAGGATCCTGTAGACCCTAATCATATTATTGGTCAAGGTTTTGAGGTTAAATGGGAAATGACAGAAGGGGGCGGTGTGAAGATTGCAGAATTTCAGGTGGGAGATGTGGGTACGATGTAAGTTTTGATAGATTCACATGTTTCTGTCCTAATCAAAGTTATGAACAACGTGGGCTTTATTTTCCTGATGACCCAGTAGAGACACCAACACCAGAACTTTTGTTGCAGTCACAACAGTGTGTGTTTTCTTCTTCTCTGCTTCACAAAATGATGATCCTAATTTGTTTTTATTAGTAGAGCTGGTAATTCAAATTTGATCTCATGGTCTAGCTCATTTAAGCTCGCTAAATTTTAGAAATAAGATTGAATAAATAAAGATTTTAGTCTAATCGAGCTAGTTCTGTTATAGGAAGAGAAGTGTGTTTGTGTCATGATGAAAATGATGAAAGAGATGAGATTCAATATGGTTTCATATTTTGGCATGGGTTTAGCATGATGTATTATGCAGAGTAGAACGTACATCCAGGAAAATGCTAAATTAAGCAACCAAGTTACAAGGCATTGAAAATATATATATATAATTCCATTAGGTTTGGAACGAGTTTAAATGCTTATCTTAAAGATGAGTATTCAGAGCTCATCTTAACTAAATTGTCCAGATAAAATTTAGATAATCCAGATTTATGTTTTTTTTTTTTAAATAGTTATTTTAATTCCGTTAGGTTCTGTCTCTTCCCCTCACCCCCTGTTTTCTATCAAGTGCTTATCGAAAGCACCACCAGACACTGTTATTCTCTGACGTAAGGAATCCCTTTAGTCGCATGCTTCCGTGCACACTCTGCAACTCCGTCTTGTTCTGCCTCTTGCTAGCACCGACTCTGCTACAATCCCCGAGTTCAAAAGATGATCACAGATATCGTGCTATTACTGTGGGAGAGATGGTTTCGAAGTCACGTGCGTATCTCCTGACATCGCTTCCGTCCACTTTCACATTGTTAATAAGCCTTTCGCTTGTTCGATAGGGATATTTTATAGTTGAAGTCTTAACAAAATTGAAAGTTATTAGTCAAATAAAGTACCCAATCCACGATGAAACAAACAAAAGGCTTGGTTGCCCTGTTTGCTTCTATATGATTTATCTGCTATAGTACCCAGCTCGTTTTTATTTACCAGCAATCCAACTTTTCTTGGTTGTAGCACGCTCAAATTAAATTTTAATGAGGTAGCTTTAAGTATCAATTTGAATAGTTATCATATTTTATATCAAAACAATATCTACATCTACAATCAACCTTAAAACCTTTGAACAGGGGAAAAGAAACAAGTTTGTAATAGGAAAAATAGAAATACAAAATCACACGTTTAATAAAGACAGAACTTGATCTTCATTTACAACTGGAAATTTCCCCAATGTGACCATGTTCAAATAGTGTGACTCCTTAGTGCATTATAAAATATTTCAATTTTATTGGTACAGAAATATTAATAGTAGTATTGGTGTACAAAAGACTATAATGGCATCATTTTAGCAATAAGAGTTTTGTTAGAAGGAGTAATTAAAGGTAATTAAAGCTAACAAGTGGGGCCGTTTTGAAAATAGTATGAAAATGGAGAAAGGGAAGTGAGTGGTGTTTCCTGATTGAGTATTTGGAAGAAGAGAGGATTTTAGGATTGAGGGGTTTCTTCCTGAAAAATCAAGAAAATACATGATGAGAGGATGGCAGCCTCTCATTGTGAAGGCAAAGTCTGCATTGACCCAAGACCAAAAGCTGGGACTGACAAATGTTGAGGCAGCATGCCTCATAAAGCAGGGAGTTAACAATGGAGGCCCATATGCTATTCCTCACCTTCTCCTTCCTCCTTTCCTCTTTCCCGCTTTCCTGCTCCCAACCAAACAAGGAGTGCCTCCCAACCCCTTGTGGAGCAGTGGGAGATATCAATTACCCCTTCTGGTCAGACATAATTGGACCCGAGTATTGTCGCAAACATGGGTTCCAGCTCAATTGTCTCCATGATGAGCATGATTACCCTTCCATTCAAATCGGTTCACAGACTTTCAATGTCACGTGGATTGATCCGGACTCTCACAAGATGAAACTAGCCTGGTGCGAACGGACTTTGTCCATAATAATTGCTCCTCCTCACATTTGTCCGACACTTCGGTGATTGCCCCGCCCAATCTCTTCCATTACGACGAGCCATCTGTGAAGAACGTGACCCTATTCTACGACTGCCAAGTGTATTCGTCTGTGGGAGTCCCATTCGCATGCCAGCCTCGGACAAGCTCCAATCCCAGTTCTAACAATTATGCTTTTGGTCCAGAAGATGTCGCCAATGACCCCTACCTTGTTGACAATTGTAAGCATCATATTCAGGTGCCGGTTTCAATAGAAACTTGTTACCACGACCCTCTAAAAGCTTTAGGTCAAGAGTTTCTTGTGCAGTACAACCTAAATGATTCTCCCGGTATGTGCCTCTTCACTTCCTTCTCTCCTTTTTTATGATCTCAGTGTGCATTCGTTACTTGCCAAATTCATACTTAGCTGTGCTGTACTTGAGGCTGTGATTATTGCGTATTAATTATTACTACCTCCAGTTTTTAATATAAAGCCCTATTTGATTTTTATTTTGATTCTAAATATAAAACCCCAATCCATTTTGTCTCTTATATTTATATTTTTTTAATCCAAAGTAGTCTTTCTAACAATAATAGTTCTAGTCAATACACTTGATTAGTAAGGATATTTTAAGAAAGACAATACCTGTTTAGGACAAATAACTAACTTAACTTACTTCCTTAGTCTTCTCAAATTAATTAACTGGCTTTTATAATTAATACGGGAGGTAGTACTACGGAGATGCCTTTATTCAAATTGATTGCCTTCAATTGGATAAAGGGGATAGACGCCTAAACGGCTTGTTCCAGTAAAACTCAATAAAATGGAATCCATCTTCTCTTGCCCTTGTGGTTTAACTTTTCTTGGGATGATCAAGTTTGACACATTCAGCATCCTTGGTTCCTGATGAGGTCTTCCACTAATCCTCCATCACTCCTTTTCTTTCACCCCGAGAATGGCCGAGCTTTTCCAGGCGGGCTCGTGCCGGAGTGGCCGGTAACAGATTTATGAAAATGAAAATAATACTTTTCCATTCCCCAAAAAAAGGTGTTTAAAACTTTAACAAATGGTGTTGGCAAAAAATTTTCCCCAAAAATTAGTTTTTTTTTCCGGGGAAGTTAAAATTAATATGGCTGCTTTCTAAATTATTGATGCGTTTTGAAATTATAAATTATTAGCTTTTTACATATGATAAAAGCATTGGAGACTTGTTATTTTAAAAAATAAATAATGGTTTTTAAAATTATTTATTATAATTTTATAAATTTTCAATAATAATTGTATTTTTAATAAAATTATATTTTAAAAATATTTAATTATTTTTTCATATAAATCCTAAATTTCATTTTTGTCGCAAGTTTATTTCATAAAGACTGTTATTTTGCACTTCAATTTTCCCAGTAACAAATCATGTGATGCTATAATTAATTTGAGTTCAAATGGGATGGAACTATTACCAAGCTTGTGCATAATTTGAATGGGTCAAGGAACGTAACCCACGTTCTATCTACTTCTGGGCAGGATTGGTTTGACTTTTCTTTTCAACGATTCTTTTTATTTTCTCTCTCTCTCTGCGTGTTTTTCCTTGGTAATAAATTTCTAATAATTTTTGTTCACCATTCACGCTTGAGTTTGAATACTAATTGTCAGATGGCGTCTACCGCGGAACATGCATGTTTCTTCACTGTGTTGCGCATAAATTATGGACAAATTTTCTTGATAAGAAACTTAGGGTCATCGCTAATAAAATAGCTTTAAGACGTCCATTACGAGTAAAGAAAATGACTTGTCCAGGCAAGATTACTGAACGAGGGCAATTATTGGTCTGGAAACTACTTAATACTGAGGGTATTTTGGACATTTTAAACGTCAACCGAGTAGTAGCATTGACTTGCAAGAGTGTGTTTGGATGGAGATTCAAACGTGCATTGGAACATGCAAAACGTGGGTTGATGGTGCGTTTGAAGATCATACTTGTTTGGATCAACTTTCGTTCCCATCTGACTTATGGGAGAAATGCTCAGTACCGCAAAAGCCAAGAAATACAGCAGTGGGCAGTGGATAAGTCATTCTATTGTTAATATTCCTTTAAAATTTTCACTAACCCTCATCTACCCCTTCTCTCTCCTTTCTCTCACACCTCTGCCCTGTCATCTCCCTATGTTCTCTCCACTCATTCACATAGCCTTTTTTCCCTTATATCTCTAGTAGAGCAAACTGTTTCAAAAATATTATTTTTTTATTTTTTAATAATTTTGTTTTTAAAACTTCTTTTAAAATGATCACATTATATATATAATTTGTTTATAATAATAAATTAAATTTCCTTATTTTTTATAATTTTATTTTCATTACTTCTTTTAAAATGGTCACATTATATATATAATTTCTTTCTAATAATAAATTAAATTTCTTTACTTTTAATAATTTTATTTTCCTTACTTCTTAAAAAATAGTCACATTATATATATATCTAATATTAGATATGTACTATTTAATAAAATTCATGTCCTTTTAAGTTATTTTACATCCAAACTTTTATATTTATCATCCAAACATATTTAAGCTTATTAAACTAACTTTTTTTAAAACTCAATCCAAACATCAATCACATTACCCTATTTGACTTTTACTCAATATGACTTCTGTAAAAATCAGATTGAAAAAAAGTTACTTCTGACACTGCTATCCCTAACACGCCCAAGTCATCGTCTTTCACGTTTCCAGTCTAACACGTCTTCCTTATCTTGCACCTCAGCCAAATAGTTAACTTAGCTGGGATGCAGAGTGAGGCCATCCAAAGAAACAATAATGAAGAGGGCAATTTAGGTTCTGCCCTGCCACCATCATTGAGGATAATGGCTGCATCACTCCTACTGTTTCTTCTCTGTATAATCTAACTTCAACCGCGTCAGATGGAGCCTCCATACTTGTACTGGAACTTTGCAAGACAATGAACATAGTTTGCAGTGAGGATTTTTACTTGGTCCTTGCTGGTCCCTCCCACTAGAAAGAATGAAGAAAACCTTGACAAGTCCACAAAGATGCTAAGAAGTTCAGGAAAACATATGTACAAGATAATCTGCCAACTATAATCCTTAATATAGAAGTTAGATCATTGATTTACGAATATTGAAAAAATTAGATTAATTATTTGTAATTAATAGATATTGTCTTTTTAAAAATATCCTTATTATTTATATTCATTAGAATAAAAATCTTTTAACTTGTACAATCACCACCACGAGACTATTTTGAAAAATAAATAAATAAATACAGGAGACAAAATGAATTGGAATATTATATTTAGGACTAAATCGAATAGTAAACTAACTGTTATATTTAGTATCAGAGCACGCTGATGTCGCTTAAAGACCTATCCATATCTTGTCTTGTCGCTTACGTTTTATCTTGTGGATTAAAGAAGAAAGCTTCTTTAATCGACAAGATAAAATGTATTAGGAAAAATGCCATCCTTGCTCTCAAGGATAATTACAACTTCATTCAATTTCTAATTATCTAGGATCGCGAGATGTATTTTTCTAACATTTATACCAAAGAACCTATAGATTACCCCAATTTCGAAGTATGCTGTGCAAGAGATGTCAATCATTGTCTCTCTTTTTTTTTCCCTCTCTTTTTTCTTTTGCAGTTTTCACGAGGAGACACTATATCGTAAAAACTATTCCCATAAATGCCAGCTCATGACTGATGTGATCAGTGTGGGCATATATGGCATTAACAATTAAACTAGCCTGTTGAGCTACAACTGAAGTTTTAAACTTGGGGTTTACTTTGAAATGGACTGCACCTGAACTTGATTTTCGATACTGTAAGAAGTAGACACTGTGTTTTCTTAAATATAAATTCTGCTGCTTCTGTAAGGATACAACTCATCTTAAAAGTTAGTGGTAAATGTTAATGCATTCATCTGCATGTCATAATTTCCCATTGTTAAATTGGATAACTTTTTATCTCTGTATCCTTTGTTTTGTTCTTTCTTATTATGCAGATTCTAGCTAGTATTTAATCCACTTTGCTTTCTTTGTATGTTGTTGATAGAACAGGAGGACATTCAATAAAAAATAAAGTCATTGTAGGTAATAGATCTGCTTGTTATTCTTTTCTTAACATACTTTTTGTTTCGCTATAGAGGTTTCTTTGACAATTACATTAACTGAAAGTCATTACCACTCTGCATTTCAGTTGGTGTTACTGCTGTAGTCGTTAGTGGAGCAATAGTACTGCTGCTTTCTTGTAAAATCAAATCATGGAGGCGAATAATTGGATTATGCACGACATCCAAGGATGACCAAAATATTGAGGCCTTCATTAGAAATCGTGGTCCCTTAGCTCTCACAAGATATAAATTTGTAGATGTCAAGAAAATGACCAAGTCTTTCAAAGATAAATTAGGACAGGGTGGTTATAGTTCTGTATACAAAGGAAAACTCCTTGATGGCCGCCCTGTTGCTGTAAAGTTATTGAAGGCATCAAGAGAGAATGGAGAAGACTTTATCAATGAGGTTGCCAGCATTAGTGGGACTTCCCATGTAAATGTTGCTACACTTCTTGGGTTTTGTTTTGAAGGCAAAAAGAAGGCTCTCATATATGAATTTATGTCCAATGGATCGCTTGACAAATTCATTTACAACAATGCAGAAAAAACTAGTCTATGGTTGACTTCAGAAAATTTGTACCAAATTGCAATTGGGATAGCTCGAGGACTTGAGTATTTGCATAGAGGATGCAACACTCGAATCTTGCATTTTGATATAAAGCCCCATAACATCCTTTTAGATGAAAACTTTTGTCCCAAGATCTCAGATTTTGGTCTTGCTAAGCTTTGTCCTAAAAAAGAAAGCACCATTTCAATTTCAGAAGCCAGAGGAACAATAGGATATCTTGCTCCGGAAGTCTGGAATAGAAACATAGGTGGAGTTTCAAATAAGTCTGATGTTTATAGCTATGGGATGATGCTATTAGATATGGTTGGAGGGAGAAAGAACATGAATGTTGAAACCAATTGTTCGACTGAGAAATATTTTCCAGATTATATTTATGTTCAACTTGAGCAAGACAGCAATTTGGGATATAATGGGGCCAATAACGCAGGGGAAAATGATATTGCAAAGAGAATGACCATTGTGGCTTTGTGGTGCATCCAAACATTTCCAAGTCAAAGACCTACAATGAGTAGAGTGATTGAAATGTTAGAAAGAAGATGGGATCTGTTGGAAATGCCACCAAAACCTATCATGCCTTCCCTTCCAAGATTAGAACTAGAATCTTCCATCACTACTACTACCACCACAACAGAGATTTTGGGTTTTCAAAGTGCTTCCCACATGCTACTGGAGGAACACTAGGGTTCAAAAATGTGGAAGAAATGCCGGAGGGGTCTTCATAGCATGGTATGTACAACTATCAAATGTTGCTAAATTGTTTCTTTTTTGAGTTTTTTTTGGCGGCAGGGGCTCTGAAGCTAAGGGCTCTAAGACTAGTGAGCTATTCTTAGCATGTTATATTTGTAAGCTTGCCGATAAGTTTGAGTTCATTATGATTTGAGCTTATCCATTTGTTAAAGGATATTTTGATTGTTCATTAATTTCTCAAAGCTATGCAGCTTCTCCACCGTCATGGAGGGTGGACAAATGGATAGGCAAGCAGTGTAAGGAGTAAAAATGGAAATGTCACTTTAAGAATTGACAAGTAGCATTCGACCACTGAAATCTTGTCCTTGTTTAATTGTTTAACCTCTAAAATCTTATCCCACGGAGACTTCTTTAAATGTTAACCCTTGGACGTGTAAGTTTAATTTTTTGAACACACTGGATGAACGGACCACCCTTACTTTCTGCACTGACTGTACTTGATCAGTCTATACGAGCATAGCGTCGTCAACTACCTTATACTCTGCGCGGTCCTTAAGAAATTGCTCATTAAGCAGCCCAGAACCTTAAACAAAATATTACCTCAAATTCTAAATATAAAAATGAATTGATTAATTTGAGCAGAATAAGAAATTTTATTAAGTGAGTTATTTGTAACAAATAGGTGTTGTCTTCTCTAAAATACCTTTACTAATCAGGTGTATTAGTTAAAATTATTATTCTATTACAAAAACTACTTTAGAAAAAATAAATAAATATAAGAGACAAAATATATTGGACTTTTATATTTAGAACTAATAGAAAATGTAATATTGGACCATGCGAGACCCAGGACATCATCAGATAAGCCAATAAGGTCAGCCAATTAGCCCATCAAATAAGTTGATATTGTTCGTTAAGCCGGTAAAATAGTCGATGCAACTATTTTGTGAGGGAAGCCGCGTAGAAGTTTGAGACATCATCAGCTTAAATGGGAAGAATTATTATAGAAGCTGATGTGATCATCAACTCTCAGTGGGAAGATTCATTATAGTGTTATTAATTATGTCATAATTTTAGTGCTCTTGATGTTTTATATTTTCAACGTTAAAAAAAAAAAAAAAGAATAGCAGCAGCTGCTATTTGTTAGGAAAGAATTTATTTGAGCATAATAACACTTCATAAAATTACAAATGTAATTAAATCAATTTACTGACATGGTAAAGCACAATTGGATTACCCTTAATAGAAATTCCAAATCCAAATACCCCTAATAGTTTCAACAAGAACGTGGTTAACGGAAGTTACACAAAGGAGGGAAGAAATCACAGAAAAAGAAGAAGAAAAACCTCACAATCACAAAGATTATGGCCTAAAAGAATAAGAGGAAGCAATCAGAGGGAGAGAGGGAAGAAACCATATGCTTCATCCATTATTTTCATCCCTAGCCCTTCACAGTGAAGCGCATTGACGTTCTCATGTTTTCTCCCCCTCAAAGGCGTTTGACCACTTTCTGAGCCCATTATTTTCATCTCTAGCTCCTAATTCCCCCTGCCCTATTATACCGAATATTGATAAAAGGGTGCTCTTTGATAGGACCCAACCCAGAAACTCTAAACTTTTGCCTTTTTTTTTTGAACTAAATTTTTACTGTAATAGAACAGATTACACTCCAAGATGCAATCAAAAGCTAAAAACCTGGCATATTCATGGAACAAATTCTACTTTATTCAGGTCAAGTCAGGTTTTAGTTAAATAGATCTAAGCTTGTAATAAAAACATAAAGGTCAAAGTATAGATTTAGTCTTTTAACTTTATATAAGGTTTCAATTTAATCCCTTAACTTTAAAAAATATACATTTAGTTTTTTAACCCCAAAATTATTAGTCTCAAATGATAATTTTTTGTAACAATCATAGTTGTTTTGAATATTAAACTTAATATATTAACATTTAGTACTATTTTATTAGCATTTAAAAGCTTAATATCATTTTTTTGTTAACCGTTTTATGGTTAAAGAACTAAAAGTTTACTTTTTAAACCTTGTGTAAAATTAAAAGATTAAAAATATACTTTAACCAAATATAAATTCTGAGTCTATATACAGGCTGTTTTTAAGGTTTAGGCATGAATCTTTGAAAGGCTTATATTTTTAAGGACTTAATTAAAAGGGATAATTAATATATAAGTCCTTATAGTTTCAACTGGTTTTTAATCAAGTCCCTATAATTTTTTTCTTTTCATCAGGTCCTTATACTTTCATATATTTTTAATGAAGTCCTTATAATTTTTTTTTCTTTTTATCAGGTCCTTATTGTTTTACTTTGTTTTTAATTAGGTCCTTCTAGTTTTTATTCTTTATTTTACAAATAATAACATTTTAAAAATAATAAATTATTGTAACAATCTTATGTTAATATTCTTTTAAATTTTTAGTTAAACAAATATATTATTTATTTTCAATTCAAATTTTTATAATTATAAAATTCAAATTATAATAATAAATTTTTCTAAAATTAAAATATGATTATAAATAATTTATATTTAAGTATAATAATTATTCTGATTATTTATTAATTACTAAATGATTATATTAATTATTTTGTCCAATTATATAATTATTAATTTAAAAATGAAATTAATTTTAAAGAGTAAAGTTAATAAATAATTTTTCAAAAACTACAAAGCACCTAATTAAAAAATAAGTAAAACTATAAGGACCTAATAAAAAGAAAAAAAATAGAAGGACCTAATTAAAAACACACGAAAGTAAAAGGATCTGATAAAAAGAAAAAAATTTATAAGGACCTAATTAAAAATCAGATGAAACTACAAGGACTTGGAGATTAATTACCCCTAATTAAAATATTAGTTTTATTATCCAGTGAAGTGATCCAATTAGATGATGCCACTTAAATTATTTTTACACATCAGCACTTAACACTGTTAAACACACAGTTAGCCCTCTAAAATTGAAAGGATTTACCACACGATTCATGGGGACGCTGTTGGGTTCGTTCTGCTAAAGAAGCATACCACAAAACCCCAATCAAATTTCAGGATTCATGAAATAATATGAAATCAAACGGGAATTAGAACCCTCAGATGTGTTTCATCACGAGATCCCAGATGCGAAATTATGGGACTTGTTCCCAGAGAGAGGAAGAAAGCGAAAGAGGAGAAGGGGAGCAAGCAGAGAGTGAAAGTTCATATTGAAATCTATCGAATAGAGAGCATCATGATCCCCTCGTGTTTTTCCCCCGTATTTGTTATCGAAAAGTCTATGGGAGTTTTGATGATGAGTTCATCTTCTTCTTCAATGAAATTGCTAGTTTTGGGAGGGACAACTTGGCGAGCATCTTCTTCCTAGTTCCTACTATAGCTCCTCTGTCTTGTCCCAAAAAAAAAAAAACTGAAATTTTAGTAAGCTAACAGAGTGTTTCACTGGGTTAAATGCTGATGTGTAAAAATAATCTAAGTGGGATGTAATGAACCTAAGGTATTTGACTTAAGCATTGTCCTATATATAACTCCTCAAGCCTATTTAAGATCTTATACTATGCGCTAAATAACGTTTAATTACATATGATTTAATATTTAAATAAATTTAATTTAAATTTACAATAAAATAACAAAATTCTATTAATTATGATATCTCCTAAAAATTGATTCAAACAATAATTTTTTTTGGTTAGCCATACATAATTTGTTTATTTAAATGACAATAAACAATTCTAAAAATATATCATGATTAAATTAATAATCTAAGATTTTAAAATAATTTCTCTTTTACTGGATGCTCTTGTAAAATAAACTAAGTTAGTAATATTGAGGACACTATTTAATTGTATTGTTGTTTTACAATAGATATACTTAATCTAGAAATGCAATTGTAAGCCTCAGATTAATCAAAACTACAACATGATATTGTGAGTTCTTAAACAAGAAGTTATGGACATGCTAATCAACCAATATATATATATATATGAAGTACATTGCTGATACAACATTAAAAGTTTCACCATGAGTTCATAATCTTCAAATTGAAACTTTACGAAAATATATTTCATGTCAAGAAAAGAATTGATAAAAATATGCTTAGACTCATTCCAAAATTTTAAAAGAAGTCGCAATAGGTTATATGAATAAGAAGAATTTTATAGAAATAAGTTATTTTAAGAGTCAATAAAAAAACATAAAAAGTTCAAATATAAGGCAAATTATATTATCAATATAGGAATATAAATTGATTTAGGTTATACTACCTTCAGTCGTAATTATAAGACATCGTTTGTAGTATACAGCCGAGATCTTATAATTAGGACCGGAAGTGGTATTATATTTAATTATATATAATAATGTAAATAAAATTAATTTATATTATATTATATTATATATAATTCTATAAAATAACAAAATAAACAAGCCAGGCCTCCAAACTTGTAGGTTAGGCTTTAATTAAAGAGACCAAGTCTATTTACCTAAAAAGGTTCATAAATAAACCTGGGCCTAGGCTTAATCTATTTATTAAACAAATTTATTAAACAGGCTAGACCAGATTTAAAGTAGGCCAAGCTGCAGGCTACTGAAAGGCTTCTGCCTACTTCCACCCTTAATTACGCATTAAGGAGAGGATAGCAATTACAAATTCAGACAAACACTGAACAAAGACACAAGCCACAGGCAGAGGACATGCTACAACCGACTATGCTTGCCAACTTTCGAGAGGTTGGTTCTATTCTTCCCCCGGGGCCAAATTCAATTCCAAATTCTCCACACCTCCTGCTGAACCAAGGAACTGGTTTATAAACTCAAAAAGGCGACTTTCCCATTATCAAAAACAACCCTTCATAGCCTTTGACCTTAGTCACCCTACAGCTACCCTAATTTTCTACCACTTTCTCCAAAATAGAAAGTCAAGGTTCTGACCCACAAAAAGCATCTTTTCCTATTTCCCTAATTTTCCAAAAACAATCCCAACACTTTCCCTATGTTCGTGTTTTTAAAGGAAGTTGAGATTCATTGGAAACACATCCAAAGCCTGTCATGTCTTCCCCTGTAAGATTAGAACTTGGAGGACTATATGACTTTATGAGATAACTCTGTAAAGTTGAATTTGTTGGCATTATTTCATTCTTCACTGGGGTTACTTTATCTTTTTTGGATTAACACATTACGTGTGCTTAAACTTATATTTCCACTATAATCTCAAAATAGATCAAAATAGGAGGGGGATGAAGATTTATTTAAAACCAACTCCTTCACATATCAAAATTATAAATAGGGAAACTTTTATCTTTCTATATACATGTCCTCTCCTAGCCATCCACTCTGGTAGGTGAAAGAAACTTGAGACTAAGAATAGGTAGATTAGCTGCTCCTTCTGCCAGTAATGATGGATAACTTGCTGAGATGAGAAAGAGAGAAGATCACCACTCAATTGTTGGAATTTGAAGTTGTAGACTTGCTTGCCAAATTAGAATCAAGTGAAGGCGGAGGCAGATCATTCTTGAGCAACCCAACATGATCTACACAAATATCCATCACCTCCGGCTTGCTCCTATGCTTCCCATCATTCTCTATATCCCTCAGTATCTCCAGAACTTCCTTCATTGAAGGCCTCATACCCTTTAAATTCTGCAAACACTGAAATGCCAGCTCTGCCACAGCATTAATCATCTTCCTCACCTTTTGATCCGACTCAAACCCGAGCATAGGATCCACCAGTTCATGCAGTGCCCGATTCTGGATCTTGTTGATTGCCATGGTGGACAAATTGATCTCGTGTCGATGATGTGTGATGTCCACAGATGGCAATGATGATATCAGCTCAATCAAAACCACACCAAAGCTACACACGTCACTTTTATCAGTGAGCTTATAGCAGTCATGGTACTCTGGGTCAACTTAGCCTGGAGTTCCTTGGGGGGCTGTGGAAATATGGGTGACATCTTCTGGGAAGAGACGGGACAATCCAAAGTCTACAACTTTAACAACAAAATAGTTGTCCAGGAGGATGTTGTTGGTTTTGACGTCTCGATGGATGATGTTTGAGGCATGAAGGTATGCCAAAGCACTTGCAGTTTCAATAGCTATGTTCATTTTGATATTCTAAGGCAGCGAGCCTGGCTTTGCTTGATCGCCATGAAGATGATCCGCGACTGTTCCATTAGGAATGTACTCATATACAAGAAGGAGTTCGTGACTGTGCCTAGAAGTGCAGCCATAAAAGGACACAAGGTTTGTATGACGTAAGGGTGTCAGGATCTGAACTTCATCTATAAATTGTTCTACTATCTTGTAATTGTTCTCATACAGTCGCTTCATTGCAATATAACGACCGTCCCGAAGTTTACCTGGACATGATACATCATAAGATTAAGGAAAGTGAGTACTGACAGTTATGAAATGTCAGGATTCTAGAGGGACTAAATTCGCTGTATTACCAAAGTATGCTATTCTGAAATGTCCATCTCCAAGATCTCTGGCTGAATCGAAATTGTTAGTGGCCTCTTCAAGTTCACTATATGTGAAGACAGGGACTCCAAAATATTTACTTGCATTAATCTCAGGATCCTCTATCTTCATGGAGGAAACAGAAGAACCAGCACGTGATTGTATGTATGACTTTGCATAACCGGTCTTCTTTCGACGTTGATAGAAATAAAAGAGAGTGAGCATGACAAGCACAACGACTGCAGCAGTAACACTACCTGCGATACAAAATGGTAATGACTTTCAGTTAATGTAATTGTCAAAGAAACTACTAAAGAAAAGAACAAAAAGCATGTTAAGAAAAGAACAAAAAGCAGATCTATTACCTACAATGACTTTATTTCTCATTGAATGTCCTGTTCCAGCAATAACACACAAAGAAAGCAAACTGGGGTTAAATACTAGCTAGAATCTGCATATTAAGAAAGAACAAAACAAAGGATACAGAGATAAAAAAGTTATCCAATTTAGCAATGGGAAATTATGACATGTAGATGAATGCATTAACATTTACCACTAACTTTTGAGATGAGTTGTATCCTTACAGAAGCAGCAGAATTTATATTTAAGAAAACTACAGCGTCCACTACTTTTTACAGTATAGAAAATCAGGTTCAGGTGCAGAGCCTAAAGTTGGAGTTAGATTATACAGAGAAGAAACAGTTGGGGTTATGTGGCCGTTATCATCAATAATGATGGCAGGGCAGAGCCTAAATTGCCCTCTTCACTATTGTTTCTTTGGATGGCCCCACTCTGCATCCCAACCAAGTTAATTATTTGGCTGAGGTGCAAGATAAGGAAGACGTGTTAGACTGGAAACGTGGAAGACGATGGTCAATGCAACTACTTGCTTGACGTCTAAATTGTCCAAAATACCCTCAGTATGAAGCCGTTTCCAGACCAATAATTGCCCTCGTTCAGTAATCTTGACTGGACAAGTCATTTTCTTTACTTGTAATGGACGTCTTAAAGCTATTTTATTAGCGATGACCATGAGAAAATTTGTCCATAATCTATGCACAACAAGTGAAGAAACATGCATGTTCCGTGGCAGACGCCTTCTGACAATTAGTATTCAAACTCAAGCATGAATGGTGTACAAAAATTATTAGAAATTTATTACTAAGGAAAAACAGAGAGAGAAAATGGAAAGAATCGTTGAAAAGAAAAGTCAAACCAATCCTGCTGAGAAGTAAATAGAATGTGGGTTACGTTCGTTGACCCATTCAAATTATACACATGCTTGGTAAGAGTTTCATCCCCTTTGAACTCAAATTAATTATCGCTTCACATGATTTGATACTAGAAAAATTGAAGTGCAAAATAACACTCTTATGAAATAAACTTGCGATAAAAATGAGATTTAGGATTTATATGAAAAAATAATTAAATAGTTTTAAAATATAATTTTATTTTTAATAAATTATTATCAAAAATTTATAAAAAAACCATTATTTACTTTTTTAACATTACAAGTCTCCAATCCTCTTATCATATCTAAAAAGCTAATAATTTATAATTCCAAAACGCATCAATAATTTAGAAAGCAACTATTGGGTGAAGTAGAACTTGCCAGCTCATCTCAAACTTTAAAATATTTGCCAGACACAATCCTTTTTATTGAGTATTAATTCAAGAAGTGAAGATAATGAAAGGAGATCTCAAATATTTTCTATTTTTAACATAAAAATATTGAGAATATTATATTAGAAAAATTACTGAAAATCTCCCGTTGCAAAGTTGCTTTTCAAAAGTATCTGAAATTTGTTTAAAAACTTATTGCAACTTATTTTTTAAAAAATATGCATTTTTTAAACGGTATGCAGCATATATGTTGAACCAAGTTATACGCAGACACGCAGTCGGTGAAAATTTGTAACTCTGCCTTTGACTTGTCTAGGACTCAGCCTCTAATCCTTGAATATGTAATGTTAACTCCGTACTTAGTATAAAAACTAATTAAAAACTAATTTAATTTTAAATATAAAATTCTTATTTTATTTTGTTTTTCACATTTATTTATTTTACCTCCTAATTAATTTTCACAGAATTGCAAGAATTATATAATTTTCAATATACATAATTAATAAAAATATATCTAAAAAATAACACTTATTTATTATAAATAACTGAGTCAATTAATATTTTAATATTCATAGATTAGTCATGCAAATATGGAAGAGTTGAGATAACTTAATTCTGGCAGAAAAAAAAAAAAAAACTACCATCACCATCAAAAGAGGCGACGGGCGGTGAGAGTTCGGCCTTCGGCGAGCCCCAAATGGGTCTTCTATTTACTCTGCCGCTACTGATGGTGGAGATGATCGAATTCGAATTTGAGTTTTTTCCACTTTCATATTTCTATAGTTAAAAAAATTAAAAAAAAATATCAGTTCTGAAAAAAAATCCAAAAATATAGACGCACACTATTTTTTGACAATAATTGGAATCTCAGAGGATATTCCAAAGCATCTCGACAATTGAAAAAGTTACACAGGAAAAAGGGCGAAGAAAATGAGAGTGAGAGATGCTGAATGTAATTGACATTGAAAATCTAGCCGACGGCGATGGGAATTCTGATTTCCATTTTCCATACATAATAAATAAAAATTGTGACAAAAATAGAGGAAGATATATCATGAATTGCTTTCTAATGGATTTGTAAAATTTCCGTTGCAAAATCCGGAACAAATTTTATGCAACGGATGTGCTAGGAAAAGGAAGTTGTCCCACATTTCCACTTTTCTCAACCATCGGAATAACCCCCCTCGCTATCTTCCAAATGCTAAAACCGTGACCCAATTCGATGGATGTTCAAAACCTTGAAATCAGGCAAGCACAAATTTCCTTGAAGTTTACCGTGCATGATCCTGGAAAGTCATAACGGCAGACCGTACGGGAACATTCAACGACGCGGATTTTTGTTGAAATATTAACATCTTTAATCGTTAATTGTACTTCATAAAACTTGAGATAATTGATGTCGTCGTCATGAAATACTTCCATCTATGGAGTCTTTTGTTCCTTTCTATTATACACAGCATATATAATGTTTTCATATTCACAAAAAGATCCACAGTTTCATGCTTTCTATAGCAAGAAAACCATTAGGATGATATGTAAATAAACCATTTACTTTTCACATCTTTCGGACACTTGGAGCTCATGATGTCAAAACCCTTGTACTTCATTGCTGCTCTCTCCTTCTTCTGCCTCGAGCACAGTATTGCCGAAGTATCTTCTTCTTCTTCAATATGTTCCCCTTCTGCTGGTTGCGGTAATGGAGTTTCCATTCAGTATCCTTTCTGGGTGAACAGCAATTCCGCCTTAGAATGTTGTGGTTACCCTGATTTTGGTCTCAACTGCTCCGATCATGGCCGACCCACTATCAGTCTTCCAAGTGACACATACCATGTCACCGATATAAACTACCATAATCATACACTAACACTTGTCGACATGGATGTGGTGGGCCAATCCTGCCCCAGAGCACGCCACAATGTTAGCTTAGGAAACCTCCCATTGAGTGTTGATGATCAGCTGAATGTGAACCTGAGTTTCTTCTTCAGTTCCAGCGTATCTAATAAAGTCAATAATCTTCCTTCCAACCCCATAGGGTGCTTGAAAAATGAGGGATCGAAGCATTCATATATCGAGACGACGCGGTGGGAAATATATGGGCTGAATATAGAATGTGAGGAGAAGGTGGTAGTAGTGGTGATTGATGAAGCGGGAAGAGATCAGTAGTGATACCTTGGTAACTGGGTTCGGTGAAGCTATGAACAATGGCTTTGTGGTTGATTGGTGGAGAGCCATGGATTGCTCTGAGTGTGAGATATCTGGAGGACTTTGTGGCCACAATCCCACCAATCATCAGACGCTATGCTTTTGCAGGGTTGGCAGTATCGCAAACCAAAAGCTGCAGCAAAGGTACCTTCGCTTTCTTGTAATTGATCGCATCTGCATCTCATATCTTTCTCTCTCTCTAATTTCCTGTTAGTCTCTGTGCACATAAATAAAGTGCAAGGCTTAAATTTCATATCTAATAAGCAATTCGTAGCACGTAGTTTTGTGCAATCTGTTGTTGGAGTGCTATTACAGCAATTCCATGGAGAGTTTACACCGTCATATCCTTAGTCTTTGATTTGAAAACCCCCGGGGGGTTGGTCGTTGCATGCGTGAAGGAAATCTGCCCTTTGCATGCACATGGAAGGAAATTAAAGGTAAATTATTACTACTATTTATTCTGACACGGTTTGCCCTGTGAAAACTGAGGTAGTAGTTACGTGTCGTTGATGAAGCGGTTTTGATGAAACTATGCCTTGACATATAGGAAGCTCAAACTTCAAACTGGCTAATGACTGGTACTTTCGCAAGATTGAGTTTTCTAACTAGGACCGTTTTGCGGCTGAGCTGTGTTCTGTGCTTGATCTCACTCGGCCGGCAAATTCATTGACATGGGTCGTCCAATTATTGAGCTAATACATGTGAAAGCCCAAAACATCTGAGGTGCAAATGGAAACGACATAGCCCAATCTAGAGCCCTATTGGAAAGAAACCAAAAAAAAAATGAATGTATGAGCCGTCTCCAACTCGCGTGCCCTTCAAGGAGTCAAAGCCATCTAGATTTAGCCTCATTAGGCCAACTAAATGAAGGGTTTATAGTTGACTTTGATTTAAAGGTTAATACAACGTTTGCTCACGCTAGTTTAGCTTCATTTTAGTGTTAGTTCCTGAAGTTTAGAACCTGTGATTTTGATCCCTCAAGTTTATTTTTATTTAAAATGTTAATCCTTATAGTTTGAAAAGGACTTAGAGCAGCAATTAAAGATTTTAATTTGACATATGTGGCACTAATTCCATTATGTTTGCTTACATGGTGTGCTGACTGGGCAATATGATGCGGAGAAAATGTTCTAAGGAGCGGCCTGGGTATTTTATTTTTTAAGAGAAAGAAAACAAAAACAAATCCTAACTCAGCGGTAGAATCCGGTCATCACTCTTCATTGCAGAGCTTTCGTTCGGATTCTTCGTTCATCACTAGTCCCCAACTCTCATCTCTGCTTTTCATCTCCGAGATTAGCTTTGCTGTATTGATTCTTCATTCCTCATCTGTGTTTCTAGATGGGAAAGCTTCTCTCTCTCTCTCTCTCTCTCTTCCAATGTCGTTCATCATCATTTTTTCTGGTTTGGAAAGCTTGTCCTCTGTTTTTCTCAATCACCTTGCTTTTATCTCATCAACCACCATCCTCTTATAGTTTGGTCTTAGTTCTCTGACATAAATTCTCATCCCTTCTCTTGTCCCTATCTTCTCCTCCACTCATCAATTTTTCAGCTGCAAGACCATATCATATACAAAATTTCCTTTATGGTAAACATAATGAAGTTATAAACAGAAAGCATCCTACTTCTGTTAAATAAATTAGCTTGAGTATCGATACAAAGAAAACAATCTCTGCCTTAGAATGATTGAATTTTTGCAAACCCTCTATGCAAATTTATGATGTAGTCTGAAAAAAATAAATATTGATTTATCTAGTTCACCAATTTTTGTAATGGTAAATTTCTAAGCAGTCATATGAAGAAGCTTCTTGTAACTAGAAAGCAGTAGCATGTTGGTCAACCTACCCCTCCTTCCTTAATTTTCAAGTTGAGAGACTCGCTACTTTATTCCCGTTTTAACTTAGACATAAACTACAGCCAAAAATAAAATTTGGGACAACAGTTTTTAAAAAAAATTATTGCAAATTGATTTGGTAAATGGTAATGAGGGCATCAAATGCTATGCTTTTGCAGGGATTAAAAAAATAATAATAATAATAAACTCCATTAGGACCTGTCTCTTCTCCTCTTCCTCTGTTTTTGGACCCAGTCACAATAAGTGGTCGCAGAAAACACCGCTTGCCACTCTCATTCTCCAGCACAATGAACCTCCATAGTCCCATTCTTCCATACACACTCTACAACTCCTCCTTCTTCTTCTACCTCTTGTTGTTAACAACGACTCTGCCACAATCCCCCGAGTCAAAAGATGGTCATAAGCACGTAACACGCAGCCGCACTTATAAGTGATATCCTATCCTTTCTGGGGAGGAAGCCGACTCCATTACGGTGGATGAGAAGGTTTCGAAGTATCGTGCCTGCTGTCTCCTGACATGGCTTCCACTCAAATCGCCCTCAAAACTTCACCTTGATCGATTTCGATCCCTCTCGTTTTAATCGTCAGCAAACGGACATCCAAGTTACGATAATTGTTCTTTCCGTTTCACCAACACTTCTTTGGACCGCACTCTGTTTTCTTTCGACCCAACCATTGTGAAAATGACCATATTCTACGACTGTGTCCCTGGGTTTTTCATTGGCCGGAGCGACATCACGTGCAGGGATGACAGAGAAAAGCAAGCTTTCTTTTTGGATCAATTTCTCGCCTCAATTCCCAGAACTGGTTCAACTTCAGGTGCCAGTTACGTGGGTGTCACTGTGAATTCTTTGGGTGGAATTGAATCGCTGAAGGTGACTTTCGATAAAAGGATTTAATATGTAGTATATTGCAGACGAGGATGACTGAAAAATGCTTGGAATCTGGAGGAGCCTGTGGGATGAAAGATGATAGGTCTCAATTATCATGTTATCGTGCAGACGGGCCTTGGGACTTGGCGTGTCCTACTTTTGCAAATTTGGTTTCTTTCTCTGTTCCTTCTATTTGGCCCTTCAATTGCTCTGCACATGCCAATCAGTGTTCTGTTCTTGTCAATGGCTTTTTTGATCTGTTACATCTTTAGCGATCACTCAGAAAAACTCCTTGCTAATCAAATAAATACCCAATCCAACATGATTGAACGGGGTACAAGTAAACCAGAAAAATTCTCACATACACCCAATTTACCGCCTTATTTATGTACTGGCCAATAGAATTTTGACAGCTCAAACATTTTTGATCTCATGTATCAGCCCACATGTCACCCTCTTTCTATTATTTTCATTACTTTTGAGAACCAGGTTCTTCATCCTCTCCCGCCCTCCCTCTTTCTATGAAATTTTTTCAAAGACTTTCACTCTCCCCCTCACAAGTCACAGTTACCAATTTACCGCCCCTCCTCCCATTTCTCCTTCCTTACCACGCCACTCTCCTCCCCTCGGAATCCCTCCCAAATGGAAGCCCCTTTTCTTTCGTTTCCCTTTCACAGTAAATTTTTAGGATTAAGAGGATTTTTAGGGTCTGCTTGGCACGAAGGAAATGGAGAAAAGGGGAAGAGAGAAAAATTTTGATAAGCTGATTTTAAAAAATTTAAAAAGTGAGATTAAAAATATTTTTAACTAATTTTAATTACTCTTTTATTTTATATTTTCCTTTTATCAAAATTTTCTAATCTCACTTCTTTAATTTTTTAAAACAAACTCATTAAAATTTGTCCCTCTCTTCCTTTCCTTCCATTTCTCTCGTACCGAACGGATGGAGGAGTTTTGTTCCTGAAAAATCAGGAAAATGAATGTGATAGAGAATCGCAGCCTCCCATTGTGAAGTCAAAGTCTGCCTTGACCCAAAAGCTGTGACTGATAAATGCTGAGCTAGCCCAGCCTGCATGTTGTCATAAATCAACCAGGGAGTTAACAATGGAGGCCTATGTGCAGTTCCTCGCCTTCTCCTTCTTCCATTCATCCTTCCCACTTTCCCTTTCTCAACCGGACAAGGAATACTGGGAGTGCGGACCATCCCCTTGTGGAAAACTTGGACATATCGATTACCCCTTCTGGTCAGACAAAAGTTATTGTGGCCGACCTGGGTTCCAGCTAGATTGTCCACAAGATGAAGATAACTTCCCTTCCATTCACATCGATTCACAGACCTTCAATGTCACACAGATTGACTCATCCACGTACAGGATGACACTGGTGCGAACAGACTTTGTCTATGATGATTGTTCTTCTTTTCCGACGAACACTTCTGTGAGCACCCGTTTCAATCTCTTCCATTATGATGAGCCATCTGTGAAGAACGTGACCCTGTTCTACCACTGCTCAGAGGAATCCACGGGGGAAGTCCAATTTCCATGCCACCCTTGGACAAGCTCTAATTCTAATTCTCGCAACTATGCTTTCTATTCGGAAGATGTCCATACTGACATGCTATTCCAGCACGGTCTTAACAAATGTAAGCATCGCATTCAGGTGCCGCTTTCAATAGAGTATGATGGGTATTCTCAAGATAAAAGCCAAGCCCTTCATGCAGCTTTGCGTGGAGGGTTTTGTGTGTGGTATAACGTCGATGGGTCTTGTGGAAAATGCTGGGAGTCTCATGGAAGATGTGGGTCGAATGATGCGTCTCAGTTTATCTGCTATTGCCCCGATGGGCATCATCCTCTCAACTGTTCTGTTTCTTCCCCTCCTTCCGATCGTTCCGGTTCTCCCGGTAAGCGCCTCTCCTCTTCTCCCCTTTATTATCCTCTCAGAGTTTTCGCTTATTACTTGCCACGCCATTTGATGGACCGCTTGTATATAAAACTCGTTTTGTTTAATAACACAGTATTTTAAGTGGGAAATAATTGTTTCAAGTAATTATCAACAGAGATAACCCTTCATCTCTTCCATCAACCTTCGTCTTAAAATCACCCCTCATGCTCTCTTTTTTTTAATTATTATTATTTGGTCATACTCCGTAATGTTATATGAAAGTCCAGTCTTGTACATGGAATGGTCTAAGGTTCACGTTTTCTGTGTCATTCATAATATTCGTATTAATCCAAACCAGTGGGTGTGAAGCTAATGGATATATGAGCCGTCTGCAATTCGTGTGCCCTCAAGGAGTCAGAGCCATCTTCATCGAGCCTCATGAGGCCCATTACATGAAGGGTTTATAGTTTGACTTTGATTTAATTATATTCCCGTCATCGCTATTGGCCATTTCAAACACAGGGCTTCGTTGCAATCATACCGTACATGGGTCATCCTAATTGTGTTCTTCCCTCTCAACTTCTCCTCTTCAAGACCTTCCTCTTCTTCATTCTCTTGTTCCCAGAATAGTTCGCCATTGCTGATGAACGGTACTAAGCTTGCGAGCTATTTAACTGCGGAAACTTCACCAACCTTAGTTACCCATTCTGGTTCGGTTCGCGGCTTGAGTATTGCGGGCATGCAAACTTCAAGCGGGATTGTGAAGGAGACAATGTTACTATGAACATCGCGTCCCAGAATTTTAATGTCATCGATGTCAATTCAACCACAAGAACTCTTAAAATAACAAGCATGGATTTGTGGGGCACCGACTGTCCGACTGAATTCAACAACATCACCTTCTGTTATGCTTTCTTCAACTACACTTCCAATAATGTAAACTCTACCATATTATACGACTGTGAATTTTTGGACTACACGCCTCCTCCTGTGAATCTATCGACTAACATGACATTTGACTGCCCCATAAATGGTAATCCTCGCAAAGCATACTTTATGCTGATCAGCGACAAATGGTTCAACTGGAGCACTCTGGGATGCAAAATTAGTATTACAGTTCCTGTTTTTGGGGAGGCAGCGAGAAGTTTCATGGAGGATCCTGAAGATCCTAGTCATATTATAGGTCAAGGTTTTGAGGTTAAATGGGAACTGACAGAAGAAGGGCAGTGTGAAGATTGCAAAATTTCAGGTGGGAGATGTGGGTACGATAATAGTTTTGGTAGGTTCACATGTTTCTGTCCTAATCAAAGTTATGAACAGCGTGGGTCTTGTTTTCCTGATGACCCAGTAGAGGCACCAACACCAAAACCCTTGTTGCAGTCACAACAGAGTATGTTTTCTTCTTCTGAGCTTCACAAAATGATGATCCTAATTTGTTTTGGATGGTAGCGTTTGATTTTCTTAAACAGGTTAGGTAGCTTTCCCCTTTCATATATTAATTGAATTGGTTGGTTTAGCATATTATAATATGCAGAATAGGACATTTAGGAAAAATAAATTAAAAAAGAAGAGGCAGCTATGTGTTAAATAATCATTGGGCACCACGTTTTAGGAATCACCAAAATATGAACTTTATATCTTGACGATGTTGTTGTTGCTGTGTTTTTATTAGTAGAGTTGTTAATTCAAATTTGATCTTATGGTCTAACTCATTTAAGCTCGCTAAATTTTACGAATAAGATCGAATAAATAAAGATTTTAATCTAATGGAGCTAATTTTATATTATAGGAAGAGTAGTGTGTCCGTGTTATGATGAAAATGATGAAAGAGATGAGATTCAGTATGGTTTAATAGTTTGATATAGGTTTTACATAATGTATTATGCAGAGTAGGACGTACCAAAAGAGAGCTGAACTAAACAACCAAGTTACATGGCATTGAAAATTTAAAAAAGAAAAAAGGGTAAGAAATTCCATTACATTTAGAACAAGTTTAGGTGCTCATTTTAAAGATAAGTATTCAGAGCTCATCCTAACTGGATTGTCCAGATGAGATTTATATAGTTTAGATTTAATTTTTTTTTACATAATTATTTTAATTCCATTAGGTTCTGTCTCTTCTCCTCATCCTCTGTTTCCTTTTAACTGTTACGATAAGTGGTTATCAAAAACACCACTAGACACTCATTCTCTAACGTGAGGAATCCACTATATAGTTTCGATCCCTCTCGTTATATCGTCAAATGGTGTGAAGGGACACCCCAAACTACGACAACTGTTCTTTCAGTTTCACCAACAGTTCTTTTGACCCAGCTCTGTTTCCTTTCGACACAGCCGTTGTGACCATGACCATATTCTATGACTGTGCCCCTCGGTGTTCCATCGGCCGGAACAACACCTCGTGCAGAGATGATGGAGAAAAGCAAGATTTCTTTTTGGATCAATTTCTGTTGCATCGATTCCCAGTGTACTAGTTCTACACTGTGAGGTTCACCTTCATGTGTTTCATTCTTATGGCTTCTTTCTCTGTTCCTTCTATTAGGTCCTGTAGTTGCTCTGCGACATGCAAATCAGTGTTCTATTCTTGTCATAGAATTTTTTGGTTTGTTACATCTTTAGAAAAACTCACTACCCTCCATGAACAAGAGCTGACGATGTCACTAAGGAGACTCTGAGGCACTCATGATTCATTCTTAGGAAGTTAGATTTTTCTTTATGTTATTTCAGTTCATTCACTTTCACCTTGTTGATTAAGGTTTTAGCTTGTTCGCTGGGAACATTTGATAGTTGAAAAGTCTTAACATAATTAAAAGCTATTAGTCCAATAAATACCCCATCCATGATGAAACAAACCAAGGGCTTGGTTGCCCTGTTCGCTCCTATATGATTGGTCTTCTATAGTACCCAGCTCAATTGGTAGCTGGGTTTTGATTTACCAGTAATCCAACTTTTCTTGGTCGTTGTCCGTTCAAAATAAATTTAATGAGGTAGATTTAATTATCAATTTGAATAGATATCATATTTTATATCAAAACAGTATCTACAACCAACCTTAAAACCTTTGAACAGGGAAAAGGAGTAAGTTTGTAATAGGTAAAATAGAAATATAAAATCACACGTTTAGGAAAACAATGCTTAATCTTCATTTACAACTGAAAATTTCCCTAATGTGATTATACTTAAATAGTGACTTCTTATTAAATTATAAAATATTTCAATTCTATCGGTATAGAAATAATATTAATAGTGTTGGTAATTTGGTATACATAATTTATAAGACTTTAATGGTATCATTTCAGTATTAAGATTTTTTTTAATGAATAAGTAGTTTGCTGGTAAAAAAAAAAAAAAGTAGTTTCAAGTTAAAAATGATTTGGATATATTTTGAATTATACCTGAAAAAAAAAATTGTTGTTAGAATGAGTAATGAAAGTTAACAAGGGGCCCAATTTGAAAATAGTCTGAAAAAGGAGAGGGGAAAGTGAGTGGCTGCTTCCTAACGAATATGTGCAAGACATTTTCACCTGTGGCCGTCTGGAATACGCATTGAATAGTCAACATCTACTTTTTATATATTATTTTCCGTGCTCAATATAAAAGCTTGGATAGGTTTGATTTTAATTTTAAATATAAGATCTCAGTTAATTGTATATTTTGCATTTATTTATTTTTTTAAGATAATTTATATAATAATAATAGTTCTACTCAATACATTTGATTAGTAAAAATATTTTAAGAATAATAATACTTAATCATTACAAATAACTATTTTAATTAATTTTTTAATTTATTTAAATTAGTTAACTAATTTTTGTATTAAAAAAATGTAAGTAAATAATAATATGAAACGACGGGAAGGACTTGTCCCCCCGGGGGCAATGTGAAGGAAGATAGGATTTTTAGGGTTGAGGCGTTTTGTTCCTGAAAAATCAGGAAAACGAATGATGACAGAGGATCGCAGCCTCCTGTTGTGAAGTCAAAGTCTGCCTTGACCCAAAAGCTGTGACTGATAAATGCTGAGCTAGCCCAGCCTGCATGCTGTCATAAATCAACCAGGGAGTTAACAATGGAGGCCTATGTGCAGTTCCTCGCCTTCTCCTTCTTCCTTTCATCCTTCCCACTTTCCCTTTCTCAACCGGACAAGGAATACTGGGGGTGCGGACCATCCCCTTGTGGAAAACTTGGAAATATCGATTACCCCTTCTGGTCAGACAAAAATTACTGTGGCAGAACTGAGTTCCAGCTAGATTGTCCCCAAGATGAACATGACTTCCCTTCAATTGACATCGGTTCACAGACTTTCAATGTCACAGAGATTGAGCCATCCACGATGAAACTGGTGCGAACAGACTTTGTCTATGATGATTGTTCTTCTTTTCCGACGAACACTTCTGTGAGAACCCGTTTCAATCTCTTCCATTATGATGAGCCATCTGTGAAGAACGTGACCCTATTCTACAACTGCTCAGGCGACTTGACTGGGGGAATCCCATTTCCATGCCGCCCTCGAACAACCTCTAATTCTAATTCTCGCAACTATGCTTTCTATTCGGAAGATGTAGATATTGACATGCTATCCGGTCTGAACAAATGTAAGCATCGTGTTCAGGTGCCGCTTTCAATAGAATCTCATGGGTACACTCGAGATAAAATCCAAGCCCTTCAAGAAGCTTTGGGTGAAGGGTTTCGTGTGCAGTATGATGTCGATGGGTCTTGTGGAAAATGCCGGGAGTCTTATGGAAGATGTGGGTCGAATCATACGTCTCCGTTTATCTGCTATTGCCTCGATGGGCATCATCCTCTTGACTGTTCTGTTTCTTCCGGTCTTTCCGATCGTTCCCGTTCTTCCGGTAAGCGCCTCTCCACTTCTCCCCTTTTTTATCCTCTCAGAGTTTTCGCTCATTACTTGCCACGCCAAATTTATGCTTAGCTATATGCTGCGCTTGCGCTGCGATTATTGCATTTTATTAGTTTAGACTTTAGAGACGCCTTTGTTCAATTTGACTGCCTTCAGTAAGATAAAGGCGATAAACGCCCCAACGGCTTGTTTCCACTTCCAGTGAAACTCAATTAAAAGTAAAGAAAATGACTTCCCAGGCAAGATTACTGAACGAGGGCAATTATTAGTCCGGAAAATACTTAATCTTGAGGGTATTTTGGAGATTTTAGATGTCAACGAAGCAGTGGCCTTGACTTGCAAGTCATGGAATTCCATATTTCCAGTCTGGCACGTCTTCCTTATCTTGCACCTCATAGCCAGATATTTAACTCAAGTGGGAGGTAGAGTGGGGCCATTTAGGTGTTGCCCCGCAGGAGTGTCATTGTGATGCCGCCATTACTGATTGGCGCTTTTACTTTCCTTGGCACCATGAAGTTTGATATTTACAGCCTCCTTTGTTCTCGTTGAGGCCTTCCGGTAATCCTCCATGTCACCTTATCTTTCCTCCGGAGCATGGCCGTACTTTTAAAATAATTCTTTCCCATTAAAAAAAGAAGAAGCATTTAAAATTTTCAAAAAAATATAACTTTTTGGAAGATGTGAAAATTAATAATTTTTTAGATATAATAAAAGTACTGAAGACTTTTCATTTTAAAAAAATGAATAATAATTTCTAAAGGTGTTCATTAAAATTTTATAATTTGTCAATAATAATTTTATTTTTTAATAAAAAATTATAATTTTAAAATAATTATATTTCCATAGCAATCCTAAAACTCATTATTCTCGAAAGTTTATTCCATAAAGAGTGTTATTTTGCATTTCCACTGACAAATATCTGATGCCACATATTGATTTGCATTGCGAAGCTGAGTTTTAATATGAAAAGGCTTTGTGTTTGCAGTACCGCTCAAGTAATGAGCACCCAAACTTAACTTGGATGGTTTAAATTTAAAATTTTTAATTAATTATTTTAAAATAAAAAATCAATTTTTTGGGGAAAAAATAGCAACGACAAGGAAATGACTTTTCCAGGCAAGATTACTGAATGAGGGCAATTATATTGGTCTGGAAACTACTTAATCTTGAGGGTTATTTTGGAGATTAGAGATGTCAACGAAGTAGTTGCATTGACTCGCAAGTCCCAAGTATAGCCAACTTGTCAACTTAACTCGAAGGTACAGTGGGGCCATCAAAAGAAACAATACAGAGGATGATGGTCGTAACGCTTTTACTGTTTCTTTTCTGTATAATCTAAATACAACCACATCAGATGGAGCCTTACAACAGATATTTTAAAGATGGGGTCTACTTTGAATTGGATTGCACCTGAACTTGGTTTTCACTACTGGGTTAAAAGCTGCGAACGCTGTGGTTTTGATAAATATAAACTCTGCTGCTTCTGTAAGGATAAAACTCATCTCAAAAGTTAGTGGTAATGTTAATCCAATCATCTGCATTTCATAATTTCCCATTGCTAAGTCGGATAACTTTTTATATTCGTATCCTTTGTTCTGTTCTTTCTTCATATACAGGTTCTAATACGTCTCTAACCCCACTTTGCTTTCTCTGTGTATAATAGCCAGAACAGGAGGACGTGCATTAAGAAATAAACTCATTATAGGTGATAGATCTTCTCTTAGTTCTTTTCTTAACTTACTTTATAGTAGTTTCTTTTGACAAGTACATTAACTGAAAGCCATTACCACTCTGCATTTCAGTTGGTGTTACTGCTGTAGTCGTTAGTGGAGCAATAGGACTGCTGCTTTCTTGTAAGATCAAATCACGGAGGCAAATAATTGGATTATGCAAGACATCTCAGGATGAACAAAATATTGAGGCCTTCATTAGAAATCATGGTTCTCTAGCTCTCACAAGATATAAATTTGCAGATGTCAAGAAAATGACCAACTCTTTCAGAGATAAATTAGGACAAGGTGGTTATGGTTCTGTATACAAAGGAAAACTCCTCAATGGCCACCCTATTGCTGTAAAGTTATTGAAGGCATCAAAAGAGAACAAGGAAGAATTTATCAATGAGGTTGCCAGCAGCAGTCGGACTTCCCATGTAAATGTTGTTACACTTCTTGGGTTTTGTTTTGAAGGCAAACAGAAGGCTCTCATATATGAATTTATGTCCAATGGATCTCTTGACAAGTTCATTCACAACGTAGATAAGAATAGTCTATGCCTGACTTGGGAAAATTTGTACCAAATTGCAATTGGGATAGCTCGAGGACTTGAGTATTTGCATAGAGGATGCAACACTCGAATTCTACATTTTGATATAAAGCCACATAACATCCTTTTAGATGAAAATTTTTGTCCCAAGATCTCAGATTTTGGTCTTGCTAAGCTTTGTCCTAAAAAAGAAAGCATCATTTCAATTTCAGAAGCCAGAGGAACAATAGGATATCTTGCTCCAGAAGTTTGGAATAGAAATATAGGTGGAGTTTCGTATAAGTCTGATGTTTATAGCTATGGGATGATGCTATTAGATATGGTTGGAGGGAGAAAGAACATGAATGTTGAAACCAATTGTTCAACTGAGAAATATTTCCCAGATTATATTTATGTTCAACTTGAGCAAGACAGCAATTTGGGATGTAATGGAGCTAGTAACATGGAGGAACATGATATTGCAAAGAGAATGACCATTGTGGGTTTGTGGTGCATCCAAATATTTCCAAGTCAAAGACCTACAATGAGTAGGGTGATTGAAATGTTAGAAAGAAAATTTGAGCCATTGGAAATGCCACCAAAACCTGTCATGCCTTCCCCTCCAAGATTAGAACTAGAATCTTCCACCACTGGTACTACCACAACAGAGATTTCGGGTTTTCAAAGCGCTTCCCACATGCTGCTGGAGGAACATTAGGATTCAGAAATGCTGAAAAAGTACGGGTGGGGTCTCATAGTATGGTATTTATGGTTATCAAATGTCGTTCCTAAATTGTTTCTTTTTTGGTTTTTTTGGGGGGGGGGGGGGAGCAAGGGCTATGAAGCCAAGGGCTCTAAGACCAGTGAGCTATTCTTAGCATGTTACATTTTTAGACTTGTTGATAAGTCTGAGTTAATCATGACTTGAGCTTATCCTTTTGTCAAAGGATATTTTGATTGTTCATTAATTTCTCAAAGCTATGCAGCTTCTTTGCCATCATAGAAGTTAGACAAATAGATAGGCCAAGCTGTGTAAGGAGTCAAAATGGACGTTAGTTTAAGAATTGACAAGTAGCGTCTGAAATTGTTTGACCACTAAAATCCTGTCCTTGTTTAACCACTTAAATCTCATCCTAGCGAGACTTCTCTAAATGTTAATCCCATACACGTGTCAGTTTAATTTGTTAAACACATTGGATGAACGTACCACCCTTACTTTCTGCACTGACTGTGCTTGATCAATCCATACGAGCATAGTGTCGTCAGCTACCTTAAACTCCACGTGGTCCTTAAAAAATTACTCATTAAGCAGGCCCCAAGAACCTTATCATCAATTTCATTTAAAAAAAAAAATATTTAGGGAGAGAGAGAGATGAGTTGCAGAAAGAATGAGTGTCGGGCAAAGGAAAAAATGAGAAATAGAAAAGGTAATATTTGGGGCATGCGTGTGAGACGCAAGACATCATCAGATTAGCCAATTAGCCCATCAGATAAGCTGGCATTGTTCATTAAGCCAGTAGAATGGTCGATGCAACTATTTTTATAAGAGGAGCCGTGTAGAAGCTTATGGCATCATCATCTTAAATGGGAAGAAGTATTATAGAAGCGAATGTGATCATCAACTTAAGTGGGAAGATTCATTATAATTTTATTAATTATATCATAATTTTAGTGTTCTTGATGTTTTATATTTCCAACGTTAAAAAAAAAAAAAAGAATAGGGTGGCTGCTATTTGCTAAGAAAGAATTTAAATGAGCATAATAAAACTTTTTTAAATTACAAATGTAATTAAATCAATTTACTGACATGGTAAAGCACAACTGAGGCATTTATTAAAAACCAAGAACCTTTGGCTCTCATAAGATATAGATTTGCAGATATCAAGAAATCACCAAATCTTTTCGAGTTAAATTGGGAGAGGATGGTTATGGTATTGTATATAAAGGTAAGCTACTCAATGGCTGTCCTGTTGCTGTAAAGATTTTAAATCCGTCCAAAGGAAATAGGAAAGAATTTACCAATGAAGCTAAGTTACCACTATCAGTAGAACTTCTCATGTTAATGATGTTGCCCTTCTTGGATTTTGTTTGGAAGGCAAGAAGAAGGCTCTCATATATGAATACATGTGCAATGGATCTCTTGACAAGTTGATTCAGAATAAGGCAAATAAAGCTGACTTGTCCTTGACTTGGAAAATTTTGTTTCAAAGCGTAATTGGGACAGCTCGAGGGCTTGAATTTTGCATAGAGGATGCAATAATCGAATTCTACATTTTGACATAAAGCCACATAATATCTTTTTGGATGAAAGCTTTTGCCCTAAGATAATAGATTTTGGACTTGATAAACTTTGTCCTAGGAAAAAAAGCATTATTTTGCTTTCAGAAGCTACAGGGACTCTTAGATATCTTGCACTGGAAGTTTGGAATAGAAATATAGGTGGGGTTTCATATAAATATGATGTTTATAGTTATGGAGTGATGTTATTAAACATAGTTGGCATGTTGAAGGATGTGACTATGGAATCCTATTTCTTAATTGAGAATTATTTTCTTGACTCTATTTATGATAAATTGGAGCGAGGCAAAGTTCTGAGATGAAGTGGGGCAAACACCACTTAGAAAAATGATATTGACAAAAAAAATAACCGTCGTGGGTTTGTGGTGGATGCAAACATTTCCAACTCACAGACCTACAATGAGTAGAGTGATTGAAATGTTAGGAGGAAACCTAGACTCATTGCAAATGCCATCAAAACCAGTTAAACCTTCCATTCAAGAGGAGAAGTAGAAGTTTTGAAGAATGACAAATAAGGACCTTATAAGAAAATTATTGTAAAATGAAGACTCGTAAATACAAATACAAAAGTTTGAGTAATAAACGTTGGAGTTCAAGTATTAATTTTGTTGGATGATCTTTAACTGTCATCCTCTTCAAAATTTCCACCACCGCTCTTATTAGAGCAATGTATGTGTCTATTATTAAATCCCATATATTGAGGCCTTGGAAGCTCTCCCCTAGATTCTGATTATGATTCCTAAAAGTGAATTGCTTAGCATCCTTTTTCTTCTTCCAATATCAGTAAAATAATCTATAGCCAGATTCCAATTGACACATATATAATGGCTTTAGAAAGCTAGGATCAAGCATCTCTCAGGCATGCATCATTATACCAGTGATGGATATCATCTTGGCAAAAGTTGTTAACGAGAAATGGGTTAAAACATTTATAACTGAACTTCTTGAACCATAAATTTATTGTTGTACTTCTCTGGTCATTAATATAATAACCTATTCTATAGCGCAACTTGCATTACAAAATAAATCTTATATTTAAAACTGAAAAAATATTCATATATACAGATTAGCCATGGAAATGGAATAATATTACTAAATTAAAGGGCTCCAGAGAAAAAGAAGATTTTTGCACATTTGATTTTGATCAAATGTACGAATGCGTTTTTATATTTATTATTTTGAATGTTCTTACTTTCAAAAAATAATTCAGATATTGAAGTAGTATATTCTATTACTTTATGGTATTCTTTTTTTTTTGTTTTTTGGGCCAGATGCAAGTCAAGTCTTTAACTTTAAGGGAGGACTATTTTGTGGCCCCGCGGAACGCGCAATTAACAGTCAACAACACACCTCCTGCATCAACTTAGACAAACCAATGAATTAATTCCTTTTTAACATTTAGTATACCTTTTTTCCCTTAAAATTGGGGGAAATAGCCATTAAAATTTAATTGATGAAAAAAAATCTGATAAGTTTTTATACATAAAAAGTATTAATATTTTGCAATTTTGTACATACATGTACTTGTACTTTGATTTATATCTTTTTTACTGAAAAATTTTTAACAGGAGGCTTTTTCTCAATTTCTCTTTTCTTTTTCTTTCCTTTATTTCCTTTGTTTTTCTGCTTGTTTTAGGCCTCTCGTTCCCATGATCCCTTCAAGTAAACCTTGGGAGACTACTTATAGCCCGTAGTTTTTTGTAGTCTGCTGAAGTACTATTATAGCAATTCCATGGAGAGTTTGGATTTGAATCATCTATCACCTTTTGGATGTGGCACGCAACATGAATTAAATCTGCCATTTGTATTTACATGGAATGAAAGGTAAATCATTGATTAGGACATCTATTCTGACATGGCTTGGTCTGGAAGAATCTAGTAATTGAACATGTCTTCAAGGACATTTTAGTGATAATAATATCCTCACCTTCAATATTTTAATAGGATATTTCTTATTTGCACACTAGCATGAACTAGAAACACTAACCTGCATGATTTCTTTCTCTGTTCCTTCTATTTGGCCCTTCCATTACTCTGACACATGCAAATAGGTGTTCTGTTCTTGTCATAGACTTTTTTAGTTTGCTACAACAATGTAGCAGTTTAGACTTTAGAGATCACTTAGAAAAACTCCTTGCTAATCAAATAAATGCCCAATCCATGGTGGTAGGAGGAAAGTAAACCAAAACGCTTGGTAACCCTGTTTGCTCCTAGGTGATCGGTCTGCTGAAATACCCAACTTTAGTTGCTAGTAGGGTTTGGATTTACCAGTAATCCACCTTTTCTCAGTTATATAGTCTGGCCCAATTAAATTTTAGTGATGTCGATTTTTAATTACCAATTACCAATTTGAATTGTTGTCATATTTAACACTAAAATAGTATGCATACTCAGCCTTATAAATCCGTGAACAGGTAAAATGAATGAGTAAGCATGCCATAGGAAAAATAGAAATATAAAAATCACTGATTTAAAAAGTCAATACTTAATGCTCAATTATAGTGGGGAATTTTCCTGATGTGATTTACTTAAATAGTGACTCCTTAAATTATAAAATAGTTAATAATATATAGTGTTTGTATGCATCATCTATAAGACATAATGGCATTAATTCAGTAATGAGATTGATGTTAACATGAATAATTGAAGTTAACGAATAAGGCCATTTCGAGAATAGTCTGAAAATGGTGTTGGGAAGTGGGAAACAGAAAAACGAGAGGTTGTTTTCTGATTGAGAATTTGTAATTAGGAGGAATTTTTTTTTACTAAACATAGGTAATAAAAATAACCTTGTTCGAGGTATTGTGAGGAGTTTGAATCTTAGTTCATCAATGCCCACAATCATATAGCTGCATGACTGAGTCCAGTGCTTTAGACGGCTATATATGCACTTTTTTTTTTTTTCTTGTTTTTGTATGTATGCCTCAATTTGACTTGTCTTTGGTCACGGCTACAAGACATTCTTTAATTTGAAGCCAAAATTTATAATAGGTAATGGATCAAACCTCCTTTTCTCCATATTTTTTCTTTACAATTTTGCCTAGTATTTTTCATGTTTCAATTGACTATTCCATATTCTGTTTCAATGCTGCATTACCAGTGTGCTTCTTTTTTTAATGACATCCGCGCTAAAAGGAGTTAGGTGATCATTAGACTCATGTCACAAACATCTTTTCTCATTCATTCTATAACACTTTGTTTTCAAGCATCATCTATCACCACATATTGTACTGCAGAAATTGTTGACTTTCATAATCATTTCTACCCACTGATTTACCTAGCTACTATATGTGAAAGGTGTTAGCGGAGCAATTGGACTGCTGCTTTTTTGTGTTACTATTTGTTGTTATAAAAACAAATCATGGAGGCGAAGAATGGGATTATGCAAGACATCTAAGGTTGACCAAAATATCGAGGCCTTCATTAGAAATCATGGTCCTTTAGCTCTCACTAGATATAAATTTACAGATGTCAAGAAAATGATCAACTCTTTCAAAGATAAATTGGGACAAGATGGATATGGTTCTGTATACAAAGGAAAACTACCCAATGGCTATCCTATTGCTGTAAAGTTATTGAAGGCATCAAAACAGAATGGGGAAGAATTTATCAACGAGATTGCCAGTAGGACTTACCATGTAAATGTCGTTACCCTTCTTGGGTTTTGTTTTGAAGGCCAAAAAAAGGCTCTCATATATGAATTTATGTCCAATGGATCTCTTGACAAGTTCATTCACAACAATGCAAATCAAAATAGTCTATGCTTGAGTTGGGAGAATTTGTACCAAATTGTAGGTGGGATAGCTTGAGGGCTTGAGTATTTACATAGAGGATATTCTTCATTTTGATATAAAGCCCCATAACATCCTTTTAGATGAAAGCTTTTGTTCCAAGATCTCAGATTTTGGTCTTGCTAAGCTTTGTCCAAAAAACAAAAGTATCATTTTAATTTCAAAAGCAAGAGGAACTAGAGGTTATCTCGCTCCGGAGGTTTGGAATAGAAACATAGGTGGAGTTTCGCATAAGTCTGATGTTTATAGCTATGGGATGATGTTATTAGATATGGCAGGAGGGAGAAAGAACCTGAATTTTGAGACCGATTGTTCAACTGATAAATATTTTCTCAATTATATTTATGTTCAATTTGAGCAAGACAGCAATTTGGGATTTAATGGTGATAATAATGTGGAGGAAAATGATATTGCAAAGAGAATGACCATTGTGGGTTTGTGGTATATCCAAACATTATGGGGGTACGCATTGACAGTATAAATTTATGGACTTCGCTGAGATTGCGTGGTCTGCGCTGATGCTTTCATTAACGTAATTAGCTAAGTTACATAAAGGAGGGGAGCAATCACAAAAGGAAAAAGAAGAAGAGAAACTACTTCACAATTAATCACCAATGTTATGGCCTAAAAGAACAGGAGAAAGCATCAGAGAGATTAAAAAAAAAAAAAATTCATAATTCACCCGCAGCTCTTCACAGCGGAGCACATTGACATTCTCCTGTTTTCTCACCTTCCAAGGCCTTTGATCACTTTCTGAACCCATTATGTTCATCCCCAGCCAATAATTCCTCTTGCCCCTTTGTAATCTGTTTCTGTTGTTAAAAGAAGTTTAGATTCATTGGAAATGCCACCAAAACCTGTCATGCCCTTCCCTTAAGATTAGAACTTGAATGGCTAGATGACAGTATGAGATAATTCCATAAAGCCAGATTTGTTGTCATTATTTCATTCTTCAATGGGGCTGCTTTTTTTTTTTTTTTTTTTGATATTTTTGGAAGCCGGCAGTGTGTTGACGACTGACATAAACACAGCTTTTAGACAGAATCTTTTATATATAATATAGAATCTATAAGAAATGAACAATTCATAAGCTATATATAAACAGGTACGCTTGCTTCATATATTTTGCAAATCATGGACTTGTAATCCACTTCAAACTCATGCACTTTAACTCAGAAAAATTGGTCAGCAGTAACTTGACAGTAAAAGAGCAGTGTATGTGAATGTGTTTCTTTTCTTTCCTTGAAGGTGAGAACCAGTAATAAACCAAATGGGTCCTTAAATTTCATACTTTGAAAAGTTGAAATCGTGGGGTATGGATCCCACATGGTGCAAGGAGGCCAGACGACAAGCGTTTTTCATCAGGCCAAAATGCGTTTTGGAGCCAAACGGCGAAATCTGGGTTTGCAATTAGTCGTATGGTCACAATCATACCCCCTCTATAGGAATAGTGATTTAGAATTTGATAGGTACCAGCAACAGTGAAGAATGATATTGTAAAGTGCAAAGCTAAAGTAAATCTGATGCATTCGCATAGCATCATAATGCAGGTTCTCAAGAGTATTGAAACTCAGATGCAGGTTTTATTGTTGTTCTGGTCTTCATTTTGTTTTGGTTTTGGTTTTGTTTTTGGCTAACAGGTGTTTAATGTGTGCTGCTGGTAATATAGATTTAGATGTTTGATAATTCAGTAGGAACTTGGCTTCCTAAAATTTGAATTTTGATAATCATTTTCCTTCAACAATCAATAAATTCAAAGTCATGTATCATGTCTATGCAATTGTTTTCAGCATGTTACCCGAACATAGGAATCATTTTCATTTATATAATCATACTTTTAAAAAGAAAATTGACACTGTGTATTAAAAAAAGAGTAACACGAGAAATTAATTATGCATAAAGTTTATATATTATTTTCATCCATTTTCTTCAATTTTTTTTGATTATGTACATTGGTTATTATAAGTGTCAAGAATCAAAAGGAAACAGTGAAATTGAAGAGTGATATATAACAAGAAAAATCGCAACAAAAACCAGCCGAAATAGAAAAATTGTAAATAGGGACTAATTACAACTTCAGTATAAATTTTGACAATAATTTTTATAAACGAGTCCTTATGTGCAATTTTTTTAGGGTTTTTTTTTGCGATTATTCCTATTATATATATTCCCTAAACCGTTATAATTACATGCGTAGATATTTTATAACTTTCACTGAAGTATAATCATAATCTTCTATCAAATGAACCCTGAGCAGGAACATTTGACCCGGATATTCTGAAGTTTTATTTACTCTTCTGTATTTAATATATAATCTAGGAAAAATTTCACTGTAGGACCGCATAAGACAATTAATTTCAAAGAGCCCCCAAAACTTTCTGAAACTTCACTGCAGGACCAAGGGGGCAAACTGATATTAATTCCACAAAGAAAATGACGTTATTGCCCCTCATAATACTTATTGCAGGGTGACATGTAAATGGACTAATTTCAGTTGTAAATAAAGGTATGTATGTTGCAAATTGACTAGTCCCACTTGCAAATGGGTTCTCTCACACTTATTCACTCACAGGCACCTTTTTCAGGTGAATGAGGTGATATGTAAATGGACTAATTCTAATTGTAAATAAATGTATGTATGTTGCAAATTGACTAATTCCACTTGCAAATGGGCGCTCCCACACTTGTTTACTCACGGAGACCTTTTTCAGGTGAACGAAGTGACATGTAAATGAACTAATTTCAGTTGTAAATAAATATATGTATGTTGCAAATTGTCTAGTCTCACTTGCAAATGGGCTGTCCCACACTTGTTCACTCAGACACATTCTTCAGGTGAAGAAAGTAATATGTAAATGGGCTAATTTTAATTGTAAATATATTTATGCATGTTGTAAATTATCTATCCTCACTTGCAAATGGGTTCTCCCATACTTGTTCACATGAGGGGCAATAGGGTCATTTTCTTTGTGGAATTAATATCAGTTTGCCCCCTTAGTCCTACAGTGAAATTTCAGAAAGTTTTGGGGGCTCTTTGAAATTAATTGTCTTCTGCGGTCCTACAGTGAAATTTGCCCTATAATCTAATTTGAGAGTTAACGTTAGTCTTATATATAAGATTCATTTCATAAGTTTATCAATTTTTTTTCATATCAACCCAACCCTATTAATATTCTTTCAACAGAGAAAATCAAAAGTGATTAGGATGTTTTAGAAAAAATATATTATATTAACTAATTTAACAAATATTTTTAATCTACTTAAATTATTTAACTTACTTTAGGTAGAGGAGTAATTGCTTTTGTCTTTTGGGTGAAGCAGAACTTGCCAGCTCATCTCAAAGTTTAAAATATTTGCTAGACACTATCCTTTTTTATTCAGTATACAAGATGTGAAGATGTGAAGCATAAATGCGATCTCCCTAAATTTTCTTAAACATCGTTACTTTTTTATTTTGTGGGACCCACTTTGTCAGCTCATCTCTCTTAACTTTGTCAATCCCCCCACAAATCCTCTCTTCCCCGCACCATGCTCCCCATCCAACCCCTCTCAACTTTGTAGGTCTCACTCTCATCCTTCCTCTCTCTCTCCTTCTCTCTATCCCCACACCGCGCGCCATGGTCTGATATAATCTGTCGACTAAACGTATCAAGCAAGCCTACGATAATTCCGCTTCACTATTGTTGACTTTTTGGTGGATAGCAAAACGATGACAGCAGAGAATGGCATCCTTCCTAGAGACTTGATTAGTGAGGCAGTAAGTAATGGGTTGACATTATACATCATTATGGTGACTGATGCTCTTTTTTAACATTATAATAGATAAATTTGTCTTGTTACTCTTCTACTTTTAACATAAAAATATTAAGAATATTTCAAAAGTATCTAAAATTTGTTTAAAAACTTATTGCAACTTATTTTCAAAAAAATGCATTTTTTTTAAAACGGGATGCAACATATATGTTGAAACAGGTTATAGCCAAACACGCAGTCGATAAAAATTTGTAACTCTGCTTTTGACTTGTTTAGAGCTCTGTCTCTAATGCTTCTATATTTAATTAATATTACCTCCGTGCTTAGTATAAAAATTAATTAAAAATTTAATTTAGTTTTAAATATAAAATTTTTAATTTATTTTGTTTCTTATATTTATTTATTTTACTTCCTAATTAACTTTCACAGTAATTGTAAAAATTATGTATTTTTCAATACACATAATTAATAAAAATATATTAAAAATAGTGTTTATTATTTATAAATAATTGATTCAATTAATTTTTTAATATTCATAAATTAGCCATGCCGAGTTGAGATAATTTAATTCTGGCAAAAAAAATATATTACTTTTAAGGGAGGTTGAGGGAAGTCAGGACCAGAAATACCCTTATCTACCATGGCGAAATTGATCGCTATCTTCGCCATCAGAGTATGTATCAAAAGCACCATCATCATCAAAAGAGACGACGGGCGGTGAGAATTCGGCCTTCGGCGACACCCAAAAAGGTTTTCTCTTTACCCTGCCGCTACCGGTGGTGGAGATGACCGAATTCGAATTTGGGCTCCTTCACTTTCATATTTCTATAGTTAAAAACCTCAACAAAAAATATCCGGTTCTAAAAATCCAAAAATATGGACGCACACTATTTTTGACAATAATTGGAATTGCAGAGGATATTCCAAAGCATCTCGAAAGTTGGAAAAGTTGCACCGGAAAAAAGGGCGAAGACAATGAGAGCGAGAGATGTTGAATGTGATTGAAAGAGATCAGAAATAACAGCTTGGGAACTGAGTTTAGTGAAGCTATGAACAAGGGCCTTGTGCTTGATTGGCGGACTGCAGCAACGGATTGCGCTGCGTGTGTGAGGATTCTGGAGGACTTTGTGGCCAAAATCAAAGCAATCATCAGATGCTATGCTTTTGAAGTGATAGCAATATCGCCACAAAGTCCTGGAGGTCTGACAAAGGGACTGGCCAGGCTTTGTAAGGAGTCAAAATGGACATGTTACTCTAAAAATTGACAGTAGCGTCCGAAATTGTTTGACCACCGAAATCCTATCCTTGTTTAGCCACCCAAATTTTATCCTACCGAGAATTCTCCAAAATTTAATCCCATACATGTGTAAGTTTAATTTGTTAATCCCATCCAAGATTTTAAATCAGTCCAAAGGAAATGGGGAAGAATTTATCAATAAAGTTGTCAGTATCAGTAAAACTTCTCATGTTAATGTTGTTACCCTTCTTGGATTTTGTTTGAAAGGTGAGAAGAAGGCTCTTATATATGAATACATGTGCAATGGATCTCTTGACAAATTGATTCGGAATAAGGCAAATAAAACAAACTTGTCATTGACTTGGAAAAATTTGTTTCAAATTGTAATTGCACAACTCGAGGGCTTGAATACTTGCATAGAGGATGCAACACTCGAATTCTATATTTTGACATAAGCCACATAATATCCTTTTGGATGAAAGCTTTTGCCCTAAGGTCACAGATTTTAGACTTGCTAAACTTTGTCCTAAGAAAAAAAGAGAGCATTATTTCACTTTTAGAAGCTAGAGGAACTCTTGAGTATCTTGCACCAAAAGTTTGGAATAGAAATATAGGTGGGATTTCATATAAATATGATATTTACAGTTATGGAGTGATGTTATTAGACATAGTTGGCGTGTTGAAGGATGTGACCATGGAATCCTATTTCCTAACTTAGAATTATGTTCTATTTATGATAAACTGGAGCAAGGCAAAGATTTGGGACAAAGTAAGGCAAAGACCACTGAGGAAAACAATATTGTCAGAAAAATAACCATCGCGGGTCTGTGGTACATGCAAACATTTCCAACTCAGAGACCTATAATGAATAGAGTGATAGAAATGTTAGAAGGAAGCCTTGACTCACTACAAATGCCGCCAAAGTCAATTACACCTTCCATTCAAGACGAGAAGTAGAAGTTTTGAAGAATGACAAATAAAGACCTTACAAGAAAATTAGTGTAAAATGAAGACTTGTAAATTATAAAAATAAAAGTTTGTGTAATAAACTTTGTAGTTCAAGTAATAGCCATGTTCTCATTTCACATTAATTTTGTTGGATGATCTTAACTGTCATTCTCTTTAGAATTTCCGCCACGGCTCTTATTAGAGCAATGTATGTGTCTATTATCAAATCCCATATATTGAGGCCTTGGAAGCTCTCCCCTAGATTCTGACTATGATTCCCAAAAGTGAATTGCTTAGCATCCTTTTTGTTCTTCCAATATCAGTAAAATAATCTTTAGCCAGATTCCAAGTGACATATAATGTCTTTAGAAAGCTAGGATCAAACATCTCTCGGGCATGCATCATTATACCAGTGATGGGTATCATCTTGGCAAAAGTTGTTAATGAGAAATGGGTCAAAACATTTATAACTGAACTTTAAATCTATTGTATTCAACTATTCATATATACATGTAGCCATAGAAAGGGAATGATGTTACTGCTGGAAATTAAAGGGCCCCAGAGCGAAAGAAGATTTTTGTACAGTTGATTTTTATCAAATGTACTAATGTATTCTTATATCTATTATTTTGAACATTCTTACTTTCAAAGATAATTCAAATATTGAATTAGTATATTCTATTCCTTTATGGAATTCTTTTTTTTTTTTTTGGCCAGATGCAAGTCAAGTCTTTGAGAGAGGACTATTTTGTGGCCGTGTGGAATACGCATTTAACAGTCAACAATACATCTCTTCCATCACCTTAAGACAAACCAATGCATTAATTCCTTTTCAACATTTAATATACCTTTTTTTTTTCAAATTGGGGGGAATACCCATTACAGTTTTATTGATGAAGAAACCTGATAAATTTTTATACACAGAAAGTATTAATATTTTGCAATTTTGTTCATACGGATGATGGTACTTTGATTTATGTTTTTTAACTGGGAAATTTTTAGGGTTAATATAATCTTTAATCCCTCAAGTTTGTCCTCATTTTGGTTTGATTCTTCAAGTTTCAAACCATAGGTATTAATCCCTTAAAGGGTAAAATAGTTCAGATTTTTATTGGATTATAGAGATTAATATTTTGAATAGAAAGAAGCTTAAGAGACCGAAATTTATGATTTGAAACTTGAGAGATCAATCCCAAAATAAGGACAAACTTATTAAAGGACCCAAAATTGTATTAGCCCAAATTTTTAATGGGAGACTTTTGCTCAATTTTTCTCTTCTTTTTCTTTTCTTTTTTTTCGTTTGTTTTTCTTCTTGTTTTAGGCCTCTCGTTCCCACTATCCATCCGAGTAAGCCTTGGGAGACTACTTACAGCCGGTAGTTTTCTGATCTGTAGTCTGCTGAAGTGCTATTGTAGCAATTTCATGGAGAGTTTGGATTTGAATCATCTATGACTTATTGGTCCTTTCCCTTGAGATTCGAACTTAAATGACTAGATGACTGAATGAGATAGTTCCCTAAGACCAGATTTGTTGGCATTATTTCATTCTTCAACGGGGTTGCTTTTCTTTCCATTTTTTTAATATTTTTAAAGCCGGCAGTGTGTTGAGGACTGAGACAGACGCAGCTTTTAGACAGAACAATCTTTTATATATAATATAGAATCTATAAGCAATGAACAATTCATAAGCTATATAAAAACAGGTATGCTTGCTTCATATTTTGTGCAAAACATGAACTTGTAATCTACTTCAAACTCACAAGCGTTAACCCAGAAAAATTGGCTAGCAGTTAGTCCACGGTAGAAGAGCAGTGTATGTGAATGTGTTTCTTTGTTCCTTGAAGGTTAAAACCAGTAAACCAAAGGGGTCCTTAAATTTCAAACTTCAAAAGTTGAAATCGTGGGATTTGTGCCCCACATGCATGGAGTAGGGCCAGTCACCGGTGCAAGGAGGCCGGCGACAAGCAATTTCATCAGGTCACAAAGCCCGCGTTTTGGAGCCAAAAGGCGATCTGGGTGCGCAATCCCGTCGTATGGTCATAATATTACCCCCTCTATGGTCTATAGTCTATTCAAATGAGATGTGAAAAAATTGGGGTTCCTTAAATAATAGCGGAAAACTTCCTCCTTTTTTTTCCAAAGATCCTCAAACATGATTCTTCCTTCATTTTTCCCGTTGAAAACGCATGTAGCTAGTCAGGCCACATCTGAAGCTGAGAGATGGTTTCCTGATTGACACTTTGAGTAAGGCCCGATAGTCTCTAATATGCAATTGTATATCAAGGGCAAAAATGACATTTGATGGGGATTGGTAGAATTGAAAATCTCTTTATGTAATGCCATTCTGTGAATGACTTTTATTCCATGAAAAGTGTACTCCTCCTGTCCTTAATACAGAATCTAATTGTTGAGTTGATTTTGGTCTTAAACATAAGACATATTTCTTATATTTATCAATTTTTTTAAATTACCCCTATGGATACTCCCTCAACTATTATCAAATAAAAAGGAAAGATGGGATATTAAGAAAGATGATTGTGGTGTTTTAGAAAAAACATGTCTTATTTCTTATAATTAACTAACTTACCTCACTTCCTTAATCTAATCAAATTAGTTAGATATGTTTTATATTCATGACCAGAGGAGTAATATATATTGCCTTATTACTCAAAGCATGCTTGTGTTTCGTTTAATTTTGATTTATAGCCCTGTGAGAGTTGTTTCTTGATAGCCATTCTCTGCAATGATCATGCTGTACAAGGGTCCTCCTTCTGTTGTTTTACGTCAGCTTCTCTTGAAGACCTTCTTCTTCGTTCCCATTCTCTTTTATGTTACCACTGCAAATGAACAATTTTCAGCTTGCAAGCCTTTTAGCTGCGGAAACGTCACCAGTCTGAGCTTCCCTTTCTGGGTCGACTCACTGCCTGCTTATTGTGGTCATCCTAAGTTGAAGCTTAATTGTGACGGAGACAATGTTACTATCAACATTAATTCCCAGACTTTTAGGGTAATCAATGTTAACTCCGCTGCTAGAACTCTTACGATTGCAAGAATGGATTTGTGGGGTACCAAGTGTTCCAATCAGTTCACAAACATCACGTTGGATTATTCTTTCTTTGACTACAGTCCCAATGATGAAAACACTACTCTATTATACGGCTGCGACCCTTCAAGCAATGCCACTCTGAATTCATCAACTGCTGTGAGATTTGATTGCCCCTTACATGGTATTCCTCGTGAAGCATACTTTTTGTGGACCAACAATTGGACCAGGACTGGTCTGGGGTGTAGAACCAGCATCAATGTTCCTGTTCTGGGTGTGGCACTGAGAAGTTTCATAGATCCTGGTGATGTTATAGATCAAGGTTTTGAGGTTAAATGGGAACTGAAAGGAGGGTGGTGTGATGATTGCAGAATTTCGGGTGGAAGATGCGGTTACAACGCAAGTCTGGATGAATTTACATGTTTCTGTCCCGATGGGGTTTGTTTTGCTGATCGATTAGAAGAAGAAGCAGCGCCAGCACCCCGGCCCGAGCCAAGGCCTCCTCCTTCTTCAGGGTCATCAACAGAGGGTATGTGTTCTTTTTCCCATAGCTTCTGGTTTTGATTAGATTCCTCTGCTTCTTAATGTGTTTTGGATGGAGACATCAGATTTTCTGATGACAGTTAATGAAGTAGTTTGCCATTCACATTTACGTAACCAAAGTAACCATCAGGAAATAAATTTATAGATATCAGCAACGAAATTAATCTGAGTGTTACATTTATCCTCTGTAGCAACCAATTTTGTGAAGATAATTTCATTATCGCCTTCACCTCAGTCAACCGGGGTTTATTTTCCCTTTTACTATTGTGTACCCAAATATAATACTATGTCCGGTCTTTAATATAAGAGCTAGTTTAATATTCAATTTGATTCTAAATATAAGGTCCTAATTCATTTTGTCTCTCATATTTATCTATTTTTTTAAGGTAATACTTATAGTAGTTATACATATTAAGTGTTTCATTAAATGGTAATTCTAGGTAAAACATATTATTAACATGATATTTTAGAAAAAACAATACCTATTTATTATAAATAACTAGCTTAACTAATTTTTTAATGTAATTAAATTAGTCAACTAGATTTTATATTAAAAAGCGGGCGTGATAAGTAGGATAGTCAAGTCGCTAAATTTGTCTGCGTGACCTTTGAGTCTGCATTTATCTTCGTCATCAAACAATCGGTCAGGGTCCTCAAATCACAGTTGTCTTTCAACTTGTCTCGATGTCTTTTGAATGGCTCATAATAATCACGAGTTAGATAAGAAAGTTAAAAGACCTTACAATTTTTGTAGTCATTCTTTAATTATCAAATTATGACGATTATAATGACTTGATGAAGTGGTAAATTATTTATCAAATTGTTATTTTTTTTCATATATATTTAGTTGGACTTATTTAACCTCTAACTTATGATTTTCATTTAACTTGTCTTAACCCATATCACAATGTTGAATATTGAACATTTTGAGTTTTCTTAAAGGTTAAGGTTTAATTATATTGCGAAAGTTTTTGCTCAGAAACAATGCTAACTTGAAAATTTAAAAACGTAACAATGACATCCCTGTTCAACACTAATTTGTTTAAACTTGTTAAATTTTAGGGATAGATAAAAATAAATAAAAAAGTTTAACCAAAAAATTATGAGGCTGGTATATGACTTCTCAATAAATAAAAACTCAGTTTTTATATCGTTTCCTATGTGAAGTTTATACTTAAATAGTGGCTTCTTAAATTATAAAATAATTAATAATAGCGTTGATATATAATTTATGAGACAGTGAATATATCATTTCAAAAAAAAAATTTGTTAGTTTAATTACTTAAGGGGTGTTTGGGTTTAGTGAATAGTATTTTTTAAAAACATTTTTCTGCAAATCGAGATAAACTCCTTCACATATTTACTTTGTATACTATAAAAACACTTTTAAAATCATAATTTTAATTCCATCCAAACACTTTTAGTTATTTTCAGCTTTCTCTTCATATTAAAAAAAAAAAAAAAGATATCATTTCAGTAAAGAGACTGTTGTTACCAGTAGTACCTAGGATTAAAAAGTGTGGCTGGCTCCTTTTTCTTAGTACTATCTTTGTTTCTAAATATAAGATTCACTTTGTAAAACAGTTAAAGTAGGATTTGTAGGATCTGACCATTTATAAGAAGTTGTCATCGTTAATAAAACAGCACAAAGGCGTCTACGACAAGTAAAGAAAATGACTTTCCTTTGCAAGATTACTGAATGAGCGCAATCATCGGTCTGGAAACTAATTAATCTTGAGGGCATTTTGGAGATTTTAGATGTCAACGAAGTAGTTGCATGTTGCATTGACTCGCAAGTCAACGATTTCCATGTTTCCAGTCTAGCCCCTCTTCCTTATCCTGGAGTACCTCGTCTTCAAATTGTTGACTTAATTGGGATGTAGAGTGGGGCCACCCAAAGAAACAATAGTGAAGAGGGCAATCTAGGTGGTGCCCTGCCACCATTATTGAGGATAATGGCCACATCACTCCTGCTGTTTCTTTTCTGTATAATCTAACTAGAACCGCGTCAGATGGAGCCTCCATGCTTATATTGCAAGATAATGAATATAGTTTGCGATGATAATTAACTTGTTGCGAACGAGTTGCAACCGAAATTTTAAAGATGGGGTTTACTTTGAAATGGATTGCACCTGAACCCGGTTTTCAGTACAGTCTAAAAAGTGGTGGACGCTTTGGTTATGATGAATATGAAAATATAAATTCCGCTACTTCTGCAATGATGAACGTCATTTCAAAAGTTAGTGGTAATGTTAATGTATTTATCGGCATATTATAATAACTTTTTATATCTGCATCCTTTGTTTTGTTCTTTCTTCATATACAGATTCTACCACGTATTTAACCCGCACTTTATTTTCTGTGTATAATTGCTGGAACAGGCCACCATTCAAAAAGAAATGCACTCATTATAGGTAATAGATCTGCTTTTAGTTCTTCTCTTAACTTGGTTTGTGTTTTTGACAAGTATATCAACTGAAAGCCATTACCATTCTGCATCCCAGGTTGTCTTATTGCTGCAATAGTTCTTGGAGCAATTGGACTGATGCTTATTTGGTGTTGTCAAACAAAGTCGTGGGGGCAAACAATAGGATTGTGCGAGACATCTATGGTGGACCAAAATATCGAGGCCTTCATTAGAAATCGTGGTCCCTTAGCTCTCACAAGATATAAATTTGCAGATGTCAAGAAAATGACCAACTCTTTCAAAGATAAATTGGGACAAGGTGGTTATGGTTCTGTATACAAGGGAAAACTCCTCAATGGCCGCCCTGTTGCTGTAAAGTTATTGAAGGCATCAAAACAGAATGGGGAAGAATTTATCAACGAGGTTGCTAGCATCAGTAGGACTTCCCATGTAAATGTTGTTACCCTTCTTGGGTTTTGTTTTGAAGGCAAACAAAAGGCTCTCATATATGAATTTATGTCCAATGGATCTCTTGACAAGTTCATTCCCAGCAATGTGGATAAAAATAGTCTATGCTTGACTTGGGAAAATTTGTACCAAATCGCAATTGGGATAGCTCGAGGACTTGAGTATTTGCATAGAGGATGCAACACTCGAATTCTACATTTTGATATAAAGCCACATAACATCCTTTTAGATGAAAATTTTTGTCCCAAGATCTCAGATTTTGGTCTTGCTAAGCTTTGTCCTAAAAAAGAAAGCTTCATTTCAATTTCAGAAGCTAGAGGAACAATAGGATATCTTGCTCCAGAAGTTTGGAATAGAAACATAGGTGGAGTTTCTTATAAGTCTGATGTTTATAGCTATGGGATGATGCTATTAGATATGGTTGGAGGGAGAAAGAACAAGAATGTTGAAACCAATTGTTCGACTGAGAAATATTTCCCAGATTATATTTATGCTCAACTTGAGCAAGACAGCAATTTGGGATGTGATGGGGCCGATAACACGGGGGAAAATGATATTGCAAAGAAAATGACCATTGTGGCTTTGTGGTGCATCCAAACATTTCCAGGTCAAAGACCTACAATGAGTAGAGTGATTGAAATGTTAGAAAGAAAACCTGACCTGTTGGAAATGCCACCAAAACCTATCATGCCTTCCCCTCCCAGATTAGAACTAGAATCTTCCACCACTGCTATGACCACAACAGAAATTGTGGGTTTTCAAAGCCCTTCCCACATGTTGCTAGAGGAACACTAGGGTTCAGAAATGGGAAGAAGTGGAGGTGGGGTCTCATAGTACGGTATGTATGGTTATCAAATGTTGTTGCTAAATTGTTTCTTTTTTGGTTTGGTTTTTTTTTTTTGGTGGGGGAGGGGAGCAAGAGCTGTGAATGTAATATACTATTTTTTTTTAGAAAAACAAAATTGTAATTCAAAAAAATTAAATTAAAAATATAATAAATAAAATAATATTTTATTATTAAATTTTATAAAATAAAATAAAAACCAGCTTTTCCACCGAAAAGCTAGAGCAATTTAAGAAGAGAGAATTTGGGGGAGGAGTATTAATTGAGAAACGAAAAACAGGAGAGGGGGTGGTTGAAAGATGGAGTAGTGGTAAAATAAGAGAGTGGGAGGCAGAAAAGGAAACGAGTGAGAGGCAAAGAGTAAAATCAAGAGAGAGTGAAGGTACATAATATCTTAAGGATAAGATAAGATTTAGAGATCATTTAGGTATACAAAAATATTTTTTTATCATATCCTCTTTATGAATATTTTCTCTATATTTAGAGCATTATATTATTAGTATCATTATAATTTTTAGAGAAAATTTTATGGTTTGAGTGTGGAGTAAATATAGAGTTTTGACAATATATGATTGTGAAAATTTAAAGATTCATTATTAAGAGATTTTAATCAGTTTATATTTGTTCATTTATTGTTTTGAGAATTTTAAATTAAGATTTTAGTTAAAAAATTTGTTATTTAATTAAGACATATAGAATATTTTTACCGATTAAATTTAAATTAAATAATTTATTTGAGTTATTTAATATATTATTAAGGTTTTAATCGATTTGAATGTTAAATAAGTTAAAGATATATTTTTGAAATAATTTTTGAAAGTTTGAAGAACTGTAAATTGAGAATTTTATAAAAATTAAAAAATTTATTTACACTTTAAAGGAGTTGTTTGGTTGAGAAAAAATTTTAAATAAGACTATAATAAATAACTGACGTTTTAATATAAAATATTTATATTTTAGGTAACAAATATATCTATTTAAGTTATTAAATTTAAATAGTCTTATATAAAAATTTTATGTTCAAAATAATATTGTATCTATTATAAATAGTTAGATCCGGAAGAATTAATTTTTTTTTTGTAATTTTGGTTTAGAGGGTAACTTTAGAATTTTTAGAATAATTTTAAAATAATTTGAGTTGTATATTAATAAATATTTATATACAATTTTATAGACTTTTGAGAATTTTGGAGTAATCATTATATCATTATTTGTAAGCTAAAGAGTAGCAAGTAACTCTAAAAATTCTTTCATATACATGTGAATTGTGTATGATTATATTATGAATTTACTAGTTTTTATATCATATTGAAAATATATATTATGATTTTTTAAATAAATATTTTATTATGTTACTTTATTTTATTAAGATTTATTGCTATTAATTATGATCAATATTTAAATATATTGATGGCTATTGAATTATAATGAGTTGCTGTTAAATGGTATAGAAATTTTATTACTATCTTATTTTAATAATATATTTGAAGGCGTATTTCTGATGTAATATTATTTATATATGACATATGCACTGTTGGGCTAAGGATAGAACCAGATTTGTATTGGATATAAAATTATCACGTGGTATGCCATCACTCGGTGCATAGTAGATGGCACTTGTCAGGACCCATTCTTTCATGTTTTTCTTTGGTTGGGAATTCATTGAAACTGTGGGACATGTGACACCTCCTTATTTTATTTGCAAAGGAGGAGAGCCATAATTCGAATTTGAGCTCTATATCTTTAGTCAGATATATCTCCAGTTTTGGTAAGTTTGGAATAATTCAGTAAAATAGATTAGTTCCTATTGGACTATGTGTTAGCCTATAACTCCAATTAGCGGTATAAGAGTGGACGGTCATATAAGGGAGGATGCATATTGCATTATTTTTTTATATGTTAGAAAATGATATATTGTTGAATTGAAAGTGACATTGAGTTGAATATATAAATCCGTGATTTTCATACACAAATATATACACACACATAAAATCATATTTTTGTTTGTCATATATGGTTTGCTTGTATATGTTAGAATTTCAGTAGTTACTGAGACATTAGATCTCACTCCTTATATTAATATTTTCAGACAAAGAATCTAGTAGAAATCAAGGGAAGGCACTGATGGATTGAGTTATGAAGGCTTCTATGCTCGTCAAACACATACTATGTTATATTTTTATTTGCCATAACTATAAGACTTTAATAGTTTCTTTTGTTAAGTTATGTCAAAAAAATGTTTTGAAATTACGTCCTGTCATGAATGTTAGAAATACTTATAGACTTTTAAATAAAGTATTTTATCATGTATGTAGATATAATTATATGAGGTGTTATAATAAAACTGACGGCTCTAAGACCAGTGAGCTATTCTTAGCATGTTATATTTTTAGACTTGCTGATAGGTATGAGTTAATTATGATATTTTGATTGTTCATTAATTTCTCAAAGCTATGCAGTTTCTCCACCGTCATGGAGGTTAGACAAATGGACAGGTCAGGCTGTGTAAGGAGTTAAAATGGACATGTTACTTTAAGAATTGACGAGTAGCGTCCGAGATTATCTGACTACTGAAATCTTATCCTTGTTTAAGTGTTTAACCTCTAAAATCTTATCCTACTGAGACTTCTCTAAATTTTAACCCCATACATGTGCAAGTTTAATTTTTTAAAACACATTGGATGAACGTACCACCCTTACTTTCTGCACTGATTATACTTGATCAGTCTATATGAGCATAGTGTCATCAACTACCTTCTACTCCGCGTGGTCCTTACAAAATTACTCATTAAGCAAGCCCCAGGAACATTAAACAAGATACTACCTCCAATTCTAAATATAAAAATGAGTTGACTCATTTGGATAGAATAAGAAAAATTTTTAAGTGAGTTATTTATAATCAATAAGTGTTGTCTTCTCTAAAACACCCTTACTAATCATGTGTGCTAGTTAGAACTATTATTCTATTACAAAGACTGTTTTAGAAAAAATAGATAAATATGAGAGATAAAATAGATTGGACTTTTATATTTAAAACTAAATTAAAAATCAGACTAACTCTTATATAAAAAACTGGAGATAATAAAATTTAGGGAGAGACAGGGATATGAGTTGCAAAAAGAGTGGATGTCGGGGAAAAGGAAAAATGAGAAATGGAAAAGGCAATATTAGGAGCATGCAAGACCCAGGACATCATAAGATAAGCCAATAAGGTTAGCCAATTAGCCCATCAAATAAGTTGATATTGTTCGTTAAGCCGGTACAATTGTCAATGCAACTACTTTGTGAGGGAAGCCGCATAGAAATTTATGACATCATCAGCTTAAATGGGAAGAATTATTATAGAAGCTGATGTGATCATCAACTCTCAGCGGGAAGTTTCATAATAGTGTTATTAATTATGTCATAGTTTTAGTGTTCTTGATGTTTTATTTTTTCGACATAAAAAGGAAAAAAAAGAATAGGTGCGGCTGCTATTTGTTAGGAAAGAATTTATGTGAGCATAACAACACTTTTTTTTAATTACAAATGTAATTGAATCAATTTACTGACATGGTAAAGCACAATTGGATTACGCTTAATGGAAATTCCAAATCCAAATACACCTAATAAGGAAGTAACATAAAGAAGGAAAGCAATCACAGAAAGAAAAGGAAAGAAGAAAAACTTCACAGTCACAAAGATTATGGCCTAAAAGAATAAGAGGAAGTATAAGAGGGAGAGGGAAAAAACCATAATCCATCCATTATTTTCATCCCTGGTCCTTCACAGTGGAGTACATTGACATTCTCATGTTTCCTCCCCTTCGAAGGCGTTTGACCACTTTCTGAGCCCACTAGTTTCATCCCCAGCCCCTCATTGCCCCGGTCCCGTTATACCGAACATTTAAAAAGGGGTACTCTCTGATAGGACCCAACCCAGAAACTCTAAACTTTTACTTGGTTTTTTTTTTTTTTGGAACTAAATCTTTACTCTAATAAAACAGATTACACTCGAAGATGCAATCAAAAGCTAAAAACCCGGTACATTCATAGAACAAATTCTACTTTATTCAGGTCGTGTCAGGTTCTAGTTAAATAGAACTAAGTCTGAAATAAAGACATAAATTCTAAGTCTGTATACAGGCTTTTTTTAAGACTCAGGCCTGAAACATTTTTAAAGACTTATTTAAAATGTTAGTTTTTATTATACAGTAAACCAATTAGATGATGCCACTTAAATTATTTTTACACATCAGCACTTAACACTGTTAAATAGACAGTTAGCCCTCTAAAATTAAAAGGATTTATCATATGATTCATGGAGACGCTGTTGGGTTCATTCTGCTAAAAAATCATACCGCAAAATCCCAATCAAATTTAAGGATTCATGAAATAATATGAAATCAAACGGGAATTAGAACCCTCAGATGTGCTTCATCACGAGATCCAAGGTGCGAATTATGGGACTTGATCTCAGAGAGAGTAAGAAAGCAAAAGAGGAGAATGGGAGCAAGCAGAGAGTGAAAATTCATATTGAAATCTATTGAATAGAGAGCATCATGATCCCCTCGTGTTTTTTTCCCCCCGTATGGGTCATCGAAAAGTCTGTGGGAGTTTTGATGATGAGTTCTTCTTCTTCAATGAAATTGCCAGTTTTGGGAGGGACAATTTGACAAGCGTCTTCTTCCTACTATAGCTCCTCTGTCTTGTCCCCAAAAAAAAAAAAAAACAGAAATTTTAGTAAGCTAACGGAGTATTTCACAGGGTTAAATGCTGATGTGTAAAAATAATCTAAGTGGTATTATCTGATTGGCTCACTGGATGTAATGAACCTAAGGTACTTGACTTAAGCATTGTCCTACATGTAACTCCTCAAGCTTATTTAAGATCTTATACTATGCCCTAAATAAGATTTGATTACATATGATTTAATTATTTAAATAAATTTAATTTAAATTTACAATAAAATAACAAAATTCTATTAATTATGATATCTCCTAAAAATTTGATTCAATTACACTAATATACATACAATAATATTTTTTTTGGGTTAGCCATACATAGTTTGTTTATGGTAATAATAATAATAAACAGTTCTAAAAATATATCATGATTAAATTAATAATCTAAGATTTTAATGTAATTTCTCTTTTACAGGATGCTCTTGTAAAATAAACAAAATTAGTAATATTAAGGACACTAGTTAATTGTATTGTTGTTTTACAATAGATAGACTTAATCTACAAATGCAATTATAAGCTTTAGATTAATCAAAACTACAACATGATATTGTGAGTTCTTAAACAAGAAGTTACGGACATGCTAATCAACCAATATATACATACACATATATATATGTGTATATATATATATATGTATGTATGAAGTACATTGTTGATACAACATTAAAAGTTTCACCATGAGTTCATAATCTTCAAATTGAAACTTTACAAAAATATATTCCATGTCCGGAAAAGAATTGATGAAAATATGCTTAGACTAATTCCAAAATTTTAAAAGAAGTAATAATAGGTTATATGAATGAGAAGAATTTTATAGAAATAAGTTATTTTAAGAGTCAATAAAAAAACTCAGGTAAAAAAAAAAGAGTCAATAGAAAACATAAAAAGTTAAAATATAAGGCAAATTATATTGTTGATATAATAATATAAATTGATTTAGATTATACCACCTCCGATCTTAATTATAAGACCTCGTTTGTAATCTACAAGTAAAGTCTTATAATTAATAGACTTCCTTTGTAATCTATAACTAAAATCTTATAATTAGAACTGAAAATGTATTATATTTAATTATATATAATAATGAAAATAAAATTAGTTTATATTATATTATATATAATTATATAAAATAACAAAATCAACAAGCCAGGCCTGCAACGGTATAGGCCAGGCTTTAAGTAAAGAGGCCTAGCCTATTTACCTAAAAAAGTTCATAAATTGACCTAAGTCTGGCCTTCATCAATTTATCATACAGGCCAAACCAGGTTCAAAGTAGACCAAGCTGCAAGCCGCTGAAACTGAAAGGCTCCTGCCTACTTCCATCCTTAATTACGCATTGAGGAGAGGATAACAGTTACAAATTCATACTACCACGCCCCAGAAACAGAACACTGAACAAAGACACAAGCCACACACAAAGCACACGCTACAACTGATTATGCTTGCCAACTTTCGAGAGGTTGGTGACTTGATTCTATTCCCCTCCCAGGGCCAAATTCAATTCCAAATTCTCCATGCCTCCTGCTGAACCAAGGAACTGATTTATAGACTCAAAAAGGTTACTTTCCCATTATCAAAAACAACCCTTCATAGCCTTTGACCTTAGTCACCGTACAACTACCCTAATTTTCCACCTTTTTCTCCAAAATAGAAAGTCAAGATTTTGACCCGCAAAAAGCATCTTTTCCTATTTCCCTAATTTTCCAAAAACAATCTTAACACTTTCCCTATGTTCATGTTTTTAAAGGAAGTTGAGATTCACTGGAAACGCATCCAAAGCCTGTCATGTCTTCCCCTGTAAGATTAGAACTTGGAGGACTATATGACTTTATAACTCTGTAAAGTCGGATTTGTTGGCATTATTTCATTCTTCACTGGGGTTACTTTATCTTTTTTGGATTAACACATTGGGTGTGCTTAGACTTATATTTCCACTATAATCTCAAAACAGATCAAAATAGGAGGGGGATGGAGATTTATTTAAAACCAACTCCTTCACAGATCAAAATTATAAACAGGGAAACTTTTATCTTTCTATCCACATATCCTCTCCTAGCTATCCACTCTGGCAGGTGAAAGAAACTTGAGACTGAGAATAGGTAGATTAGCTACTACTACTGCCACAATTATGGATATATAACTTGCTGAGATGAGCAAGAGAAAAGATCACCACTCAATTGCTGGAATTTGAAGTTGTAGACTTGCTTGCCAAATTAGAATCAAGTGAAGGCGGAGGCAGATCATTCTTGAGCAACCCAACATGATCTGCAGAAATATCCATCACCTCGGGCTTGCTCCCATGCTTCCCATCACCCTCTATATCCCTCAGCATCTCCAGAACTTCCTTCATTGAAGGTCTCATATCCTTCAAATTCTGCAAACACTGAAATGCCAGCTCTGCCGCAGCATTAATCATCTTCCTCACCTTTTGATCCGACTCAAACCCCAGCATAGGATCCACCAGCTCATGCAGTGCCCGGTTCTGGATCTTGTTGATTGCCATGGTGGACAGATTGACCTCGTGTCGATGACGTGTGATGTCCACAGCTGGCAATGATGATATCAGCTCAATCAAAACCACACCAAAGCTATACACGTCACTTTTGTCAGTGAGCTTGTAGCACTCATGGTACTCTGGGTCAACGTAGCCTGGAGTTCCTTGTGGGGCTGTGGAAATATGGGTGACATCTTCTGGGAAGAGACGGGACAATCCAAAGTCTGCAACTTTAACAACAAACTGGTTGTCCAGGAGGATGTTGTTGGTTTTGACGTCTCGATGAATGATGTCTGAGGCATGAAGGTACGCCAAAGCACTTGCAGTTTCAATGGCTATGTTCATTCTGATATTCCAAGGCAGCGAGCCTGGCTTTGCTCGATCACCATGAAGATGATCCGCAACTGTTCCATTAGGAATGTACTCATATACAAGAAGGAGTTCGCGACTGTGCCGAGAAGTGCAGCCATAAAGGGACACAAGGTTTGCATGACGCAAGCGTGTCAGGATTTGAACTTCGTTTATAAATTGTTCTACTCTCTTGTAATTGTTCTCGTACAGTCGCTTCACTGCAACATAACGACCGTCCCGAAGTTTACCTGGACATGATACATCATAAGATTAAGGAAAAAGAATAATGACAGTTATGAAATGTTAGGATTCTAGAGGGACCAAATGCGTAGGATTACCAAAGTATACTGTCCCAAAACCTCCATCTCCAAGTTCTCTGGCTGAATCGAAATTGTTAGTGGCCTCTTCAAGTTCACTGTATGTGAAGACAGGGACTCCGAAATATTTACTTGCATTAATCTCAGGATCGTCCATCTTCATGGAGGAAATAGAAGAAGCAGTACGTGATTGTATGTATGACCTTGCATAACCGGTCTTCTGTCGACGTTGATAGAAATAAAAGAGAGTGAGCATGACAAGCACAACGACTGCAGCAGTTACACCCCCTGGAAAACAGAACGGTAATGGCTTTCAGTTAATATAATTGCCAAAGAAACTATGAAACCCAAAGTAAGTCAAGAAAAGAACTAAAAGCAGATCTATTACCTACAATGAATTTATTTTTCAATGAAAATCCCCCTCTTCCTGCAATTATACGCAGAGAAAGCAAAGTGCGGTTAAATACTTCGAAGAAAGAACAAAATAAAGGATACAATATAAAAATTTATCCAATTTAGCCATGGGAAATTATGATATGCATATGAATGCATTATAATGACCGCTAGCTTTTCAGATGGGTTACATCCTTACAGAAGCAGCATAATTTATGTTTATCAAAACCACAGCGTCCACCACCTTTTACACAGTACTGAAAATCAGGTTCAGGTGGGATCCATTTCAAAGCAAACCCCATCTTTAAAATTTCAGTTGTCACTCGTTCGCAACAAGCTAGTTTAATTATCAATACCATTTATGTACACATTGATCCCGTCATTCATAAACTGGCATTTATTGTAGTAGTTTTTATGATATAGTGCCTCCTTTTGAAAAACAGCAAAAGAAAAAAAAAAGAAGAAGAAGAAGAAGAAGATTAGCATCTCATACACAGCCTACTTCGTAAACGGGGTAATCTATAGGTTCTTTGGTACAGTTGTAGAAAAAGACATCTCATGATCCGAGATAAATAGAGATTGAATAAAGTTTTGATTATATGCTGAGGTCGCTTTTGCAGGAAAGCTTCTTTAATCGACAAGATAAAGTGTAAGCGACAAGATAAGATATATATGTAGGTCTTTAATCGACATCAGGGTGCTAAATAATACATCATCCTGCACATCTGTTTTCCTGAACCTCTCAGCATGTTTGCGGACTTGTTAAGGTTTTCTTCATTCTTTCTGGTGGGAGGGGCCAGCAAGGACCAGCCAAAAATCCTCATTGTAAACTATATTCATTATTTTGCAATAGAAGTGGCTACAGCTGATGTGGTTGTAGTTAGATTATACAGAAAAGAAAAAGCACAGGTGATGTGGCCATCGTCCTCAGTAATGGTGGCATCACAATGACACTACTGCGGGGCAACACGTAAATGGCCCCACTCTACCTCCCACTTGAGTTAAATATCTGGCTATGAGGTGCAAGATAAGGAAGACGTGCCAGACTGGAAATATGGAATTCCATGACTTGCAAGTCAAGGCCACTACTTCGTTGACATCAAAAATCTCCAAAATACCCTCAAGATTAAGTAGTTTCCGGACTAATAATTGCCCTCGTTCAGTAATCTTGCCTGGGAAGTCATTTTCTTTACTTTTAATAGACGTCTTAAAGCTATTTTATTGACAATGACACTTAATTAGCTTCTCATAAATGGTTGGATGGAGTACTAGCTTCTCGCCCACGCACACACGGCAAATCCTACTTCAATTCTGCTGGGCAAGAGTTGAAGTTGACTTGGACATTTATCAAGAAAAGTCGTCCATAATTTATGCACAACATAGTGAAGAAACATGTTCGTGGCAGATGCCATCTGACAATTAATATTCAAACTCAAGTATGAATGTGGACCAAAAATTATTAGAAACGTATTAAAACGCACAAAAGAAGAGAGAATAGATAGAATCCCAAGCAAAGAAAAGTTAAATCAATCCTGAGAAGTAAACAGAACGCGGGATGTACGTTCCTTGACCCGTTCAAATCAAAGGTAGAAACAGGGCCTTTCAAATCAAAACTCAGGCTTAGTAAGAATTTATTCCCCCAAATAAACATCCGATAAAAATGAGATTTATATTTATATAGAAAAATAGTTTTAAAATGATAATTATTATTGCCAATTTATAAAATATATTAACATGATATGAATATTTTTAAAAATTAAAAGTCTCCCATACCGCTATAATATCTAAGAAAATTAATAATTTAAATTTTAAAACAATAATAGTTCAGAAAGCAACTATTTTTTCTCCCCAGACAGAAAGCAACTGTATTAATCTTCACCTCTTCCCAAAAACAAAAAAACACTATGTTATGAAAGTTTTAAACAGTATTCCAGGTATTATTTTAATTTTTTTATGGAACAGTATCATTTTAATTTTCATAAATCTATGAACTGCCGCGATGGCCCCACCGGCTGCAAAAGTACGGCCATTCTCGGGTGAAAGAAAAGGAGCGATGGAGGATTACAGGAAGACCTCAACAAGAACAAAGGATGCTGGAAATATCAAACTTGATCGTCCCCGTGAAAACTAAAAGCATAATCGCACGAGAAGATGGGTTCATCGTACCTGGTCAGAAGATAGGTTCCGGCTGTGATTCAGCTGTCTAATTACCAATTAATTGAGTTTCACCGGAAGTGGAAACAAGCCGTTGGGGCGTTTATTCTCTTTATCTTACTGAAGGCAGTCAAATTGAATAAAGGCGTCTCTAAAGTCTAAACTAATAATATGCAATCATCGCAGCACAAGCGCAGCATATAGCTAAGCATAAATATGGCGTGGCAAGCAATAAGCAAAAACTCTGAGACGATAGAAAAGGGGAGAAGAGGAGAGGCGCTTACCGGAAGAACTGGAACGATCGGAAGGACCGGAAGAAACAGAACAGTTAAGAGGATGATACCCATCGAGGCAATGGCAGACAAACGGAGACGTATCATTCGATCCACATTTTCCATGAGACTCCCGACATTTTCCACAAGACTCATCGACATCATACTGCACATGAAACCCTCCACCGAAAGCTGCATGAAGGGCTTGGATTTTATCTGTATACCCATTAGATTCTATTGAAAGCGGCACCTGAACATGATTCTTACAACTGATAGGACTGTACGGGCCAAGTATCATTGCAGGATCGAGATCTTCCGAATAGACAGCATAGTTGTTAGAAAGATAAAGAGAGCTTGTCCGAGAGTCGCATAGAAATTGGACTCCCCCACTCACGGCGCCTGAGCAGCCGTAGAACAGGGTCACGTTCTTCACATATGGCTCATCATTAGGGAAGAGATTGAAACGGGTGCTCACAGAAGTGTTCGTCGTAGAAGAAAAACAATTAACATAGACAAAGCCTGTTCGCACCAGTGTCATCCTGTGAGTGGATGGCTCAATCTGTGTGACATTGAAAATCTGTGAACCGATTTGAATGGAAGGGAAGTTATGTTCATCTTGGGGACAATCTAGGTGGAACTCAGGCCTGCCACAATAACTTTCGTCTGACCAGAAGGGGTAATCGATATTTCCAAGTTTTCCACAAGGGGATGGTTCGCACTCCCCGTATCCCTTCTCCGGTTGAGAAAGGGAAAGTGGGAAGGATGAAAGGAAGAAGGAGAAGGCGAGGAACTGCATATAGGCCTCCATTGTTAACTCCCTGGTCGATTTATGACAGCATGCAGGCTAGGCTAGCTCTGCATTTATCAGTCACAGCTTTTGGGTCAAGGCAGACTTTGACTTCACAATGGGAGGCTGCGATCCTCTATCATCATTCATTTTCCTGATTTTTCAGGGACAAAACGCCTCAAATCCTAAAAATCCTATCTTCCTCCACTTTTTTTTTTTCCAGTCTTGTCCCGCAGTGTATAATTCTATTTCCGATACCTAATAGAAAAATTAATTAACTACTTTAGGTATATAAAAAAACTAGTTAAATTAGTTATTTATAATAATTAAGTATTATTATTTCTAAAATATTATTACTAATCAAATATATTGATTAGAACTATCATTATTATAAGAAATATTTTTAAAAAATTAAATAAATATGAGAGACAAAATAAATTAGGATCTTATATTTATAATCAAAATAAAATCTAAACAAATTCTTATATTAAAGATAAATAGTATATAAAAAGTAGGTGTTGACTATTCAATGCGTCCTCCAGGCGGCCACAAGCGAAAATGTCCTCCTTGCAAATGCTCATTAGGAAGCAACCACTCGCTTTCCCCTCTCCATTTTCAGACTATTTTAATGGCCCCCCTTCTTAACTTCCATTGCTCTTTCTAACAACAATCTCTTTTTTTTTTTTTTCCCTCCTGATGTAATTCAAAGTATCTCCAAATTACTCTGTACTTGAGACTACTGATTCACTATAAAAACCAATCTTAATACTGAAATGATACCATTAAATTCTTATAAATTATGTATACCAACACTATTAATAATATTTTTATACCGATAAAATTGAAATATTTTATAATTTAATAAGGAGTCACCATTTAAGTATAATCACATTAGGGAAATTTTCAGTTGTAAATGAAGATTAAGCATTGTCTTTCCTAAACGTGATTTTATATCTCCATTTTACCTATTACAAACTTGCTCCTTTTCCCGGTTCAAAGGTTTTAAGGTTGGTTGTATATACTGTGTTGATATAAAATATGATATCTATTCAAATTGATAATTAAATCCACCTCATTAAATTTATTTTGAACGTACTACAACCAAGAAAAGTTGGATTACTGGTAAATCAAAACCCAACCGGCAACTGAGCTGGGTACTATAGAAGACCAATCATATACGAGCAAACAGGGCGACCAAGCCCTTGGTTTGTTGCATCATGGATGGGGTATTTATTGGACTAATAGCTTTTAATTATGTTAAGACTTTTCAACTATCAAATGTTCCCAGCGAACAAGCTAAAGCCTTAACAAGGTGAAAGTGAATGAACTGAAATAACATAAAGAAAAATCTAACTTCCTAAGAATGAATCAAGAGTGCCTCAGAGTCTCCTTAGTGACATCGTCAGCTCTTGTTCATGGAGGTTACTAGGTTTTTCTAAAGGTGTAACAAACCAAAAAATTCTATGACAAGAATAGAACACTAATTTGCATGTCGCAGAGCAACTACAGGGCCTAATAGAAGGAACAGAGAAAGAAGCCATGAGAATGAAACACATGAAGGTGAACCTCACTGTGTAGTACTAGTATACTGGCAATCGATTCAACAGAAATTCCAAAAAGAAATCTTGCTTTTCTGTATCATCTCTGCACGAGGTGTTGTTCCGGCCGATGGAACACCCAGGGCCACAGTCATAGAATATGGTCATGGTCACAATGGTTGGGTCGAAAGGAAACAGAGTGGCGTCCAAAGAAGTGTTGGTGAAGCAGAAAGAACAATTGTCGTAGTTTGGGGTGTCCGTTCGCACCATTTGATGATATAACAAGAAGGATCGAAATCGATCAAGCTGAAGTTTTGGGAGCCAATTTGAATGGAAGCCATGTTAGGAGACAGGCACGTGATTTCGAAACCATCTCTCCCACAATAATGGAATCGGTTCCCTCCCCGGAAGGGGTATGATATTTGTGATCATCTTTTGGACTCGGATTATGGCAGAGCCGGTGTTAACAAGAGGTAGAAGAAGAAGAAGAAGGAGTTGCAGAGTGTGCATGGAAGCATGCGATTATGGGGATTCCTTACGTTAGAGAATAAGAGTGTCTAGTGGTGTTTTCGATAACCACTTATTGTGACAGTCACAAGAAAAGAGAGGATGAGGAGAAGAGACAGAACCTCATAGAGTTTCCTACTTTTTCTACTTTCGATGCTTTGTAACTTTGTTGCTTAGTTCAGTTCTTTCCTAAATGTACGTCCTACTCTGCATAATACATTATGCTAAACCTATACCAAATTATTAAACCATATTGAATCAGTGAATCTCATCTCTTTCGTCATTTTCATCATAACACAAACACACTACTCTTCCCATAGCACAAAATTAGCTCGATTAGATTAAAATTTTTATTTATTCAATCTCATTCCTAAGATTTAGCGAGCGTAGATGAGCTAGACCATGAGATCAAATTTGAACTAGCAGCTCTACTAATGAAAACACAGTAACAACAATATCGTGAAGATATGAAGTTCATATTTTGGTGCTTCCTAAAACGTGATGCCCGATAATTATTTAACACAGAGCTGCCTCTTCTTCCTTAATTTATTTTTCCTAAATGTCCTATTCTGCATATTATAATATGCTAAACCAACCAATTCAATTAATCTGTGAAAGGGGAAAGCCACCTAACCTGTTTAAGAAAATCAAACGCTACCATCCAAAACAAATTAGGATCATCATTTTGTGAAGCTGGGAAGTAGAAAACATACTCTGTTGTGGCTGCAACAAGGGTTCTGGTGTTGGTGCCTCTACTGGGTCATCAGGAAAACAAAACCCATGTTGTTCATAGCTTTGATTAGGACATAAACATGTGAATCTACCAAAACTTACATCGTACCCACATCTCCCACCTGAAATTCTGCAATCTTCACACTGCCCTTCTTCTGTCAGTTCCCATATAACCTCAAAACCTTGACCTATAATATGACTAGGATCTATAGGATTTTTTCTATGATCTTCCCCCGGGGCCAAATTCAATTCCAAATTCTCCACACCTCCTGCTGAACCAAGGAACTGATTTATAGACTCAAAAAGGTGACTTTCCCATTATCAAAAACAACCCTTCATAGCCTTTGACCTTAGTCACCCTACAACCACCCTAATTTTCCACCCCTTTCTCCCAAATAGAAAGTCAAGGTTCTGACCCGCAAAAAGCATCTTTTCCTATTTTCCTAATTTTCCAAAAACAATCCTAACACTCTCTCTATGTTCGTGTTTTTAAAGGAAGTTGAGATTCACTGGAAGCGTATCCAAAGGCTGTCATGTCTTCCCCTGTAAGATTAGAACCTGGAGGACTATATGACTTTATGAGATAACTCCATAAAGCAGGATTGGTTGGCATTATTTCATTCTTCACTGGGGTTACTTTATTTTTTTTGGGATTAACACATTGGGTGTGCTTACACTTATAGTTCCACTATAATCTCAAAATAGATCAAAATAGGAGGGGGATGAAGATTTATTTAAAACCAACTCCTTCACAGATCAAAATTATAAACAGGGAAACTTTTATCTTTCTATCCACAAATCCTCTCCTAGCTATCCACTCTGGCAGGTGAAAGAAACTTGAGACTGAGAATAGGTAGATTAGCTACTACTACTGCCACAATTATGGATATATGACTTGCTGAGATGAGCAAGAGAAAAGATCACCACTCAATTGCTGGAATTTGAAGTTGTAGACTTGCTTGCCAAATCAGAATCAAGTGAAGGCGGAGGCAGATCATTCTTGAGCAACCCAACATGATCTGCAGAAATATCCATCACCTCGGGCTTGCTCCCATGCTTCCCATCACTCTCTATATCCCTCAGCATCTCCAGAACTTCCTTCATTGAAGGTCTCATATCCTTCAAATTCTGCAAACACTGAAATGCCAGCTCTGCCGCAGCATTAATCATCTTCCTCACCTTTCGATCCGACTCAAACCCCAGCATAGGATCCACCAGCTCATGCAGTGCTCGGTTCTGGATCTTGTTGATTGCCATGGTGGATAGATTGACCTCGTGTCGATGACGTGTGATGTCCACAGCTGGCAATGATGATATCAGCTCAATCAAAACCACACCAAAGCTATACACGTCACTTTTGTTAGTGAGCTTATAGCAGTCATGGTACTCTGGGTCAACGTAGCCTGGAGTTCCTTGTGGGGCTGTGGAAATATGGGTGACATCTTCTGGGAAGAGACGGGACAATCCAAAGTCTGCAACTTTAACAACAAAATGGTTGTCCAGGAGGATGTTGTTGGTTTTGACGTCTCGATGGATGATGTCTGAGGCATGAAGGTATGCCAAAGCACTTGCAGTTTCAATAGCTATGTTCATTCTGATATTCCAAGGCAGCGAGCCTGGCTTTGCTCGATCGCCATGAAGATGATCCGCGACTGTTCCATTAGGAATGTACTCATATAGAAGAAGGAGTTCGCGACTATGCCTAGAAGTGCAGCCATAGAGGGACACAAGGTTTGTATGACGCAAGCGTGTCAGGATCTGAACTTCGTTTATAAATTGTTCTACTCTCTTGTAATTGTTCTCATACAGTCGCTTCACTGCAACATAACGACCGTCCCGAAGTTTACCTGGACATGATACATCATAAGATTAAGGAAAGTGAGTATTGACAGTTATGAAATGTCAGGATTCTAGAGGGACTAAATTCACAGCATTACCAAAGTATACTGTTCCGAAACCTCCATCTCCAAGTTCTCTGGCTGAATCGAAATTGTTAGTGGCCTCTTCAAGTTCACTGTATGTGAAGACGGGGACTCCGAAATATCTACTTGCATTAATCTCAGGATCGTCCATCTTCATGGAGGGAACAGAAGAAGCAGTACGTGATTGTACGTACGACTTTGCATAAGTGGTCTTCTGTCGACGTTGATAGAAATAAAAGAGAATGAGCATGACAAGCACAACAACTGCAGCAGTAACGCCACCTGGGATACAGAATGGTAATGACTTTCAGTTAATGTAATTGTCAAAGAAACTACTATAGCGAAACACAAAGTATGTTAAGAAAAGAACAAAAAGTAGATCTATTACCTACAATGACTTTATTTCTCATTGAATGTCCTGTTCCAGCAATAACACACAAAGAAAGCAAAGTGGGGTTAAATACTAGCTAGAATCTGCATATTAAGAAAGAACAAAACAAAGAATACAGAGATAAAAAGTTATCCAATTTAGCAATGGGAAATTATGACATGCAGATGAATGCATTAACATTTACCAGTAACTTTTGAGATGAGTTGTATACTTATAGAAGCAGCAGAATTTATATTTAAGAAAACCACAGCGTCTACTACTTTTTACAGTATCAAAAATCAGGTTCAGGTGCAATCCATTTCAAAGCAAAGCCCAAGTTTAAAATTTCAGCTGTAGCTCGACAAGCTAGTTTAATTATCAATACCATATATTCACACATTGATCACATCAGTCATGAGCTGGCACCTATGGGAATAGTTTTTACGATACAGTGTCTCCTTGTGAAAGCTGCAGGGGGGGACGATGATTGACATCTCTTACAAAACCTACTTCGCAAGTGGGGGAATCAATAGGTTCTTTGGTATAATTGTTAGAAAAAGACATCTCGGGTCCTAGATAATTAGAAATTGAATAAAGTTGTAATTATCCTTGAGAGAAGGGATGGCATTTTTCCTAACACATTTTTATCTTGTCGATTAACGAAGCTTTCCTAAAGAAGCTTTTGCAGGAAAGCTTCTTTAATCGATAAGATATGGACAGGTCTTTAATCGACATCAGGGTGCTAAATAATATTATTTCTGATTTTAAATATAAGAGTTAGTTAACGATTTAATTTGATTATAAGACCCTAATTTATTTTGTCTCTCATATTTATTCATTTTTTTTCAAAACAGTCTCATGGTGGTTATTGTATATGTTAAAAGGTTTTTATTCCAATGAATATAAATAATAAAGGCATTTTAAAAAAGATAATATTTATTAATTACAATAACTAATATAATTTTCTTAATATTCGTAAATTAATTATCTAACTTCTATATTAAAGACCAGAGCTAATAGATCATCTTGTATATATGTTTTCCTGAACTTCTTGGCATCTTTGTAGAATTGTCAAGGTTTTCTTCATTCTTTCTTGTATATATATGTTCATTATCTTGCGAAGTTGCAATATAAGTATGGAGGATCCATCTGATGCGGTTGAAGTTAGATTATACAGAGAAGAAATAGTAGGAGTGATGTGGCCATTATCATCGATAATGGTGCAGGGCAAAACCTAAATTGCCCTCTTCACTATTGTTCCCCACTCTGCATCCCAACTAAGTTAACTATTTGGCTGAGGTGCAAGATAGGGAAGACGTGTTAGACTGGAAACGTGGAAGACGATGACTTGCAAGTCAATGAAACTACTTGGTTGACGTCTAAAATGTCCAAAATACCCTCAGTATTAGGCAGTTTCCAGACCAATAGTTGCCCTCGTTCAGTAATCTAGCCTGGACAAGTCATTTTCTTTACTTGGAATGGACGCCCTAAAGCTATTTTATTAGCGATGACCCTAAGTTTCTTATGAAGAAAATTTGTCCATAATTTATGCACAACACCGTGAAGAAACATGCATGTTCCGTGGCAGACGCCATCTGACAGTTAGTATTCAAACTCAAGCATGAATGGTGAACAAAAATTATTAGAAATTTATTACTAAGGAAAAACACGCAGAGAGAGAGAGAATAGAAAGAATCGTTGAAAAGAAAAGTCAAACCAATCCTGCTGAGAAGTAAATAGAACGTGGGTTACGTTCCTTGACCCTTTCAAATTATACACAAGCCTGGTAAGAGTTTCATCCCATTTGAACTCAAATTAATTATGGCATCACATGATTTGTTACTGGAAAAATTGAAGTGCAAAATAACACTCTCTATGAAATAAACTTGCGATAAAAATGAGATTTAGGATTTATATGAAAAAATAATTAAATATTTTTAAAATATAATTTTATTAAAAATACAATTATTATTGAAAATTTATAAAATTATAATAAATAATTTTAAAAACCATTATTTATTTTTTTAAAATAACAAGTCTCCAATGCTTTTATCATATGTAAAAAGCTAATAATTTATAATTTCAAAACGCATCAATAATTTAGAAAGCAACCACATTAAGTTTAACTTCTCCGGGAAAAAAAACTAATTTTTGGGGAAAAATTTTTGCCAACATCATTTGTTAAAGTTTAAACACCTTTTTTTTGGGGAATGGAAAAGTATTATTTTGATTTTCATAAATCTATTACGGGCCAGTCCGGCACGACCCCGCCTGGAAAGGCTCGGCCATTCTCGGGGTGAAATTAAAAGAGCGATGGAGGATTAGTGGAAGACCTCATCAGCAACCAAGGATGCTGAAGGTGTCAAACTTGATCATCCCAAGAAGAGTTAAAGCATGGAAGCAAGAGAAGATGGATTCCATTTTATTGAGTTTTACTGGAAACAAGCCGTTTAGGCGTCTATCCCCTTTATCCAATTGAAGGCAATCAATTTGAATAAAGGTGTCTCCATACTAATAATTAATACGCAATAATCACAGCCTCAAGTACAGCATAGCTAAGTATGAATTTGGCAAGTAACGAATGCACAGAGAGATCATAAAAAAGGAAAGAAGGAGGTGAAGAGGCGCATGCCGGAAGAATCATTTAGGTTGTAATGCACAAGAAACTCTTGACCTAAAGCTTTTAGTGGGTCGTGGTAATAAGTTTCTATTGAAACCGGCACCTGAATATGATGCTTACACTTGTCAACAAGGTAGGGGTCATTGGCGACATATTCCGGAGCAAAAGCATAATTGTTAGAACTGGGATTGGAGCTTGTCGGTGGCCGGCATGGGAATTTGATTCCCCCAAACGGTTGGCCTGGTGGGCAGTCGTAGAATAGGGTCACGTTCTTCACAGATGGCTCGTCGTAATGGAAGAGATTGAGCGGGGCACTCACAGAAGTGTCGGACAAATGTGAGGAGGAACAATTATCATAGACAAAGTCCGTTCGCACCAGTGTCATCGTGTGAGAGTCTAGATTAATCCATGTGACATAGAAAGTCTGTGAACCGATTAGAATGGAAGGGTAATCATACTCATCATGGGGACAATTGAGCCGGAACCCATGTTTGCCACAATAATCGGGTCGAATTGTCTCTGACCAGAAGGGGAAATCGATTTTTCTTACTTTTCCACAAGGGGTTGGGAGGCACTCCTTGCTTGGTTGAGAGCAGGAAAGTGGGAAAGAGGAAAGGAAGAAGGAGAAGGTGAGGAACAGCATATAGGCCTCCATTGTTAACTCCCTGCTTTATGACAGCATGCTGCCTCAACATTTATCAGTCCCAGCTTTTGGTTTTGGGTCAAGGCAGACTTTGACTTCACAATGAGACGCTGCTATTTTTCTTTGATTTTTCAGGAAGAAACCTCCTCAATCCTAAAAATCCTCTCTTCTTCCCCATTTCACAAATAATATAAAAAAGAGGGTGCTGACTATTCAATTCCTCCTTCCAAACACTCAATGAGGAAACAACCACTCACCTCCCCTTCTCCGTTTTCATACTATTTTCAAAATGGCCCGACTTGTTAGCTTTAGTTACTCTCTCTAACAAAAATCTCGTTGCTGAAATGATACCATTATAGTCTTCTGTATACTAACACTACTATTAATATTTTTGTACCAATAAAATTGAAATATTTTATAATTCACTAAGGAGTCACTATTTAAATGTGGTCACATTGGGGAAATTTCCAGTTGTAAATGATTAAGTTTTGTCTTTTCTAAATGTGTGGTTTCATATTTCTGTTTTTTTCCTATTAAAAACTTTTCTCTTTTCCCTATTCAAAGTTTTAAGGTTGATTGTAGATGTAGATACTGTTTTGGTATAAAATATGATAACTTTTCAAATTGATAATTAAAGCTACCTCATTAAAATTTAATTTGAGCGTACTACAACCAAGAGAAGTTGGATTACTGGTAAATAAAAATGAGCTGGGTACTATAGCAGATAAATCATATAGGAGCAAATAGGGCGACCAAGCCTTTGGTTTGTTTCATCGTGGATTGGGTACTTTATTTGACTAATAACTTTCAATTTTGTTAAGACTTCAACTATCAAATATTCCTATCGAACAAGCTAAAGGCTTAATTAACAATGTGAAAGTGAATGAACTGAAATAAAATACAGAAAAATCTAACTTCCTAAGAATGAATCATGAATGCCTCAGAGAGTCTCCTTAGTGACATCATCAACTCTTGTTCGTGGAGAGTACTCTAAAATCTATGATTCTCTGTTGGAAACTAGCAAGGAGTTTTTCTAAGTGATCTCTAAAGATGTAACAAATCAAAAAGGCCTATGACAATAACAGAACACTGATTTGCATGTCGCAGAGCAATGGCCTAATAGAACGAACAGAGAAAGAAGCCATACTTGCAAAAGCAAGACAGGCCAAATCATAAGGTCCGTCTGATTTGCAAGTCGCAGAGCCATTCCATTTATTTTTTGCAGTTGCTGTAGTCTGCAATATTCTGCACATTAAACGTTATCCAAAGGAGTCTTCAACTATGCAATGCCACCAAAAGGGTCCACAATGACACTCCATGTAACTGGCTCCTGAAGTTGAACCCGACAGTGTTCAACAAGTTCTGGGAATCGAGGCAGCAGAAATTGACCCAAAAAAGCAAGCTTTTTCTCTATCATCCCTACATGTGATGTTGCTCCAGCCGATGGAATACCCAAGGGCACAGTCATAGAATATGGTCATGTTCACAACGGTTGGATCGAAAGGAAACAGAGTGCTGTCCAAAGAAGTGTTGGTGAAACGGAAAGAAGAATTGTCGTAGGTTGGGATGTCTTTTCACACTATTTGACGATAAAACGAGGGGGATTGAAATCGATCGAGCTGAAGTTTTGAGAGCCAAGTTGGATGGAAGCGATGTTAGGAGATACGCACGTGATTTCGAAACCATCTCTCCCACAGTAATGGAACCGGTTTCCTCCCCCGAAAGGGTACGATATCTGTGATCAGCTTTTGAACTCGGGGATCGTGGCAGAGTCGGTGTTAACAAGAGGTAGAAGAAGAAGGAGTTGCAGAGTGTGCATGGAAGCATGCGATTATGGGGATTCCTTACGTTAGAGAATAAGAGTGTCTAGTCACTTATTATTCTGACAGTTAAAGGAAAACAGAGGATGAGGAGAAGAGACAGAACCTAACGGAATTAAAATAATTATTTATAAAAAATTTAAAAAAATAAATCTTGACTATCTAAATCTCATCTGCATGATCCAGTTAAGATGAGCTCTGAATGCTCATCCTTAAGATGAGCACCTAAACTCATTTCAAACCTAACAGAATTTTTTACCTTTTCCTATCTTCAATGCCATGTAACTTGGTTGCTTAGTTTAGCTTTTTTCCCAGATGTACATCCTGCTCTGCATAATACATTATGCTAAACCGACGCCAAAATATTAAACCATGTTGAATCTCATCTCTTTCATCATTTTCATCATAACACAAACACACTACTCTTCCTGTAACAAAATTAACTCGATTAGATTAAAATCTTTATTTATTCAATCTCATTCCTAAGATTTAGGAAGCGTAAATGAGCTAGAGCATGAGATCAAATTTGAATTAGCAGCTCTACTAATAAAAACACAGTAACAACAACGTCGTCAAGATATAAAGTTCATATTTTGGTGCTTCCTAAAACGTGATGTCCAATAATTATTTAACACATAGCTGTCTCGTCTTTCTTAATTTATTTTTCCTGAATGTCCTATTCTGCATATTAGAATATGCTAAGCCAACCAATTCAATTTAATCTATGAAAGGGGAAAGCTACCTAACCTGTTTAAGAAAATCAAACGCTAGCATCCAAAACAAAATAGGATCATCGTTTTGTGAAACTGGGAAGAAGAAAACATACTTTGTTGTGCACTGCAACAAAGGTTCTGGCGTTGGTGCCTCTACTGGGTTATCAGGAAAACAAAACCCATGTTGTTCATAGCTTTGATTAGGACAGATACATGTGAATCTACCAAAACTTACATCGTACCCACATCTCCCCTGAAATTCTGCAATCTTCACACTGCCCTTCTTCTGTTAGTTCCCATATAACCTCAAAGCCTTGACCTACAATATGACTAGGATCTACAGGATTTTCCATGAAACTTCTCGCTGCCTCCCCAAGAATAGGAACTGTAATACTAATTCCGCATCCCAGAGCACTCCAGTTAAACCATCTGTCGCTGATCAGCATAAAGTATGCTTTGCGAGGATTTCCACTTACGGGGCAGTCAAATATCATGTTAGTCGATAAATTCACAGGAGGAGGCGTGTAGTCTAAAAATTCAGAGTCATATAATATGGTAGGGTTTACATTACTGGAAGTGTAGTTGAAGAAAGCATAAGCCAAGGTGATGTTGTTGGATTCGTTCGGACAGTCGGTGCCCCACAAATCCATCCTTGTTATTTTAAGAGTTCTTGTGTTTGAATTGACATCGATGACACGAAAATTCTGGGACGCGATGTGCATAGTAACATTGTCTCCTTCACAATCCAGCTTGAAGCTTGGATGCCCACAATACTCAGGCCGTGAATCGAACCAGAATGGACAACTAAGGTTGGTGAAGTTTCCACAGTTAAACGGCTCGCAGGCTGAGAACTGTTCATCAACAATGGCGAAATATTCTGGGAACAAGAGAATGAAGAAGAGGAAGGTCTTGAAGAGGAGGAGTTGAGAGGGAAGAAGACAATTAGGAGGACCCATGTACGGCATGATTGCAACGAAGCTCTGTGTTTGAATGGCCGATAGCGATGACGAGAATATAATTAAATCAAAGTCAAACTATAAACCCTGCATGTAATTGGCCTCATGAGGCTCAATCTAGATGGCTCTAACTCCTTGAAGGGCACACGAATTGGAGACAGCTCATATATCCACTAGCTTCACACCTACTGGTTTGGATTAATACGAATATTATGAATGACGCAGAAAACGTGGAAGACCATTCCATATATAAGACTGGACTTTTATACAACATTACGGCGTATGACCAAATAATAATAATAAAAAAAGAGCACGAGGGGTGATTTTAAGACGAAGGTTGATGGAAGAGATGAAGGGTTCTCTCTGTTGCTAATTATTTTGAAATAATTATCTCCCACATAAAATAATGTGTCATTTGTTGGTAGACATTAAACAAAACGAGTTTTATATACAAGCGGTCCGTCAAATGTCATTTCAAACTGCTGACCATTGTATATTCCTTATTTATTAGTCATATGGTCAAAAGTCAAGGCATCTAATTGCCCATTTATCTATTAGTCGTCTTTTTAAAAATATCAAAATATGGCTCTTTTCTCACCAGCAATTCCTTTTCTTTTTTTGGTTTCTTTCCAATAGGGCTCTCGATTAGGCTATTTCGTTTCTATTTGGGCCTTAGCTATTTTGGACTTCCACATGTATTAGGTCAATAATTGGGCTCCACATGTTAAAGAATTCGTCTGCCGCGTGAGATCAAGCAAGACTACAGAACACAACTTAGCCAGAGAGTGGTCCCAATTAGAAAACTCAATCTTACGATAGTACCAGTCATTAGTCGGTTTGAAATTTGAGCTTCCTATATGTTAAGGCACAGTTTCATCAAAACCGCTTCATCATCTACACGTAACTACTACCATAGTTTTCACAGGGCATACCATGTCAGAATAAATAGTGCTAATAATTTACCTTTCATTCCATGTGCATACAAATTAATGGCAGATTTCATTCATGCATGCAACAACAACAAGAGAGCAAGAGAGAGAGAAAGAGACTATTCAAATCAAAGACCAAGGATATGACGGTCTAAATTCTCCGTGAAATCAACAACAGACTGCTGAAAACTACTTGCTATAAATTGCTTATTAATATGAAATTTAAGCCTCGCACTTCATTTATGTGCAAAGACACTAACAGGAAATTAGAGAGAGAAAGATATGAGATGCAGATGGGATCAATTACAAGAAAGAGAAGTTACCTTTGCTGCAGCTTTTGGTTGCGATACTGCCATCCCCGCAAAAGCATAGCGCCTGATGATTGGTTGGATTGCGCCCACAAAGTCCTCCAGATATCTCACACTCAGAGCAATCCATGGCACTCCGCCAATCAAGCACAAAGCCCTTTTTCATAACTTCACGAAACCCAGTTGCCAAGGTATCACTACTGATCTCTTCCTGCTTCACCACTACTACCACCACCTTCTCCTCACATTCTATATTCAACCCATATGTGTCCCACGACGTCGTCTCGACATATGACTGCTTCGATCCTTCATTTTTCAAGCACCGTATGGGGTCGGAAGGAAGATTATTGACTTTATTAGATACGCTGCAATTGAAGTAGAAAGTCAGGTTCATATTCAGGTGATTATTAACACTCAGTGGGAGGTTTCCTAAGCTAACATTTTGGCGTGCTCTGGGGCAGGTTTGGTCCACCACATCCGTGTCCACAAGTGTTACTGTATAATTATGGTAGTTTATATCTGTGACATAGTATGTGTCGTTTGGAAGACTCATGATGGTTCGGCCATGTTTGGAGCATTTGAGACCAAAATCAGGGTAGCCGCAGTATTTTTGGGTGGAAGTGTTGTTCACCCAGAAAGGATACCGAATGGGAACTCTATCACGGAACCAGCAGGGGGGGCATATTGAAGAAGATGACACTTCCGCAATACTGTGCGTGAGGCAGAAGAAGGAGAGAGCGGCAATGAAGTACCGGGGTTTTGACATGATAATCTGTCACCAACTGCTGCTAAAAAAAATATGTAAAGACGGTTCAATATATAGATCTAGACACAGAAGGACAGAAAAAAGAGGACCAATTTATAGTGCTAGTGTGAAAAGAATCTATATGCTCTAAGAAAGAGGGGAAGGAAAGTCTAGAATGATCATTTCAGGGGAGGAATAAAATAAACTAGATTTACTTTTTATTCAAATAAAAATGAACTGGTATATGTTTGTAGGAAGTTTCTGTGTGCATGAATTGGGTTGAACGTACGAGAAAGATAGAAAAAAAGTTGGTAAGACTGAAGACCCGGTCCAGCTGAAAGTTGGAAGATATATTTTCCAAAGATGAGATGGCTACTTGTGAGACAAGAATGAAAGTAGAAATAATAATAATAAATTGAAGTTTGAAGAGTAAAATAAGGGAAAGCGCGTGGGCGACACGTTCATTTACTCATAACGATTGTCCGTTTAGGATATGATAAAGCAATTTGAAGGATATTGAGTGCACTTGGACAAGTGGGAAGTGAATAAATAATGTGAGATTTGTTGGGGCAGGGGAAAACGGTGGATGTGCACCAATAAAGAAATACACAAGTGCATCCGGCGGTAGTATGATATTCACTAAATTAATCAATCGTTCAATCTGTGGGCTGGGTTGGTCCTTCGTTGGGTGTCCTCCATATCTGCAAGACTTCAGTTATATACGTCAATACGTGCATTGGTTATGCATTTATTGATAACACTAAATAATATATTTATGTAGAAGTTGGAATTTCCAAATGATTGCGCTTTGTTACTTCTTATCCATCCTTTACGTTTTACTCCCCCGGTGTTATTTATGGCAGTAGGACAAGATTTTTATTGGTTCCCTTCATTAAACTTTAACAAAAATAAATGTAAATAGTTATTTTTCAAAAAGCATATATATATATATATATTTAATAGAGATAAAGCTATCATGTTATTGTATTTTTTAAAAAAATTAATGTAATTTAAGATTTTTCCTAGTCTATTAAAAATGCCCCTATAAATAAAATCAAAAGAGTAAGCCTTCGAGGAGTCACTCACCCAGTGTTTAGTATGAGGGAAATGAAGTAGAGGAAAAATTTTAATGAGTTAATTAGAGAAGTGGGGTATTAAAATTTTAATAAAGAAAAGATGTAAGATAAAATAATAATAAAAATCAATTAAAAACTTTTAACCTCACTTCTTTAATTTTTGAAATCGAGCCTATTAAAACGTTTCTTCCTCGCCCTTCTCCTTCCCTCCATTTCCTTCATGCCACACCACCCTTAACCAGACCAATATAAATATATGCTTAGAGATAATGTGCAGAGCGGAGGATTATCATCCAGAAAACATAACAAACCATAATAGTAGATCATGATACCAGGTTAGCAGCACTTGATTGCGAAAGGCTTTTTTTCAGGTTAAGGTGTAATTTTAGTAAGACAGTTTATCTTAAGGACATTAGACATCATAAAGTTTATCTCTGTACCAAAAATATATATAAAATTGTTAAAAGGGAGCATCTAGTATTACGCCACTAACGTTCATTAGTACACAGTTAGTGAAACCAATGAAGTTAGTTTTTTAAGGTTTATTTTTAACAACAAAATTTACGTCAAGAGACACTGGGCACTACAAGTTTACTTGGATGCAAAAATATACATAAATTTTCTAAAATGGGAAGAAAAAATAACAAAATTCATCAACTTCCATAATAATCGTTAGTTGACTTTACTCTTTTAAGTTCCACTAAATATCAAATTTCTCTCCATTCATTCCTACACCCTCCTTTTCTTAGTATAATAGACTAATTTGAAAAAATTAAAGAAATTAAATAATTGTTTAATTATAGCATATATTATATGATCACTCTAAAATATTTGTATGCATTATTAGATTATATATTAGTATATAAGCCAAGGAAATTAATTCGTAGAAAAATGATAAATATAATACTCTAAAGTAATTTATTTAATTCTTTAACATCTTCAAATTAATTAACTACGTCTATATTAAGAACCAATGATAGTATTTGGATACAAACAATGAACTTTGTATTTTAGAAGGAAAAGATGACATCTTGGGTAATACATATAAAAAGCTTGGAAGCTGAGAAATAACATGCCAGGGAGTGTGTACTAACTATGATGAGAAAAATAGGGGGTGGACTTAGAAGTAGGAATTGATGGAGAAAAATGCAACACTTGGTGAGACCAAAAGGATATGTAAAGTTAATAGATGTTTTATTAGAGTTGATAATTTTTTTTATTTTTTATTTTTTTAGAAAGTTCATGTATATTTTTACATCTAAGTAAACTTATGATACACAGTGGCTTTGATGTAAACTTTATTGTTAAAAGAGTTAATTAATCTACGAGTCCTTATAGTTTTAACTAGTTTTGAATCAGATCCTTATAGTTTTTTTCTTTTTATCAAATCCTTATACTTCACATGTTTTTAATTAAGTCTTGTACTTATTTTTCTTTTTATTAAGTCCTTATAATTTCACTAAATCTTTATAAGGTCCATGTAGTTTTTAATTTTTATTTATTAATTAAATATAAACTTAATTAAATAGATTAATACTGAATATAAAATATTAATAATTAAATTAAATTAATAATTATACAATAAAAATAAGTAATATAAATATTAATTCAGGAAAATTTTTCGGAACAATTAAATTTTTTGTTGAAAAAATAAAATTATTATAATAATTCATTATTTTTAGAATATTATTGTTTATAAACTAATATTAAATAATATATACTATTTTATGTTTATAGAATAGTACTGTTAGAATTTATAAAATAAAGAATAAAAAATTCAAGCACTTAATTAAAAATAAGGTAAACTTATAAGGACTTGATGAAAAGAAAAACAAGTGCAAGGACCTAATTAAAAACATATGAAAGTATAAGGACTTGATAAAAAGAAAAAAGACTATAAGGACCTGATTCAAAATTAATTAAAATTATAAGGACTTGCAGATTAATTAACCCTTGTTAAAAATGTATCTTAAAACTAACTTCATAGGCCCTATCAATGATAAACTAACAAACGTTAATAGTGAGATGCCAAATGCCCTATTTTAACAACTTTATGTATATTTTTGTATCCAAGTAAACTTTAAGGTACACAGTAGCCCTTGAGGTAAACTTTGTTATTAAAATTACAGCTTAAACCCTTTTTTAAATATAGCTATTTGATGAAGTCAAATTCAAATACAGTTAAATTTAATTAGAAATAATTTTTTTAAAAAGATTTATACATTCACACAGATTTGAATGTGCTTTAAAGGTAACTTACAGTACACTACCACTTTGAACCAATTATGTAAAACTTTTTATAATGTACTTGTTTAATTATTATTTGAGACCCTATTGGGTATTAAATATGGTACTTTTCTCAACAAAAATAATTTTAGTTCACCACATCTTGAGGGACAAACCTATTTCACTAGATCTAACCCTATTAGTAATTATTGCACTTTGTAGACACTAGACAATTATTGCATTGAAATGGTAATTAGACAAACAGGTTCAAGGGCCAGGTCAACAACCCAAACTAAATGGGCCCAAAAAAAATGAGCAATTGTGCAAGTTCCAAGAAGTGGGCCATGCCGCCTATCTGACTTATAAGTGTAGCCCAAATAAATAACCCATACCAAATCGGAAGTTTCATTGCTTTGGGCTTTTAATTTTTAATCTTCCCAATTTCTCAATTTCCATCTCCCTTGGACCGAAAAGGTGGACAATTTCATGAGCCCACCTTTAATATCAATACTCACTGTTATATCTTTTTACGTTGCATCAGATTAAAAAAGATATGATAGGAGTAAAGGGAGATGTGGGTAATAATGAAGGGTTTACATAAATTTTTATTAAAGTTATAAACTGGTAAAATTGAACAAAGAAAAAGCAAAGTTGTGATTGTCAACTTCAAGAGGTTGAGATGGGATTGAAGGTGATGCACATTTTGTCACGAAAAGAAGGGGTGGAGAATATGCTGTGAGGAGGCTAGAGATATGCTTGAAGATTTTGGCAGCATGTGGATGCTGAGACAACACAACAAATGATAGAAGGCGATGGTCTCACTTTTCTTTTCTTATTTTGGTTATTCTCATCAAATAATAATTATTCTTATTTTTAATATAAGAGTGAGATTTACTTGTAAAACCTCAGTTTATTTCATCTTCTGAATTTATAATTATTTTTTCAAATTATCCACATTAAATTACATAGTAAGAAAATTTTCATCAAAAAGCAGTTTTCACTATGAGTGATTATTAAAGAGGGTATCTTAAAAATAAATGTTAACAAAATTAAGTAAATTAGTTATTTATGATAATTAACGTTAATTTTTCTAAAATATTTATTTATAACTTGTAATGTAATTATCTATTCATAAAATTTCATTCACTATAAGCAATGAATACGGATACTTTAAGAAATTATAAAATTAAAAGATAAAATTATATCTTATATTTAAATTTAAAATAAATGTTTGAGTTTTCTTTTTTGCTAAGCAAATATTCTTTCTGTTGAAAATAACCCTGTTTAAAATATTATTAAATACTAAATATAAACAATTTTCTCCTTAATATTCAAACCTTGATTTTTACGAGAGAGTACCCAATGGTAATAAATATTTGAGCTACGTCCCTACCCGACTGTCCTGTGCGGCCGAAATAGCACTCCTTGGTGCTGGGCCTCTCTCTGTCGCATCCCATGTGCTTCTTCTGTACCTCCGCTGCCTTTTTCCTTCCGGCTTCCGCTCCTCCCTGGTCACTTCCTTCTTTTCTGTTGTCTCCAAATCCCAAATTAATTTTACATCATATATTTTTTTAAAAAAAACAATATAAAGCCGAAATAAATTTTATGCACTTTTTCTACGCTTGTTTTCCAAAATCTATGGTCATACATTGGTAAGAGATTCGATTTTGTTATAGATACAAGTCACGTTGGAAATATAAATTAATGCCTTGATGGTCTTAATTAATTATATAAAAAAACTTGGATAAATTCGAACCGAAAATTCAGTTAAGGAAAGATGGTTCAACTAGTTCCAATTGATCAAATTTTTCTAATATTTTTTCTTAATTTGTATAATGTGTGATCAATTATGATTTATGTACACCTATACCAACTAAAAGTATCAGGAAAGGAAGACTAATAAACAAATTAAACAACCGGTAAAATAAGGGAATGTGGGCCCTTATTTGCCCCTTTTATTTTTAGGGATAATTAATCTGAAAGTCCTTATAGTTCCAACTAATTTTGAATCAAGTCCTTATAATTTTTTTTTATCATGTCCTTATACTTTTACTTGTTTTTAATTAAGTCATTGCATTTATTTTTCTTTTTATCAAGTCCTTATAAATTCATCTTATTTTTAATTAAGTCCCTAAATTTTTTATTCTTTATTTTATAAATTCTAATAGTACTATTCTATAAACATAAACATAAAATAGTATTTATTATTTAATATTAGTTTATAAACAATAATATTCTAAAAATAATAAATTATTATAATAATTTTTTTTGCAAAAAAAATAATTGTTCTAAAAAATTTTCCTGAATTAATTAATTATATTACTTATCTTTTATTATATAATTATTAATTTAATTTAATTATTAATATTTTATATTTCAGTATTAATTTATTTATTTAATTTTATATTTAATTAATAAAGAAAAATTAAAACTAGATGGACCTGATTAAAAACTTAGAGAAATTATAAGGACTTAATAAAAAGAAAAATAAATGCGAGGACTTAATTAAAAACAAATGAAAGTATAAGGACCTGATAAAAAGAAAAAAAACTATAAGGACCTAATTCAAAATTGGTTGAAACTATAAAGACTTGTAAATTAATTAACCCTTATTTTTAGTAAAAGGCTATACAGTAATTATAAGAGCTGGTATCATCTTTAATTTCCGCATTTTGATTTTGATCCCTAAAATCAGTGGTTTTGGTTCCTGAAACACATTAGTCCAAAAACAAAAAATCTTTAAAAATAAATCAACTTTTCTTGTAATTACTACTTTCAATCCTTAATATAAGACCTAATTAACTCATTTGGGGGAGATTAAGAAAATTAGTTAAGTTAGTTATTTACAATAAATAAGTATTGTCTTTCCAAGAATGCCCTCGCTAATAATTTATATTAGCTAAAACTATCATTTAATGAAATATTTAGTATGTGCAATCACTATAAAGACTACTTTAAAAAAAATAGATAAATATGAAAAAGAGAGTAAATCAGGGTCTTATATCTAGAATCAAATTAAAAATAAATCCGGCTCTTGTATTAAGAATTGGAGGTAGTATCATTTATAAGAATGACAAATCAAAGCTAATTAGAACCCTCTCGTACTCTAAAATGAAATCACTAAAAAATATATACACAATTCACGAGTTTGAACCTGTGACCGCATGTCTTCTCAGCCAGATTTACATGCTATTACAACATTCTCTAACTTATAAGTAGGAGTTGTTAACGGTTGGATTATGGTTGGATTAAGGAAGTTATAAGGATGATGGGCGTTGATGGTTAACGGTGGTGGTGACGGGGATGGGATGTGAAGCTGTGTTTGCTGCAACTACTCAGTCTCCAGAGTTTGAAATCCCACGCTTAAGGGTGGAAACAGGCCAGGCCAGGCCAAGCTTTACTCTTAACAGGCCAAGCCTGTTTTGTAGCCTATAGGCTTGAGTCTGGCCTGTGGCCTGTTACAGGCTTATTTTTCAGCTTGAGCCTGGCCTGTATAAAGGCCTAGCCTGGCCTGAAGCCTGTTAAAAGCCTGTTTTTTTTAAAAAAATTCAAATTACAATATTTTTTTTATAGAAAAAAGCTAAAATAAAAAAAGTATACATAATAATTAATTTTTTAGTTTTGTCTTTATTTAAATTTTAGTATCATATGTACTGTTTTAAATCTTAATTACAATTTATAAGGATATTATTGAAAACTAATTCGAATTATATGTTAAAATTTGGGACAAAACTATGTTTAAGTACCCAAAAAATTAAGACAAATAAATAAAAAAAATATTAATTTTACAATGAATAAAGAGAGTATCATAATTTAATAATATAATACATAAGTTAATTAATCTATCATTCTTGGAACAAAAATTTTCTTTCCTATTTTATTTATATTTTTAAGATTTAAAGATCATATTATTTATTGATATTTTTATTTTAAATTATTTTTTATCTTTACTTGTCAACTAAACTTCAAATCTAAGGAAGAAACTAAGCTATTAACTATATATTAAAATTAAAAAATACATTAAAAGTACACATTAACAATACCATTAACTAATTTTTTATATATTATAATTATAAGTTTCTAACAGGCTCAGGATGGCCTAACAGGTTTAACACGCCTTTTAGAGAGCCTAAGTCTGGCCTATTAACTTAAACAGGCCTGAGCTTGTCTCTTTTAAAAAACAGGCCAGACCAGACCAAATACAGGCCAAACTGTAGGCCCCTGACAGGCCTCCTGGCCTATTTCCACCCCTGCCCACGCTTCCCAAAAGCTCCTAAAACAACCCCTCACTCACATCCAGACATGCATGCACCAACTTTGACAAACTTATCGTTTCAAATCATTCAAACTTTGACAAAGTTATTATATTTATATTTTTTTCAAGCTTTTCCACTGTTGTTATTTTCCAGCAATCAGCATATCCTGCTCATTTACTCTTTTCTCTTCTTCTTTTTTCCTAATATTTGATGCTCTGAAATTAAGCCCTTATTTCGTTTTTAGATTTCATCACGAGTCTCTCGAATTTTGCATGACAAATATTTGATTGGCAATTAAATCTACAAATTCTGGTTACATTTATCATAAACAATGTTTTTGGCCAACAGAACTTGACGCATTTCTCCGACTGTTGGCGCATTTCTTCGTAAACGTATCTATAATTTTATGTTACACATATATTGTTACATATTCGTATCAGGAAATTTTTATTTAGTCTTGGTCAACTATGCTTTATATCTTGACAAAAAATATTTCATCTGTTTTTTTTTAATGCCAGCAACTTGATAAAATGGGTTCCCTCGTCACAAAGACAAACAATCACTAATTTTTTCCTGCCCACAACGAAACAATCATCAGTTACTCTTAAATATTAATTTTATCGTCCATCCTAATCCTTAATTAGTAATCGAAGCTCACTTTTTTCGGGGGCAAAAAAGGAGGGAAAAAATTCGTTCAATATATATTTTCTCTTAATTAGTATTTTCAGGGAAGAGCTATCATTGGAATTGTAAAATATAATATTATCCAACCGGATGAATTTCTTTTTGGCATTCAGTTCCCATGTGGATTCTCTGGAAGAATCCAGATCCTGCCATAGAAATAGAGTGACCGAAGAAAAAATTACTAATTGTTTGGATTAGCTTTTTAAAAATAATTTTATGATATATGTAATAAGAGTTTTATGTTAACTTGCATGAAAATAATTTTTTAAGTTATTTTGAAAAATACCTTCTTCAAAAACACTTTAAAATATGTTTTGATACAATTCTTATCACATATTTATTCTCGTACTGTAAAATTGCTTTTAAACACCTAATCCAAATACCAATGAAACCCGTAAAAATATGTCTTAATTAGTGATTTAGTTCCATGGCAACTTCATTATTGTCTCACGCGTTATCTTGTTGATAAAAACATATAAAAAGGGCATTTACGTATTTATACACATTTAATGTAGAACGTGACATGCCTATAAGATTAGGTAATATAAATATATGATAGTATTTCAAAATGAGCAATTGAACACCAAGATATAAATATAAAATAACAACAAGATTTATTGTTGATAAGTCATAATTAGTAGTCATATCTATCTTATTCATAAATCATACTAGTACTGAATAAGACAATTTATTAAATTATTTGCAGTAGAAGAAATATTTTTTCTTATTATGTATAAATAATTTTCTATCGAAAGTAATATTATTCGAAACACTATTATGTATTAAATGTGAGTTTTTTTATATTATATATTACTTAGTAGTAACTTTTTTATCAAAACTTCTATAAACATAAAGTTATTACGAGATCCTCCAACTCCAAATGCAAATCACAATTATCTCTGTACATCTCATTACATATCTGGTTATTTGTTTTCCATTTCAAATTGATTTTTTCCCCTCAGTTTACCCCTACTAATTAATGTTTCTTTCATTTTTGCTTTTTTTTTTTTTGCTCTTTACTTTCTGGAATAAACATTTAATATTTTTAGAAAATAAATAAGAAGGAGAGAGGATGGCCAAGAAAAAATAATAAGGAGAGAGCCGTACTGAATTTGGGCACACAAAACTAAATACTAGAGTTGATATGCCTTAAGCGAGAAGGGAAAGAAATTCAATTAGTGCATTTCGTAATTTGTCCCCCCCCCCCCAAAACAGCATTTTGTATCTTAATTTTTTTTTGCTGGTCATATCTTAATTATTTTTAAATGATAATCTCGTCTTAATATAAGAGTTATTTAACTAATTTAAATATTAAAAATTAGTTAAGTTAATTATTTGTAATGAATATAAGTTGGTTTTTCTAAAGTATCATTTATAATTATGATTAGCCTTTGATAAAAATCTCTTGGTATGTGTAATTGATAAAAATAGTTTAGAATGAATTATAAATTTGAAGGGACAAAATGAATGAAGATATTATAATTAGAATAAAATTTAATTCCCATCTAACCATTATATTAAGCGCAAAAGGAAGTATAAGATATATATCTTTCTAAACTTTGATGGCAAAAAAAAAACTCTAAACTTTAAACTTTGTACAAAAAAATAAAAGAAGTTAATTGTAGAGAAATCATTTCCATAAATATAAGTGTTTGAAAGTACAATACTTACATTTGGTTCTTCATAGTCTAAATGTTAAATTCTCCAATCATGATCATGTGTATTAGTTTTTTAAATATAATAATTTGATTATAAATTTATATGAATAAAATAGCATATGTGACTATGTTTAATTAAAAAAAAACCTAACAAATGATTATAAAATTTTACATAGTAGAAAAGTTGAAACTTGAGACCATTCTTACCTTTCGTGAAGGAAAAAGGAGCCAGGGCCGGTTTGCAAAATGTGGTGTCACCACGTGGCAGCCTTAACTGGTTGGCACGTTTGACTCTGAAACAATTTCACAAGTGCTCATACACGTGTCTCACCTGCCCATCATTACACGTGCCAATGCAATGCCATGGTGCCAAATCCTTATTTATTACTTGTCCATAACCCTCCAACCAATACAAAAAGGGCCCCACAACTTCTCCATAATTATTTAGGGTGAATTGCTGTTCACCCAGAAGGCATACTGAATGGAAACTCCATTACCGCAACCAGCAGAAGGGGAACATATTGAAGAAGAAGAAGATACTTCGGCAATACTGTGACTGAGGTAGAAGAAGGAGAGAGCAGCAATGAAGTACAAGGGCTTTGACATGATGATATATCACCAACAAATGTTAAAAAAATATGTAATAAAGATGGTTCAACATATAGATATAGATTTTAGACACAGCAAGAGAGAAAAAGAGGACCAAGCAGTGCTAATGTGAAAAGAATCTATAAGCTCTGAGAAAGAGGTGGGGAAAAGTCCAGAACGATCATTGTTTACTTTTTTATTCATATAAAAATGAACTGGTATGTGTTTGTAGAAAGTTTATGTGTGCATGAATTGGGGTGAGCAGGGTTGAACGTAAGCAAAAGGGGGAAAAAAGTTGGCAAGAGTGAAGACCCGGGTCCAGCTGAAAGTTGGAAGATATATTTTTCATCAAAGATGAGATGGCTGCTTGTGAGACAAGAATGAAAGTAGAAATAATAATAAAATTGAAGTTTGAAGAGTAAAATAAGGGAAAACGCATGGGTGACACGTTCATTTACTTATAACGATGGTTCTCTTAGGATATGATAAAGCAATTCGAAGGATGTCGAGTGCACTTGGACGATTGGGAAGTGAATAAATAATCGGAGATTTGTTGGGGCAGTCGAAAACAGCGGATGTGCACCAATAATTAAATAGATAGACATACTCGTCATTTTGATCACTACCTTAAACTCATTAGATATTAATCATCCATATCTTATTTAAATAATCTGAATTTAACTTTTTTTATTTTTATTTATTTAAAATAATTATTTTAATATATATAAAATCTAAAATAGAAATAATCTCTTAACTATCATTTTTTCAAAAAAATAGTTTTTTCTATTTAAAAATAACTAATTAAAGATTTTAAATTTGAACAATTCAAATAAAACATATACAGCTTAGATCTAATAAATTTAAGATGCTTATCAAAGCGATAAGCACTAAAACTAGCTTTCCAGCAATAATATGATAGTCTCGAACTGAGAAAATTTGAAAGGCTAAAATGCCAAAATCGTATTTACTATATTAATCAATCGTTCAATCTGTGGGCTGGGTTGGTCCTTCGTTGGGTGTTCTCCATACCCGTAAGACTTTAAGTTCTATATGTGCATTGGTTATACATTTATTGATGTACGCTGGTGAAAGATACATTTTATGATCTTCCACCAATGGGTTCAAACAGAAAAAGCTTCCAAATAAATAACACTAAATAATATATTTTTGTAGAAGTTGAAATTCCCAAACGATATTGCGCTCTGTTACTTCCAATCCATCCTTTACGTTATACTCCTCTGGTGTTATTATATGGCAGTAGGACAAGATTTTTATTGGTTCCCTTCAGTAAACTTATAACAAAAATATTCATTTATTATAATATAAATATGAATAGTTATTTTTGAAAAGTACATATATTAAATAGGAGTAAGATTGTCAGGTGTTGTATTTTAAGAAAGAATTAATACAATTTAAAGTTTTTCTTAATTTATTGAAAATGTCCCTATAAATAAAACCAAAAGAGTAAGCCTTCAAGAAGTCACTTACCGTATGTCTGGCATGAGAGAAATAGGGTAGAGAAAAAAAATTTAATGATTCAATTAGAGAAATGGGATGTTAAAATTTTAATAAACAGAAGATTTAAAATAAAAGAATAATAATAATAATAATAAATTGAAAAGTTTTAACCTCACTTCTTCAATTTTTGAAATGAAACTCATTAAAAATTTTCCTTGCACAAAACATGACAAACCATAATAGTAGATCTCGATGCCAGGCTTCAGCACTTGAAGTGCGCTTGGTTTTTTATGGTTGAATTACAATTTTAACAATAAATTTTTTTAAGTAGTACTGTACATTATAAAGTTTATTCAAATGTAAAAATATACATGAAATTGTCAAAAAGAGATTTTTGGTACCACGCCATTAACGCCCATTAGTATACAGTTAGTGGGGCTCATAAAGTCAATTTTAAGATGTATTTTTAATAACGAAATTCATATTAAGAGGTACTGCGCACCATAAAATTTGTTTATGTACAAAAATATATATATATATGAACTTTTTAAAATAGGGAAAAATAACAAAATTTATCTGCTTTCATAACTGTTAGTTAACTTTATTCTTTTGGATTCTACTAAATATCAAATTTCTCTCCATTTATTCCCACTAATTTGAAAAAATTAAAGAAGTAAAATAAATACTTAATTATAGTATATATTATATGATCACTTTAAAATATTTGTATGCATTATTAGATTATATATTCGTATATATAAGTCAAGAAAATTAATTTGTAAAAAATGATAAATATAATACTTTAAAGATATTTATTTAATTTTTTAATCTTTTTAAATTAGTGAACTACATCCTATATTAAGAACCAATGGTAGTACTTGGGTGCAAATAATGGGCTTTGTATTCTAAATTTAAGTTAAATAATTTATTTTGATTGTTTGACATATTATTAACATTTTAATCGGTTTACTTTTATTTATTGGGTAACTGGAGGTTTTAAAATAATTACTTTAGCTAAAAATTTTATTATTTATGAAAATAAATATATAAGATATTTATATCATTAAAATTTTGAGTAGATTATTTATTTATAAATATTTGAGATACTATTAAATTTTTGATAGTTCGGTTTTGAGGTTTAAATTTCAAGTGATATTTTTAGAATCTAGAATATAAAAATTTCATATTTAGAAATTTTTGAAAATCCTTTTTATTAAAGTAAATAATTCTGAGGTTATAAATAAATAATTTGGCTTCTTAGAAAATTTTAAGTTATTTCTAAAATACTTAATTTTGGGTTATGAGAGTTACAGGAATTTAGAATAAAAATTAAATTAAATTAGAAATTTAACTAATATATATAAGCTTAATTAATTAATTAGCTTATATTAATATGTAGTTATATTAATTGTGTAGATTAATTATTGGTTAAGCAAAGGATTGACCTTGACAATCCTTTCTATTGCTTTGGCAAGAGATAACCACTTTCCACTTGTTATATGTGCTAATATGTTGTTTGTGAGTATTTTGTTATTTTAAAATAATGATATGTTATTTGAAACTCAAGTAAATATGTTACACCTTTTGAGATATGAAAATTGTCTTGTGAAATTTTTGGAATTATGATTGAGAAGTTTAGAAAGATATATTATTTATATCTTATGAATTATACTGAGAAAAGACTGAGACATTTTTCGTTATATTGTAAATGATTTGTTGTTATTTGGATTTTTTTGGATTGAGCTCTGTTCTACCACGTGGTAAGGCCACCATTAGTGCATAGTAGTTGGCTTCCTTCATCCCCCATAGTAAGAGATAGGCCTTTGTGGCTTTTTATTCATCTCCTAGAGTGATAGATAAACCTATATGTCTGACTGATCCCTCATAGTAAGGAATAGACTTATGTGACTTGTGTGTTAACCCCCTATAGTGAGGGTTTGGATGATTGAAATTATATTTCTATGGATATATCTATATTTCTCGAGAATTAATAATTGTTCTACTTAACACCTGATGAGCATGTGTTAATATATATGATGAGTTGAAAAGCTGGTTACTAAGGCGTTTGTCTCACCCCGTGGTTTTTACTATCTTCAGGTGATCGTTCAGGTAGTGGCTCATCAGAGAAAGCTCCAAAGGTATAGTGTGCTGTTATAGCTTGTATAGCCTCTTGACTTTTGTTCCATATGCTGATTTGTTATATATTGCCACATATGGTTCATCTATTCTAATATTATAAACTAATACTTTTAATTACGACTAACTGACATGGGGAGACCGTTAAAAGGCCAAAGGTCTTTAAGACTTTGTGTGCTACGCTCTTTTGAAAGTGTTGACTTTTGACTAATGGACTCCATAGCTTATATTAAAGTGATTTGTCAGTTCATACGCTTGAATATATGAGTTGGTTTAAGCTAAGGGTTTAATGATATTTCTGAACTTTAGAAGTCCAATGCCCAAGTTAATATTCAAAGTTGCTCATGATATAAGTTTATTTCTTTTAACCATTATAGTGATTTTAAAATTTTAAGGTTTCTTCTTTTTTATCATGGTTAATCTTTCGAATAAATTGAAAAATTTAATTTGAATGGATTTTGAAAAAACGGTTGTCACATTAAACAATGACAAGATTTCAGCGGTCAAACAATTTCGGAGGCTACTTGCCAATTTTCAAAGTAACATGCCCATTTTGACTCCTTACGCAGCCCAGCCTATCCATTTTTCTAATCTCTATGATGACGGAGAAGCTGTGTAGCTTTGAGAAATCAATGAACAATCAAAATATTCGTTAACAAATGGATAAGCTCAAATCATAATTAAAGAGTTATTGGCAAGTCTAAAAATGTAACATGCTAAGAATAGCTCACTGGTCTTAGAGCCCTCAGCTTCACAATCCTTGATACCCCTCCCCACCAAAAAAGAAACAATTTAGCAATGACATTTGATAACTGCAAATACCATGCTGAGACCCCACCTGCATTTCTTCCACATTTCTAAATCCTAATGTTCCTCCAGCAGCATGTGGGAAGAGCTTTGAAAACCCAAAATCTCTGTTGTGGTAGTAGCAATGGTAGAAGATTCTAGTTCTAATCTTGGAGGGGAAGGCATGACAGGTTTTGGTGGCATTTCCAATGGCTCAAATTTTCTTTCCAACATTTCAATCACCCTACTCATTGTAGGTCTTTGACTTGGAAATGTTTGGATGCACCACAAACCCACAATGGTCATTCTCTTTGCAATATCATGTTCCTCTGCGTTACTGGCTCCATTACATCCCAAATTACTGTCTTGCTCAAGTTGAACATAAATATAATTTGGGAAATATTTTTTAGTTGAACAATTGGTTTCAACATTCATGTTCTTTCTCCCTCCAACCATATCTAATAGCATCATCCCATAGCTATAAACATCAGACTTATACGAAACTCCACCTATATTTCTATTCCAAACTTCTGGAGCAAGATATCCTATTGTTCCTCTGGCTTCTGAAATTGAAATGATGCTTTCTTTTTTAGGACAAAGCTTAGCAAGACCAAAATCTGAGATCTTGGGACAAAAATTTTCATCTAAAAGGATGTTATGTGGCTTTATATCAAAATGTAGAATTCGAGTGTTGCATCCTCTGTGCAAATACTCAAGTCCTCGAGCTATCCCAATTGCAATTTGGTACAAATTTTCCCAAGTCAGGCATAGACTATTCTTATCTGCATTGTTGTGAATGAACTTGTCAAGAGATCCATTGCACATAAATTCATATATGAGAGCCTTCTGTTTGCCTTCAAAACAAAACCCAAGAAGTGTAACAACATTTACATGGGAAGTCCGACTGCTGCTGGCAACCTCATTGATAAACTCTTCCCCGTTCTCTTTTGATGCCTTCAATAACTTTACAGCAACAGGGTGGCCATTGAGGAGTTTTCCTTTGTATACAGAACCATAACCACCTTGTCCCAATTTATCTTTGAAAGAGTTGGTCATTTTCTTGACATCTGCAAATTTATATCTTGTAAGAGCTAGAGAACCGTGATTTCTAATGAAGGCCTCAATATTTTGTTCATCCTGAGATGTCTTGCATAATCCAATTATTCGCCTCCGTGATTTGATCTTACAAGAAAGCAGCAGTCCTATTGCTCCACTAACGACTACAGCAGTAACACCAACTGAAATGCAGAGTGGTAATGGCTTTCAGTTAATATACTTGTCAAAAGGAACTACTATAAAGTAAGTTAAGAAAAGAACTAAGAGAAGATCTATCACCTATAATGAGTTTATTTCTTAATGCACGTCCTCCTGTTCTGGCTATTATACTCAGAGAAAGCAAAGTGATGTTAGAGACGTATTAGAACCTGTATATGAAGAAAGAACAGAACAAAGGATACGAATATAAAAAGTTATCCGACTTAGCAATGGGAAATTATGAAATGCAGATGAATGCATTAACATTACCACTAACTTTTGAGATGAGTTTTCTCCTTATAGAAGCAGCAGAGTTTATATTTATCAAAACCACAGCGTTCGCAGCTTTTAACACAGTAGTGAAAACCAAGTTCAGGTGCAATCCGATTCAAAGTAAACCCCATCTTTAAAATTTCAGTTGTAAGGCTCCATCTGATGCGGTTGCATTTAGATTATACGGAAAAGAAACAGTAAAAGTGTTACGACTATCATCCCCTGTATTGTTTCTTTTGATGGCCGCACTGTACCTCCAAGTTAAGTTGACAAGTTGGCTATACTTGCGACCTGCGAGTCAATGCAAGTACTTCGTTGACATCTCTAATCTCCAAAACAAGCCTCAAGATTAAGTAATTTCAAGACCAATAAAATTGCCCTCATTCAGTAATCTTGACTGGAAAAGTCATTTCCTTGTCGTTGACGCTTTCATGCTATTTTTTCCCCAAAAAATTGATTTTTTATTTTTAAAAAATTAATTAAAAAATTTAAATTTAAACCATCCAAATTAAATTTGGGTGCTCATTACTTGAGCGGTACTGCAGACACAAAGCCTTTTCATATTAAAACTCAAGCTTCGCAATGCAAATCAATATGTGGCATCAGATATTTATTAGTGGAAATGCAAAATAACACTCTTTATGGAATAAACTTTCGAGAATAATGAGTTTTAGGATTGCTATGGAAAGATAATTATTTTAAAATTATAATTTTTATTAAAAAATAAAATTATTATTGACAAATGATAAAATTTTAACGAACACCTTTACAAATTATTATTCATTTTTTTAAAAATGAAAAGTCTTCAGTACTTTTATTATATCTAAAAAATTATTAATTTTCACCTCTTCCAAAAAGTTATATTTTTTTTGAAAATTTTAAATGCTTCTTCTTTTTTTAGTGGGAAAGAATTATTTTAAAAGTACGGCCATGCTCCGGAGGAAAGATAAGGTGCCATGGAGGATTACTGGAAGGCCTCAACGAGAACAAAGGAGGCTGTAAATATCAAACTTCATGGCGCCAAGGAAAGTAAAAGCGCCAATCAGTAATGGTGGCATCACAATGACACTACTGCGGGGCAACACCTAAATGGCCCCACTCTACCTCCCACTTGAGTTAAATATCTGGCTATGAGGTGCAAGATAAGGAAGACGTGCCAGACTGGAAATATGGAATTCCATGACTTGCAAGTCAAGGCCACTACTTCGTTGACATCTAAAATCTCCAAAATACCCTCAAGATTAGGTAGTTTCCGGAATAATAATTGCCCTCGTTCAGTAATCTTGCCTGGGAAGTCATTTTCTTTACTTTTAATAGACGTCTTAAAGCTATTTTATTGACAATGACACTTAATTAGCTTCTCATAAATGGTTGGATGGAGTACTAGCTTCTGGCCCACACAGACACGGCAAATCCTACTTCAATTCTGCTGGGCAAGAGTTGAAGTTGACTTGGACATTTATCAAGAAAATTTGTCCATAATTTATGCACAACATGGTGAAGAAACATGTTCGTGGCAGATGCCATCTGACAATTAATATTCAAACTCAAGTATGAATGTGGAACAAAAATTATTAGAAACGTATTAAAAGTTTAAAACGCACAAAAGAAGAGAGAATAGATAGAATCCCAACAAAGTAAAGAGAACGCGGGATGTACGTTCCTTGACCCGTTCAAATCAAAGGTAGAAACAGGGCCTTTCAAATCAAAACTCCGGCTTAGTAAGAATTTATTCCCCAAAATAAACATCCGATAAAAATGAGATTTATATTTATATAGAAAAATAGTTTTAAAATGATAATTATTATTGCCGATTTATAAAATATATTAACATGATATGAATATTTTTAAAAATTAAAAGTCTCCCATACCGCTATAATATCTAAGAAAATTAATAATTTAAATTTTAAAACAATAATAGTTCAGAAAGCAACTATTTTTTTCCCCAGACAGAAAGCAACTATATTAATCTTCACCTCCTCCCAAAAACAAAAAAACACCATGTTATGAAAGTTTTAAACAGTATTCCAGGTATTATTTTAATTTTTTTTATGGAACACTATCATTTTAATTTTCATAAATCTCTGACCTGCCGCGACGGCCCCACCGGCTGCAAAAGTACGGCCATTCTCTGGCGAAAGAAAAGGAGCGATGGAGGATTACAGGAAGACCTCAACAAGAACAAAGGATGCTGGAAATATCAAACTTGATCGTCCCCGTGAAAACTAAAAGCATAATCGCACGAGAAGATGGGTTCATCGTACCTGGTCAGAAGATAGGTTCCGGCTGTGATTCAGCTGTCTAATTACCAATTAATTGAGTTTCACCGGAAGTGGAAACAAGCCGTTGGGGCGTTTATTCCCTTTATCTTACTGAAGGCAGTCAAATTGAATAAAGGCGTCTCTAAAGTCTAAACTAATAATATGCAATCATCGCAGCACAAGCCAACTAGTTTTTAAAGAATGATAGTTAAAAGATTATTTTTATTTTTTTATTCTATACCTATTAAAATAATTATTTTAAAAAAATTAAAATTAAAATTAAATTAAAATTAAATCTGAACCGTCCAAATCATATTTAGATGGTCCAGATCTGATGAGCATTGGGTGCTCATCAAAACTGATGAGCACCCAATGCAAATCCTTCCCCTCGCCATTTTCAGACTATTTTAATGCCCCCCTAGTTAACTCTCATTACTCTACTAACAACAATCTTTTTTTTTTCAGGTATAATTCAAAGTATCTCTAAATCACTTTGTATTTGGGGCTATTGATTCACTAAAACCAATCTTAATACTGAAACGATACTATTAAAGTCTTATAACTTATGTATACCGATAGTATTAATAATATTTTTATACCGATAAAATTGTACTCCCTCCGTTCTTTATTATAAGAGACGAATAACCGAATTACGTTGATAAAAAAAACAGTTAAAATTAGTTAAGAACAATGAATGTGTAAAAAGTATAATTTTTTTTTCCAAAAATACCCTCATTAATAAGGAGAGAGAGCATGAGAGAGAACAATAGTAAATTCTTAAAAGAAAGAGAAGTGGGAAGGAGAAAGAGTGTGAGTTGGAGACAATAAATATGGGTAAAATAGGAAATCAACACAAAAAAGTAAAGACAACTTTTAAGTGTCTCTTATATTTAGGAACATGCTATAAGCATCAAATGTCTCTTATAATAAGGAACGGAAGGAGTAATATTTTATAATTTAATAAGGAGTCACTATTTAAGTATAATCACATTAGGGAAAATTTCAGTTGTAAATGAAGATTAAGCACTGTCTTTCCTAAACGTGTGATTTCATATTTCTATTTTACCTGTTACAAACTTGCCCCTTTTCCCTGTTCAAAGGTTTTAAGGTTGGTTGTAGGAAAAGTTGGATTACTGGTAAATCAAAACCCAACCGGCAACTGAGCTGGGTACTGTAGAAGACCAATCATATACAAGCGAACAGGGTGACCAAGCCCTTGATTTGTTCCATCGTGGATGGGGTATTTATTGAACTAATAGCTTTTAATTATGTTAAGACTTTTCAACTAGCAAATGTTCCCAGCGAACAAGCTAAACGCTTAATTAACAAGGTGAAAGTGAATGAACTGAAATAACATAAAGAAAAATCTAAATTCCTAAGAATGAATCATGAATGCCTCAGAGTCTCCTTAGTGACACCATCAGCTCTTGTTCATTGAGGGTACTGAGTTTTTCTAAAGATGTAACAAACCAAAAAATTCTATGACAAGAATAGAACACGGATTTGCATGTCGCAGAGCAACTACAGGGCCTAACAGAAGGAACAGAGAAAGAAGCCATAAGGATGAAACACATGAAGGTGAACCTCACTGTGTAGTACTAGTATACTAGCAATCGATGCAACAGAAATTCCAAAAAGAAATCTTGCTTTTTTGTATCATCTCTGCACGAGGTGTTGTTCCGGCCGATGGAACACCCAGGGCCACAGTCATAGAATATGGTCATGGTCACAACGGTTGGGTCGAAAGGAAACAGAGTGGGGTCCAAAGAAGTGTTGGTGAAGCGGAAAGAACAATTGTCGTAGTTTGGGGCGTCCGTTTGCACCATTTGACGATATAATGAGAGGGATCGAAATTGATCAAGCTGAAGTTTTGGGAGCCAATTTGAATGGAAGCCATGTTAGGAGACAGGCACGTGATTTCGAAACCATCTCTCCCACAATAATGGAATCGGTTCCCTTCCCGGAAGGGGTACGATATTTGTGATCATCTTTTGGACTCAGGGATTATGGCAGAGCCGGTGTTAACAAGAGGTAGAAGAAGAAGAAGAAGGAGTTGCAGAGTGTGCATGGAAGCATGCGATTATGGGGATTCCTTACGTTAGAGAATAAGAGTGTCTAGTGGTGTTTTCGATAACCACTTATTGTGACAGTCACAAGAAAACAGAGGATGAGGAGAGGAGACAGAACCTAATGGAGTTTCCTACTTTTTCTACTTTCGATGCTTTGTAACTTTGTTGCTTAGTTCAGTTCTTTCCTAAATGTACGTCCTACTCTGCATAATACATTTTGCTAGACCTATACCAAATTATTAAACCATATTGAATCAGTGAATCTCATCTCTTTCGTCATTTTCATCATAACACAAACACAATACTCTTCCCATAGCACAAAATTAGCTCGATTAGATTAAAATCTTTATTTATTCAATCTCATTCCTAAGATTTAGCGAGCGTAAATGAGCTAGACCATGAGATCAAATTTGAACTAGCAGCTCTACTAATGAAAACACAGTAACAACACTCTCGTGAAGATATCAAGTTCATATTTTGGGCTTCCTAAAACGTGATGCCCAATAATTATTTAACACAGCTGCCTCTTCTTCCTTAATTTATTTTTCCTAAATGTCCTATTCTGCATATTATAATATGCTAAACCAACCAATTCAATTAATCTGTGAAAGGAGAAAGCCAACTAACCTGTTTAAGAAAATCAAACGCTACCATCCAAAACAAATTAGGACCATCATTTTGTGAAGCTGAGAAGTAGAAAACATACTCTGTTGTGGCTGCAACAAGGGTTCTGGTGTTGGTGCCTCTACTGGGTCATCAGCAAAACAAAACCCATGTTGTTCATAGCTTTGATTAGGACATAAACATGTGAATCTACCAAAACTTAGATCGTACCCACATCTCCCACCTGAAATTCTGCAATCTTCACACTGCCCTTCTTCGGTCAGTTCCCATATAACCTCAAAACCTTGACCTATAATATGACTAGGATCTACAGGATTTTCCATGAAACTTCTCGCTGCCTCCCCAAGAATGGGAACTGTAATACTAATTCCGCATCCCAGAGCACTCCAATTAAACCATCTGTCGCTGATCAGCATAAAGTATGCTTTGCGAGGATTTCCACTTACGGGGCAGTCAAATGTCATGTTAGTCGATAGATTCACAGGAGGAGGCGTGTAGTCTAAAAATTCACAGTCATATAATATGGTAGAGTTTACATTACTGGAAGTGTAGTTGAAGAAAGCATAACCCAACGTGATGTTGTTGAATTCGTTCGGACAGTCGGTGCCCCACAAATCCATCCTTGTTATTTTGAGAGTTCTTGTGGTTGAATTGACATCGATGACATGAAAATTCTGGGACGCGATGTTCATAGTAACATTGTCTCCTTCACAATCCAGCTTGAAGCTTGGATGCCCACAATACTCAGGCCGTGAATCGAACCAGAATGGATAACTAAGGTTGGTGAAGTTTCCGCAGTTAAACGGCTCGCAATCTAAGAACCGTTCATCAGCAATGGCGAAATATTCTGGGAACAAGAGAATGAAGAAGAGGAAGGTCTTGAAGACTAGGAGTTGAGAGGGAAGAAGACAATTAGGAGGACCCATGTACGGCATGATTGCAACGGAGCTCTGTGTTTGAATGGCCAATAGCGATGACGAAAATATAATTAAATCAAAGTCAAACTATAAACCCTGCATGTAATTGGCCTCATGAGGCTCAATCTAGATGGCTCTGACTCCTTGAAGGGCACACGAATTGGAGACGGCTCATATATCCATTAGCTTCACACCTACTGGTTTGGATTAATACGAATATTATGAATGACGCAGAAAACGTGGAACCTTAGACCATTCCATATATAAGACTGGACTTTTATATAACATTACGGCGTATGACCAAATAATAATAATAATAAAAGAGCATGAGGGGTGATTTTAAGACGAAGGTTGATGGAAGAGATGAAGGGTTCTCTCTGTTGCTAATTATTTTGAAACAATTATCTCCCACATAAAATACTGTGTCATTTGTTGGTAGACATTAAACAAAACGAGTTTTATATACAGGCGGTCCGTCAAATGTCATTTCAAACTGCTGACCATTATATATTCCTTATTTATTAGTTATATGGTCAATAGTCAAGGCATCTAATTGCCCATTTATCTATTAGTCGTCTTTTTAAAAATATCAAAATATGGCTCTTTTCTCACCAACAATTCCTTCGTTTTTTTTGTTTCTTTTCAATAGGGTCTCGATTGGGCTATGTCGTTTCTATTTGGGCCTCAGTGTTTTGGGCTTTCACATGTATTAGGTCAATAATTGGGTTCCACATGTCAAAGAATTCCTCTGCCGCGTGAGATCAGGCAAGACTACAGAACACAACTTAGCCACAGAGTGGTCCCAATTAGAAAACTCAATCTTACGATAGTACCAGTCATTAGTCAGTTTGAAATTTGAGCTTCCTATATGTTAAGGCACAGTTTCATCAAAACCGCTTCATCATCTACACGTAACTACTACCCCAGTTTTCACAAGGCAAACCATGTCAGAATAAATAGGAGTAATAATTTACCTTTCATTCCATGTGCATGCAAATTAATGGAAGATTTCATTCATGCATGCAACAACAACAAGAGAGCAAGAGAGAGAGAAAGAGATTATTCAAATCAAAGACCAAGGATATGACGGTCTAAATTCTCCGTGAAATCAACAACAGACTGCTGAAAACTACTTGCTATAAATTGCTTATGAATATGAAATTTAAGCCTCGCACTTCATTTATGTGCAAAGAGACTAATGGGAAATTAGAGAGAGAGAAAGATATGAGATGCAGATGGGATCAATTACAAGAAAGAGAAGTTACCTTTGCTGCAGCTTTTGGTTGCGAAACTGCCATCCCCGCAAAAGCATAGCGTCTGATTATTGGTTGGATTTTGCCCACAAAGTCCTCCAGACATCTCACACTCAGAGCAATCCATGGCTCTCCGCCAATCAAGCACAAAGCCCTTGTTCATAGCTTCACCAAACCCAGTTACCAAGGTATCACTACTGATCTCTTCCTGCTTCACCACTACTACCACCACCTTCTCCTCACATTCTATATTCAGCCCATATGTGTCCCACGGCGTCGTTTCGATATATGACTGCTTCGATCCTTCATTTTTCAAGCACCGTATGGGGTTGGAAGGAAGATTATTGACTTTATTAGATACGCTGCAATTGAAGTAGAAACTCAGGTTCATATTCAGCTGATTATTAACACTCAGTGGGAGGTTTCCTAAGCTAACATTGTGGCGTGCTCTGGGGCAGGGTTGGTCCACCACATCCATGTCCACAAGTGTTAATGTGTAATTATGGTAGTTTATATCTGTGACATAGTATGCGTCGTTTGGAAGACTAATGAAGGGTCGGCCGTCATCGGAGCATTTGAGATCAAAGTCAGGGTAACCGCAGTATTCTTGGGAGGAATTGTTGTTCACCCAGAAAGGATACCGAATGGGAAATCCATTACCGCAATCAGCAGAGTGGGAACATATTGAAGAAGAAGATACTTCCACAATACTGTGCGTGAGACAGAAGAAGGAGAGAGCGGCAATGAAATACAGGGGTTTTGACATGATAATCTATCACCAACTACTGCTAAAAAAATATGTAAAGACGGATCAATATATAGATCGAGACACAGAAGGACAGAAAAAAGAGGACCAATTTATAGTGCTAATGTGAAAAGAATCTATATGCTCTAAGAAAGAGGGGAAAGAAAGTCCAGAATGATCATTTCAGGGGAGGAATAAAATAAAATAGACTTACTTTTTATTCATATAAAAATGAACTGGCATATGTTTGTCGGAAGTTTCTGTGTGCATGAATTGGGTTGAACGTACAAGAAAAGATAGAAAAAGAGTTGGTAAGACTGAAGACCCGGGTCCAGCTGAAAGTTGGAAGATATATTTTCCAAAGATGAGATGGCTACTTGTGAGGCCAGAATGAAACTAGAAATACACAAGTGCATCCGGCGGTAGTATGATAGCCTCGAACTGAGAAAATTTGAAGGGCTAAAATGCGAAAGTCGTATTCACTAAATTAATCAATCGTTCAATCTGAGGGCTGGGTTGGTCCTTCGTTGGGTGTCCTCCACTCCATATCCGTAAGACTTAAGTTATATACGTGCATTGGCTATGCATTTATTGATAACACTAAATAATATATTTATGTAGAAGTTGAAATTTCCAAACGATTGCGCTTTGTTACTTCCTATCCATCCTTTACGTTTTACTCCCCTGCTGTTATTTATGGCAGTAGGACAAGATTTTTATTGATTCCCTTCATTAAACTTTAACAAAAATAAATGTAAATAGTTATTTTTCAACAAGTATATATATTTAATAGAGGTAAAGTTATCATGTTATTATGTTTTAAAGAAAAGTTAATGTAATTTAAGATTTTTCCTAGTCTATTAAAAATGCCCCTATAAATAAAATCAAAGGAGTAAGCTTTCGAGGAGTCACTTACCTGGTGTAGTATGAGAGAAATGGAGTAGAGGAAAAATTTTAATGAGTTAATTAGAGAAGTGGGGTATTAAAATTTTAATAAAGAAAGGATGTAAGATAAAATAATAATAAAAATCAATTAAAAACTTTTAACCTCACTTCTTTAATTTTTGAAATCGAGCCTATTAAAACTTTTCTTCCTCACCCTTCTCCTTCCCTCCATTTCCTTCATGCCAAACCACCCTTAGCCAGACCAATATAAATATATGCTTAGAGATAATGTGCAGAGCGGAGGATTATCATCCAAAAAACATAACAAACCATAATAGTAGATCATGATACCAGGTTAGCAGCACTTGTATTGCGAAAGGCTTTTTTCAAGGTTAAGGTGTAATTTTAGCAAGACGGTTTATTTTAAGGGACATTAGACACCATAAAGTTTATCTCTGTACAAAAATATATATAAAGTTGTTAAAAGGGAGCATTTGGTATCACGCTGATAACGTTCATTAGTACACAGTTAGTGAAACCAATGAAATTAGTTTTAAGGTGTATTTTTAATAACAAAGTTCACGTCAAAAGATACTGGGCACTATAAAGTTTACTTGGATGTAAAAATATACATAAATTTTCTAAAATGAGAAAAAATAACAAAATTCATCAACTTCTATAATAATCATTAGTTGACTTTACCCTTTTAAGTTCCACTAAATATCAAATTTCTCTCCATTCATTCCTACTTCCTCCTTTTCTTAGTATAATAAACAAATTTGAAAAAATTAAAGAAATAAAATAATTACTTAATTATAACACATATTATATGATCACTCTAAAATATTTGTATGCATTATTAGATTATATATTAGTATATAAGCCAAAGAAATTAATTCGTAAAAAAATGATAAATATAATACTTTAAAGTAATTTATTTAATTTCTTTAATATTTTCAAATTAATTAGCCACGTCTTATATTAAGAACCGATGATAGTATTTGGATGCAAGCAATGAACTTTATATTTTAGAAGGAAAAGATGACATCTTGGGTAAATACATATAAAAAGCTTAGAAGTGTGTAATTTAGAAGGGAGTGTGTGCTAACTATGATGAGAAAAATAGGGGTGGACTTGGAAGTAGGAATTGATGGAGAAAAATGCAACACTTGGTGAGACCCAAAAGGATATGTAAAGTTAACAGATGTTTTATCAGAGTTGATAAAATTTTTTTCTTTTTTTTCCTTTTTAGAAAGTTTATATATATTTTTGCATCTAAGTCAACTTTATGATACACATTGCCCTTTGATATAAACTTTATTGTTAAAAATGTACCTTAAAACTAACTTCATAAGCCCTATTAACGGTAAACTAACAGACGTTAATAGTGAGGTGCCAAATGGCCTATTTTAACAACTTCATGTATATTTTTATATCCAAGTAAACCTTAAGGTACACAGTGTCCCTTAAGGTAAACTTCGTTGTTAAAATTACAGCTTAAACCTTTTTTTAAATATAGCTATTTGATCAAGTCAAATTCAAGTACAATTAAATTTAATTAGAAATAATTTTTTAAAAAAACATTTATACATTCACACGGATTTGAATGTGCTTTAAAGGTAACTTACACTACCACTTTGAACCAATTATGTAAAACTTTTTATAATGTACTTGTTTAATTATTATTTGAGACCCCGTTGGGTATTAAATATGATACTTTTCTTAAGAAAAATTTAAATTTTAGTTCACCACATCTTGAGGGATAAACCCATTTCACTAGATCCAACCCTATTAGTAATTATTGCACTTTTGTAGACACTAGACAATTATTGCATTTGAAATGGTAATTAAACAAACAGGTTCAAGGGCCAGCTCAACAACCCAAACTAAATGGGCCCAAAAATGAGCAATTGTTCAAGTTCCAAGAAGTGGGCCATGCCGCTTGTCTGACTTATAAGTCTAGCCCAAATAAATAACCCATACCCAATCGGAAGTTTCATTGCTTTGGGCTTTTAATTTTTAATTTTCCCAATGTCTCAATTTCCGTCTCCCTTGGACCGAAAAGGTGGAGCCCACCTTTAATATAAATACTCACTGTTATATCTTTTTACGTTGCATCAGATTAAAAAAGATATGATATGAGTGAAGTGAGATGTGGGTAATAATGAAGGGTTTACATAAATTTTTATTAAAGTTATAAACTGGTAAAATTGAACAAAGAAAAAGCAAAGTTGTGATTGTCAACTTCAAGAGGTTGAGATGGGATTGAAGGTGATGCACATTTTGTCACGAAAAGAAGGGGTGGAGAATATGCTGTGAGGAGGCTAGAGATATGCTTGAAGATTTTGGCAGCATGTGGATGCTGAGACAACACAACAAATGATAGGAGGCGATGGTCTCACTTTTCTTTTCTTATTTTGGTTATTCTCATAAAATAATAATTATTCTTATTTTTAATATAACAGCGAGATTTACTTGTAAAACCTCAGTTTATTTCATCTTCTAAATTTATAATTATTTTTTCAAATTATCCATATTAAATTTACATAGTGAGAACATTTTCATCAAAAAGCAGTTTTCACTATGAGTGATTATTAAAGAGGGTATCTTAAAAAGACTAATATATTTCTTTTACAAATAATTAACTAAGTTTCCTAATATTTGCAAATTAATTATACAGATTCTACATTAAAGATCAGAGGGAGTATACCCTCCTTACTCTATCTGATTTTTAATATAAGATCTAGATAACTAATTTATAAATATTAACAAAATTAAGTAAATTAGTTATTTATGATAATTAAACGTTAATTTTTCAAAAATATTTATTTAATAACCTGTAATGTAATTATCTATTCATAAAATTTCATTCACTATACGCAATGAATACGGATACTTTAAGAAATTATAAAATTAAAAGATAAAATTATATCTTATATTTAAAATTAAAATAAATGTTTGAGTTTTCTTTTTTGCTAAGCAAATATTCAAAATAACCCTGTTTAAAATATTATTAAATACTAAATATAAACCACTTTCTCGTTAACATTCAAACCTTGATTTTTACGAGAGACTACCCAATTGAAATAGCACTCATTGGTGCTGGGCCTCTCTCTGTCCCATCCCATGTGTTTCTTCTGTACCTCCGCGGCCTTTTTCCTTCCGGCTTCCGCTCCTCCCTGCTCACTTCCTTCTTTTCTGTTGTCTCCCAATCCCAAATTAATTTTACATCATATTTTTTTAAAAAAAAACAATAAAAAGCCGAAATAAATTTTATGCACTTTTTCTGCGCTTGTTTTCCAAACTCTATGATCATACATTGGTAAGAGATTCGATTTTGTTATAGATACAAGTCACGTTGGAAACATAAATTAATGCCTTGATGGTCTTAATTAATTATATAAAAAATTTGGTTAAATTCGAACCGAAAATTCAGTTAAGGAAAGATGGTTCAACTAGTTCCAATTGATCAAATTTTTCTAACATTTTTTCTTAATTTTTATAATGTGTTATCAATTATGATTTATGTACACCTAGACCAACTAAAAGTATCAGGAAAGGAAGACTAATAAACAAATTAAACAAACTGTAAAATAAGGGAATGTGGGCTGTTATTGGCCCCTTTTATTTTTAGCGAAAGGCTATACAGTAATTATAAGAGTTGGTATCATCTTTAATTTCTGCGTTTTGATTTTAATCCCTCAAATCAGTGGTTTTGGTTCCTCAAACACATTAGTCCAAAAACAAAAAATCTTTAGACGAATAAAAATAAAATCAAATTTTATCGTAATTACTACTTTCAATCCTTAATATAAGACTTAGTTGACCTATTTGAGGAGATTAAGAAAACTAATTAAGTTAGTATTTATAATAAATAAGTATTTTTTTTCCAAGAATACCCTCGCTAATAATTTATATTAGCTAAAACTGCCATTTGATGAAATATTTAGCATATACAATTACTATAAGGACTACTTTAAAAAAATAGATAAATATAAAATACAGAGTAGATCGGAGTCTTATATCTAGGATCAAATTAGATATAAATCCAGCTCTTGTATTAAGAATTGGAGGTAGTATCATTTATAAGAATGACAAATCAAAGCTAATTAGAACCCTCTCGTACTCTAAAATGAAGTCACTAAAAAATATATACACAATTCACGAGTTTGAACTTGTAACCTCATGTCTTCTGAGGCAGATTTACATGCTATTACAATATTCTCTACCTTATAAGTAGGAGTTGTTAATGGTTGGATTATGGTTGGATGAAGAAGTTATAAGGATGATGGGGGTTGATGGTTAATGGAGGTGGTGAGGGGGATGGGATGTGAGGCTGTGTTTGTTACATATTCGTATCAGGAAATTTTTATTTAGTCTTGGTCAACTGTGCTTTATATCTTGACAAAAAATATTTCATCTGTTTTTTTTAATGCCAGCAGCTTTAATTTGCTTGATAAAATGGGTTCCCTCGTCACAAAGACAAACAATCACTAATTTTTTCCTGCCCACAACGAAACAATCGTCAGTTACTCGTAAATATTAATTTTATCGTCCATGCTAATCCTTAATTAGTAATCGAAGCTCACTTTTTCGGGGGAAAAAAGGAGGAAAAAAATTCATTCAATATATATTTTCTCTTAATTAGTATTTTCAAGGAAGAGCTATCATTGGAATTGTAAAGTATAATATTATCCAACCGGATGAATTTCTTTTTGGCATTCAGTTCCCATTTGGATTCTCTGGAAGAATCCAGATCCTGCCATAGAAATAGAGTGACTGAAGAAAAAATTACTAATTGTTTGGATTAGCTTTTTAAAAATAATTTTATGATATATGTAATAAGAGTTTTATGTTAACTTGTATGAAAATAATTTTTTAAGTTATTTTGAAAAATACCTTCTTCAAAAACACTTAAAATATGTTTTGATACAAATGAAGACAAAATTTTTATCACATATTTATTCTCGTACTGTAAAATTGCTTTTAAACACCTAATCCAAATACCAATGAAACCCGTAAAAATATGTCTTAATTAGTGATTTAGTTCCAAGGCAACTTCATTATTGTCTCACGCGTTATCGTGTTGATAAAAACATATAAAAAGGGCATTTACGTATTTATACACATTTAATGTAGAAAGTGACATGCCTATAAGATGAGGTAATATAAATATATGATAGTATTTCAAAATGAGCAATTGAACACCAAGATATAAATATAAAATAACAAGAAGATTTATTGTTGACAAGTCATAATTAGTAGTCATATCTATCTTATTCATAAATCATAGTAGTACTGAATAAGATAATTTATTAAATTATTTGCAGTACAATAAATATTTTTTCTCGTTATGTATAAATAATTTTCTATCGAAAGTAATATTATTCGAAATGCTATTATGTATTAAATGTGAGTTTTTTTATATTATATATTACTTAGTAGTAACTTTTTTTATCAAAACTTTTATAAACATAAAGTTATTACGAGATCCTCCAACCCCAAATGCAAATCACAATTATCTCCGTACATCTCATTACACATCTGGTTATTTGTTTTCCATTTCAAATTGATTTCCTCAATTTACCCCTACTAATTAATGTTTCTTTTATTTTTACTTTTTTTTTTGCTCGTTACTTTCTGGAATAAACATTTAATATTTTTAGAAAATAAATAAGAGAGAGAGAGGATGGCCAAGAAAAAATAATAAGAAGAGAGCCGTACTGAATTTGGGTACACAAAACTAAATACTAGAGTTGATATGCCTTAAGCGAGAAGGGAGAGAAAGGGAAAAAGATAGAAAAATACCCTTAAATATGTGAAAACCCAGATAAGTGCATGTGAAAAACAAAATACCATATCAGACCTGGGGTGCTGATCTGGCATTTGCAAATGTTATCCAAAGACATAATTGGCCCCGATAATGCACAAAAAGAAAGACAACACAGAACGAAGCTTGTGACCGGGGGAGCTTCTGGGAAGGCAAAGGAGGGAATGAAAATCGGTGGAAGCTGTTGAAGAAAGGCAAGGTAAGTTTAATTTTAAAGTCATTAATACTATTTGAAGTTCAGCTTCTTCTTCCTCCTCTCCTGATGGTCGTTATTTCAGCAAGCTGTGTATATGGGTGAGTGGGTTTTAGGTGGGTTAAGAGGTGAAGGTGCTGGGTTATTATTTTTTGGTGTTGCAAAGAACTTCATTCACAGGTTTTGGTCTTTCATTTTGTGGGTTTGCATCAGTAGAAAGTGTTAAGCAAATTACTTCGTTGGTGTCCGATATAGGGTTTGATTGTTTACTGTTTGAGTATGGCAGAAGGCATTAGCATGGGTGGCAAGCATGAGCATGAATAGTGAGGAGACGATGAAGTATATAGTTAACATATAAGGCAAAGTTGTGAAAAACTAATGTGTTGTTGGTAAGGGAGGAAGTGGGGTTCTGTTACAGACAACGACGAAAGTGAATAATGTATACTGTTTATTGTGTTTTTGCAGATTCGAGCATGGCAAAAGGTATTAGCTTAGGTGGCCCAACCTCTTTAAAGGAACTTTTTTGTTATTTTCATGTTGGAGGGACATTTGTAGTTAACGAGGAAGGTGGAGTTTAATATAAAGGGGGTAATGTGAGGCTAAGGAGCATAAAAGAAGCTATTACAGTTGAAGATTTAAGGGGGAAGATATCATTATGGTTTGGAATTGATGGTAATAATTGTGAGATGAAATATAGAGTAAGTTTTGATGAGAAGACACTAATAGATTTAGTTGATGAAGGTGAGATTGGGAACTTTTTTCAGTATAGGCATGGCCATCTATACATAGCATGTAAAGAGAAAGAAAGTGGTGCTGATATAATAGAAGATCTGGAAATGTAAGTGATATTTAATAGGCTAGAGAAGTTGTCATTTGTTATATTATTGTTGTTAATTTCGTTACTGAAGTTGTCACTGTGCATGCAGAGTTGACAGATTGTTGGGCCTATCACAAGAAAGGTCTGGCTCATTCAGCAGTATGGAAACTGAATATGAACCAGTGGGGCATGAAGATATGGGTGGGGCCTTAATGTATGAAGTTAGAGGCGGTTCTAGCAACATAACATGTGGAGTACAGTATGCACCAACACCATATCTTGAGATGAATTGTTCAAAATGGAGGGAATTGATTTCAGGACAGCTGCAAAATTTTGCACATGCAGAAGAGTTTAAAAAGGCAGTGCACAAATATAGCATAGCACATAATTTTGAGTTCAAGTATGTGAAGAATAGTAAGGACAAGATGTCGGTGAGATGCAAGGTTGAAGGTTGCCTATGGAAGATATGTGCAAATGCAGTGGGGAAGAAGACTCCTTTCCTATGCGTGACGACATTTGTAAATGAACATGTGCATAGTGTGCAAGACAATCTCCAAGTCAGCCATGGTGGAAGAGCTAGTTTGACATCAGCAATTATAATTGATGAGGTAAGGAATCACATAGACAAACGGCCTACTGAAATAATGACAATGTTGAAAAGAGACTATGGGGTGAATCTAATATACAAGCAAGCATATAGAGCTAAGGAAAAAGCAATGGAGGAAATACAAGGCAGACCTAAGCAATCTTACATGCTAATACCTTGGATTTGTCAAAGACTAAAAGAAAGTGATGAAAAAAATTGTTGCTGAATGGGTTGCTATTGGGAATAACATATTTGAGCGAGTTTTCATAGCTTATGGGTGTTGTATAGAGGGTTTCTTAACTGGTGGTAGGCACATACTGTATATAGATGGAACTCACCTAAGTGGACCGTATAAGGGAACATTGCTGTCAGCATCAGCTTATGATGCGGACAATGAATTGTGAAGGGGGAAACATATGAGGATTGGTCATGGTTTCTGCATATGATTAAAAATATCATTAGCTCTAGACAGTTAACAATAGTTACAGACTGTCACAATTCAATCATAGCAGCTGTCCAAGCAATATTTGGAAGTGAGAGGCATGCATATTGCTATAGGCATGTGAAGGAGAACTTCAGTGCAGAACTAGTTAAAGCAAACAGAGGCAAGAGGAAGACAAGTAAGTCCATGAAGGAAGATGGGTTGCAATTGCTTGATAATATCGCATATGTAAGGCTTGATGGTGAGTTCAATAAGGCAATGGACCACATGCATCGTTTCTCTCCACAGTTATTCCAGTGGCTCAATACTCATGGAGATGTGGAAAAATAGGCATTGAGTAAGTTTCCATATCGACAATGGGACAATATAACTACAAACCTTGCCGAATCATTTAACGCTTGGTTGGTAAAGGAGAGGAGGCACAACGTTGCACAGCTTATCCATGAGCACCGTGAGAAGATAGCCAAAAAAATGCATGCAGCTAGTATGACAATGGGTAGATGGAGAAATGGAATAGGACCAAATATTGATGAACAAGTAAAGAAAAATGTCGCCCTTATTGAACATATGTTGCCTGAACCGTATGGTGGGGGCAGGGTTGTTGTCCACACATCCCATGGAGCCTTGCGTGTTGATCTCGTGCATATACATGTAGTTGTGCAGCTTGGCAAATGTCAGGGATCTCGTGTCCACATGCTTGTATAGCCATAAAGTCCATGCACGGAAATGTCTATGACTTTGTTGAAAATTGCTACAAGATCACATCCCAAGAAAAGATTTACTTCCGCTGCATGATACTAGTGGTCACCATTAACAAGCCTGACCCAAATACCATTTTGATGGAAAATATTTGAGAGCAAATTTTTCTGTTCCCACCTCGGACTAGTCGACCTGCTGGAAGGCCAAGAGCTAATAGACGCGAATCACAATTCCAGAATAAGAAGATATACCACTGTGCAAATTGTGGTGAAGCTGGTCATACACAGAGGAACTGTAAAAACCTAAACCCAGCATGAAAGTGGCTGTAAATGTTAGAACAGGCGACATTTTTAGCTATTTTGACCCCTTTGTAATTTTTTGGGCAAAGGGTTTAATGTAAATGATGCACAACATACAGAGGGTGTAAGTAATATGTACTGCATGCATGGGTTACAAGCGTTTTGGGTGACAAGCAAACATTAAGTGCAAGTATGACCTTAATGTTGACTTGTCATTTAATACAGAAAATGCTATTACTGTCAGTAGAAATCTGGTTTGTTGTCAATGGTTAGAGTAACGTTGTTAATAGCTATCATTTTGTTGTCAATGTCAATGTTAAATAGTGAATGATATTGTGCAACCAATCTTCTGAACTCCTTCACATTATTGCCCTGTAATGAATGAAGATGTTTTATTAACTTGACCTTTATGCCATTTTCACTGAACTTGGTTACGTCTAATATCAGTGACTGGTTCTCTGGAACTCAACTTTGCAGCTTAGGTTTAGTCATCATATACAAATGTGTTGTGATTCTATACAATTGTGTTGTCAACATGCTTCTAATGTTGCTTGATTCCCTGATCAGTGGCTGGTTCCCTTCATTCCCCTGAATGGAAGTTCTAGTGTTTGTGTCATCAATTCATACGATGACATTGTCATTACGGTTTAAAGCGTTGTGCATGTGCATACCGCGAGAATAACATCCTCATGTCCGGATCAGTTTCTCCTGACTGCAACATCCAGTTTCCATGTTGTTAATTAATTTGATCATGTTGTCATTATATATAGAAGTGTTGTCATCTTGTATAACTATGGGAAACATCTGATTTGCCCGACTTCCCTATCTGTTGCCCCTGAATGCGACTTGTAGCTTTACGTGTCATTAACTGCTATGATAGTGTTGTCACTATATTTAAAATTGTTGTCACTTCACTACCCATTTCTCCATTGCTCTCCCGATTCAAACTTCAATTTCGGTGTTAACTCAAATGATGGTGTCATCACTTCATATGCAAGTACTGTTTAATTTTATGATGGTGTTGTCATTATATATGAAAATGTTGTCAACGTGCAAAATAAGGAGGACATCTGATTACCCCATTTTCCTACATAGGGTATCCCCAGAAGCAAACTTTCTACTTTCCGTGTTGTCATTATATATGAATGTGTTGTCATTATCTTTGTAAGTGTTGTAAACGCCCAACTCCTATTTTTATGCAAGTCTTTAGCCCAGGTTTCTGTTTTTATTGGCTGAAACACAAATTACTAGTTCACGTGTAGTCAACATATATGAAGGAGTTGTCCTTCTTAATGAAAGTGATGTCAACATCCCTATCAAGGGTCTACATTTCAAAACAACTAGAACCTGTAATGAACTTACCTAATAGCATGGTGTCAATAAATACGGAAATGGTGTTAAACCATTTATAATAGTTGTCAACGTAGTTCATACATTGTCAGAACTTGAATTTCTTACAATATAAGTGGTGTTTCCAAAGTACACGCACACACTAGACATAAGATCACCATTTGGCAAACGGTTTGTTTTTGTACAAAACAAGTGGTTCGTATGTAATATAAAGCCTAACACCAACTGCAACCAACCATGTATACTACTTGGATAAATGCTGCCGCTTTGTGGTCTTCTTTTCTTCTTGAAGCAGCTTCAAAGCTTCAGTCCTCTTATCGTTTCCCTCATGGTTAACCAGCCACCACAACAGGTCACGTCTAAATATAGTGACTTGTTCATCTGTGTAATCCAAAGCCACATCTGGGACCATTTGCTTAACATATCAAAACATGTACACCGTAGTCTCTCCTAAGCAGAAAAAGTCATTCATAAATTGTTAGTCAACTAAAAACAATTTATGTTCAATAATGATTGGTCAGAGTCAATGGCACTCACAAGTTGGTTTGCTGTGGAATGTGAGGCATAATTATATCTGCCTTTGGCTTCTTCCCAATGAGCTCTGGTTTGACCAATTCAATTATGTCATAAAAGCGATCCCTCTAAACATAAACACATGACCATAGTAAATAACAAATTTATATAAGTAACAAATTAATATAATAATAACATCATTATTAAGGTTGTCTTATTCAGTTCTTACGCATGCATTGTGAGTGGCTCCTTTAGGATCCTCCAAAAATCCTTTTTTCTTGCCTTTCTTCTGCTTAACACCATCGACCTTCATCGAATCAAGCACATAAAAATTCAATGTCTTCGGCTGGAGGACATAACAAAACCAATGGTCAGCCACAAGAGCAGGCCCAAAAATCAGATCACAATCTCCTATATTGTACCCAACATGCTCAGGTAATATTTGCTTCTTGTGCTCAGAAGCCCTCCAACTAACAGGACGTGATACCATTTTCAGCTGCAATTTAAACTTGTGTTAAAAACAGACAAATATCAATAAGGCAATGAAATAAGTTATTCATCTAACCATGAAGTAGGTATCAAACAAGTGTCTTTTCACATTTCCTTCCTCTTTCATATCGGCCATCAAGGTCTTACATACAAACGACATCAGCTGCTTGTTTATTTTCTGGATTCCACCCAGTGAAAGTAGTTCTTCCCGAGTGAGTACTTCATCATGCATATCAACTATTGGCCTGAAAAAGTAACAAAAAATAATTTAGTCTTGGATATGATTTTGTTGTCAACTCATATAGGTGGCGGGTGAAAACATAATGAAAAGTTGTCATTTTATAATAACTCACTGGTCACCCTGATCCCGTGGAGGCATCTTGGATATGATTTTAAAAAATTTGTCCTTGTCCTTCAAAGTCCTCTTTCTCTTTTACGTTTCCTTTGTCCAGATCCATGGAAATCTAACCACTGGTTTAATCACCCTCTTTGATCTTCAGAGTTGTTGTCCCTCCTCCACTCCTTCCCCACTCACATCACAAATTGCTTGTCCTTCATTGGCAGCCTCATCATCATCACCTTCTCCTTCTCCTTCTTCTTCACCGACAGATTTATCCTTGTCACCTTCTCCTCTTCCTTCTTCTTCACTGGCAGATTTATCATCCTCAACTTCTTCTACTCCGTCTTCTTCACTGCTACATTTATCATTGTCTCCCTTTTCTCCTCCTTCTTCTTGTACAGATTTACCCTCTTCTCCTCCTTCTATGGGAGACTCATCATTATTCCCACCTGTATTGTCCTCAAAATCTTCATCAATGTGAAAACTGTCATCACCTCTTCCGACTCCTTCTTCTTCCACGTCAATTGGCTCCTTACTTCCCTCTTGGATGCCTTTTTTATGTGCCTCTTTTGTCAGCTGAACCTTCAGCAACTCTTCCGCAATTACAATAAGTAGTCTTTTATTGCTCTCATCAATAATAGTCACCAGTCGCCCATAAAGATTGTTCAGCTCCTGCAACAAATACCATCAAATTCAACATAATCCACATACTAAACAACTAAACACTAGACAGAGTAACACATACCGGGTCTAGATAAGGAACTCATACTCTGTCCTCTTGCCCCACTTTCACATCTCTTTGTGTCCCTCCAAACAACAACCCTACGTTGCTCTCCCTCTCTGTCTTAACAACTTCTTTAACTCTCTTCTCATTCCAGCACTCAATAGCATTTGCAGCATCATGCACATTATTTTTTTCAGCCTGAAGTGCTCGTAAAAATATATCTGCAACATGAAATAAAAAAAATTATACAAATATCAATTAAATCAAACATTGACAAATTACATTACATTACATACCAACAACAAGTACACACAGCCGCTCACATTAGAGCTCCCACCACTTCTGGATACTTTAACATAAGCCTTCAACTCTTTCGCTAAGTCCTTCATAATATATGTAACCCAATCATAATGCTTAAACCCATTCATAGTGAAAGCCATCAGCTTCAGTAACCAGTCACTTACTTTATCCCTTGAATTTGGACATGGAAAGGTTCCAAGGATGTACAACATAAACAAAAATTCAAATTTATCATCATGCTATCCAAATTTAATGTCATTTAATATCTTGGTAAATGACACTTTATAGTACTCCCTCTTCAATTTTTGATATGTTGGATTATTTTCATCTACTTTAGCCTTCACTACTTCCCCAGTGTCAGGTACACCAAGCAATATTTTAGCATCTTCTTGCTTGAATTCCTTTGAAATGCCCTTAATTCTGAATTCATGTGTTGCTGGATCGTATGAACGAAGAAAAGCCACTAGTAGGTCACGTGGGAGTCTCTCACATGCTACATGCAGCAACTTTGAGAACCCTATCTTCTCTACTCTCTCCCTCAAACTTGCATTATCATTTACAAAGTCTGCCAATGACCAGAATTGGGGCAGAGAGCACTGGGTTTGGAATGGAATTTTGTTCATCCTTGTTTTCTTCCTCTCAGGCCTTGATTCCCTAGCCTTGTCATTGTACCTATTTTTTTCCTCCTCACACAACTCTTTCCATGCCTTTGACACTTCCTTATTCTGTTCCTTAAAACGCTTTGACCTCTTTCCCCCTAATTTCTCATAAAACTCCTTCCTAAACAACATGAATCCATTCTATGCTGATTTCGATGAATCTCCTTCCAAGACCATCTTCACTCTTCTGCATATAAACAGTTATTGATGCTCAAATGTTGTCATTCACTATACAGTCGCTATAAATCACAATAGAAACATTCAAATATCATTTTCAACAGTTACTAGTACTCAAATGTTGTCATTCACTATACAATAGTTGTCAATTGCTACAACTATGTAATAACTTCCACTTACAGATGTTGTCACCCTCACACACAAATTAGCAAAAAATGATCATGCAAAAAGTAATCACCAAAATATAACGTTTCCTCACCTCATTCAGTACGGTGAGGCTTAATCTTTAATTAACAATAAAATCATTCAAAACAGTCACTTCTACTCATATGTTGTCATTCACTATGCATTCATTGTCACACACAATAAACCATTCAAAAATTCATCTTAAGCTGTCACTACTAGTTAAATGTTGTCACTCACTATGCATTCGTTGTCACTCGCAATAAATACATTCAAAAATTCATCATCAGGAATCACTACTACTCAAATGTTATCATTCACTATGTGTAAAAACCCTCAACCTCAAGACATCATAACGCATCATAAAACCTCTACTATGGTAGAAAAGGAGAGCTGTTAAAAACGAGCTACCATAGTAGAAGGAAAATTTCATATTTTTAGAAATTGACTTTCAAGCTCGGGTCAACCCGTAAGACGTTGCATGCAACTAAAATAATCCATTCATATCCACTGGGCCTCCGAGCCTCCGGCCCGGGTAACACATACATCAAAATCAGCCCATCTAAATAGTTTTCAACCATATAATCCAGAGTTCATCAAACACTAGCAATGGCCTCCGGCCAACCAAAATAAGGAGATACATTCTCTCCAGTTTACAACAAGGCCGAGTAATCAAATATATCAAAAAGCAGTCCTAAATGTGGCAATATATACTAGTCATACATATACAAATGCTAGAGGCCTAAAGCTAACCGAGCTCAAGCCTCTGCGTTTCTTCCCGATGGCCCACGCCCGGAACCTTCACCTGAAAACATTGTAAACCACGGGGTGAGACAAAGTCCCAGTAACCAACCTTTCCAATACTAGGTACTACTAAATAGGTGCTCGTGAGGTGTCAAGTGGGGCAGTTCACAAGTAATATAATAACAAGATAGCCACAATACATCATGCGAGTGAAATGATGCAAATCCCATTAACCAAATCCCTCACTTTGGGGGATTTTCAGGAGCCGAAGCCGGCCTATCCCTCACTATGGGGGACGTAAGGAGCCATAAAAGGCCTATCCCTCACTCTGGGGGACGTAGGGAGCCAAAAGGCCTATCCCTCACTATGGGGGACGTACTAAGCCAACCATCATGCATTAATGGAGGCCTTACCACGTGGTAGTAACTATCAAACTCTCACCAAATCTCAAATCATGCATCATGCTTAAATCATAATCAAGAGTAATAATCATTTCACAATTAACCTCATTCAGTGGCATATCTTTCACAAATTCCAAAATTCATTCATCACTAGTCGAAACCCCACAAGACGGTTTTCCTTTTTATACACAACATACAGTTTGAACATAATTTCTACTTAGAGCACAAAACATAAATCTACTCACAATACCACAGAAGCAAGTACTAAGGATTGGAAAGTGGTTACCTCTCGCCTGAGCAAGGAATAACAAATCGACAATGTGGCCCCGTGCACCACCACGACTCACAACCGGTCTACACAAGCACACAAACACACAACCATCATATATTAGCTTTCAAACTAATAATGTGGTCAACACAACACTTGGGGATACAAAATTCCTATCTCCCATCAAAACTCTACCCAACTCAAAGGGTATATCTATCAAGGCAACACTCCAAAGTCATACCAATCCATTAACACCTTAATTCCTTTCCAAACATCAATTAAGATTCACAACCTCAAGGACCCACTATGGAATTCTACACCCAAACATCCCATTTGAGTAATTAAGGTTCCAACAACAATTCTAAACCGATTAAACATCCAATTTAACCCTCCTTAACATAACCCAATTCACAAAACCCAAAATCAATCTCTACATTGTCATCCTCAATCCCAAATCATCCAATTCCATAAATCCTAGCTCCAAAAATTCAAGATTCTTTAAATCCAAGGAAACTACATTGATTAAATACTTAAACTAACCCAATGCAATCAATTAAACTCAAAACAATCGGTCAAAAACCTCAATTTCATCACAACTTAGAAAATCCTAGGGTTCCACCAAAAATCCTTAGAAATTCCAAGAAATTCCAAGAAAGAAAGAAGATTAGAGGTTAAAATCACTTACTTGAGGTAATGGATCCTTAGAAATGTCTTTCCCAAGCCTCAAAATTGAAACCCTAGCAGAGCTCCTCTCTCCTCCTTGAGATTTTCTAATTTTCGCACAACTGAACCCTCCAGCGACTATATAGAATCGCGACCTTTCGCCGCGGCGAACTAATCCTGAGAGGGATTACTCGCCTGAAAACCCGAATTCGCCGCGGCGAACTCCAAACTTCGCCGTGGCGAAAGCTTCCCGAGAGGAAACTCTCGCTCGCACAGAAGAACTTCGCCGCGGCGTGCCCTTACCTTCGCCGCGGCGAAACCTTCCCGAAAGACACTCCCCTCTGAAACTCCCGGTGCGCCGCGGCGAACATACCTTGAGAGGGGTACGTTCACCTATTCCTCCAACAAACCTCAAATTCAACCTAAACACCCAGATCAAGATTAAATCACTAATCTATCCTCAAAATCAACCCAAAAGAGGCTATTAAAACCCGATAAAAACTTAGGATGTTACACTATGAATTTGTTGTCAATCACAGTAAAAAACATTCAAAAAAATCATCTTTAGCGGTCACTTGTACTTAAATGTTGTCATTCACTATGCATTCATTGTCACTCGCAATAAAAACATTCAAAAATTCATCTTCACCAGTCACTAGTACTCAAATTTCGTCATTCACTATGAAATCGTTGTCAATTCCTACACCTATGTAACAAATTCCACTAACAGATGTTGTCACCATCAAACACCAATTACCCAAAAATGATCATGCAAAAACTATTGACAAAATAAATCGGTGCCTAGCCTCATTCGGTACAGTGAGGCTTAATCTTTAATTAACAATAACATCATTCAAAAAATCATCTTAAGCAGTCACTCATGCTAAAATGTTGTCATTCACTGTTCAGTTGTTGTCAATCGCTATACCTATGTAATAAACTCTACTAACAAATGTTCTCACCATCAAACACCAATTACCCAAAATGATCATGCAAAAATTATTAACAAAATAAATCGTTCCCTCTCCTCATTCAGTATCGTCAGGCTTAATCTTTCTTTCATTAACAAACAAATCATTCAAAAATCATCTGAAATCAACTTACCTTCGCGTGATTGACCCATTACTTCAACCTAATAACCTTATTACTCTCCAAAATCTCTAATCTCTGATGTAATTGATTCCCCAATGACAACCACTGTGCAAATAAAATAAATAATCAACTTACCAGGCCCCAGTAATGGTGACGATCTTCCCCTCACACCGACAATGCTCCTCCGACAGTGACTGCTCCACTCACAGCTACGATGTTCCCTTGAAGGCGATGCCACTTTCTCTCACCCTCACGACGGTCGACGGCAGTTCCTCACAGGCACGATGTTCTTTCCTCTCATGGCAACTGGCGATTGTGGCGCAGAGATGTGGGCGCGGGAAGTTTCACAACGGCACAATGTAAATAGCCTCTCCCGTGTTCCGTCTTTTTTTTTTCAAATTTTCCTCAGGGACAATTATGTCTTTGGCTAACATTTGTAAATGCCATATCAGTACACCAGGTCTGATATGGTATTTTGCTTTTCACATGCACTTATCTGGGTTTTCACATATTTAAGGGTATTTTTCTGTCTTTTTCCTAGAGAGAAATTCAATTACTGCATTTCGTAATTTGTCCCCCCCCCAAAACAGCATTTTGTATCTTTTTGTTTTTGCTGGTCATATCTTAATTATTTTTAAATGATAATCTCGTCTTAATATAAGAGTTATTTAACGAATTTAAGTATTAAAAATTAGTTAAGCTAATTATTTGTAATCAATATAAGTTGGTTTTTCTAAAGTATCATTTATAATTATGATTAGCCTTTGATAAAAATCTCTTGGTATGTGTAATTGATAAAAATAGTTTAGAATGAATTATAAATTTGAAGGGACAAAATGAATGAAGATATTATAATTAGAATAAAATTTAATTCCCATCTAACCATTATATTAAGCGCAAAAGGAAGTATAAGATATATATATCTTTCTAAACTTTGATGGCAAAAAAAAAAAACTCTAAACTTTAAACTTTGTACAACAAAATAAAAGAAGTTAATTGTAGAGAAATCGTTTCCATAAATATAAGTGTTTGAAAGTATAATACTTACATTTGGTTCTTCATAGTCTAAATGTTAAATTCTCCAATCATGATCATGTGTATTAGTTTTTTAAATATAATAATTTGATTGTAAATTTATATGAATAAAATAGCATATGTGACTATGTTTAATTAAAAAAAAAAACCTAACAAATGATTGAAACTTGAGACCATTCTTAACCTTCGCGAAGGAAAAAGAACCCAGGGCCCGTTTGCAAAATGTGGTGTCACCACGTGGCAGCCTTAACTGGTTGGCACGTTTGACTCTGAAACACAACTGCACAAGCGATCATACACGTGTCTCACCTGCGCATCATTACACGTGCCAATGCGATGCCATGGTGCCAAATCCTTATTTATTACTTGTCCATAATCCTCCAACCAATGCAAAAACGGCCCCACAACTTCTCCATAATTATTTAGCGTGAATTTCTGTTCACCCAGAAGGCATACTGAATGGAAACTCCATTACCGCAACCAGCAGAAGGGGAACATATTGAAGAAGAAGAAGATACTTCGGCAATACTGTGCCTGAGGTAGAAGAAGGAGAGAGCAGCAATGAAGTACAAGGGTTTTGACATGATGATATATCACCAACAACTGTTAAAAAAAATATGTAATAAAGATGGTTCAATATATGGATATAGATTTTAGACACAGCAAGAGAGAAAAGAGGACCAAGTAGTGCTAATGTGAAAGGAATCTATAAGCTCTGAGAAAGAGGTGGGGAAAAGTCCAGAATGATCATTTCAGGGAGGAATAAAATAAACTTAGATTTACTTTTTTATTCATATAAAAATGAACTGGTATGTGCTTGTAGAAAGTTTCTGTGTGCATGAATTGGGGCGAGCAGGGCTGAACGTAAGCAAAAGGAGGAAAAAAGTTGGTAAGACTGAAGACCCGGGTCCAGCTGAAAGTTGGAAGATATATTTTTCATCAAAGATGAGATGGCTGCTTGTGAGACTAGAATGAAAGTAGAAATAATAATAAAATTGAAGTTTGAAGAGTAAAATAAAAGAAAACGCATGGGAGACCCGTTCATTTACTTATAACGATGGTTCTCTTAGGATATGATAAAGCAATTCGAAGGACATCGAGTGCACTTGGACGATTGGGAAGTGAATAAATAATCGGAGATTTGTTGGGGCAGTCGAAAACAGCGGATGTGCGCCAATAATTAAAGAGATAGACAGGTCAGGGGTCAGTGCTCATCATTTTGATCACTACCTTAAACTCATTAGATATTAATCATTCATATTTTATTTAAATAATCCGAATTTAAATTTTTTTATTTTTATTTATTTAAAATAATTATTTTAATATATATAAAATCTAAAATAGAAATAATCTCTTAACTATCATTTTTTCAAAAAAATAGTTTTTTCTATTTAAAAATAACTAATTAAAGATTTTAAATTTGAACAATTCAAATAAAACATATACAGTTTAGATTTAATAAATTTAAGATGCTTATCAAAGCGATAAGCACTAAAACTAGCTTTCCAGCAATAATATGATAGTCTCGAACTGAGAAAATTTGAAAGGCTAAAATGCCAAAATCGTATTTACTATATTAATCAATCGTTCAATCTGTGGGCTGGGTTGGTCCTTCGTTGGGTGTTCTCCATACCCGTAAGACTTTAAGTTCTATATGTGCATTGGTTATACATTTATTGATGTACGCTGGTGAAAGATACATTTTATGATCTTCCACCAATGGGTTCAAACAGAAAAAGCTTCCAAATAAATAACACTAAATAATATATTTTTGTAGAAGTTGAAATTCCCAAACGATATTGCGCTCTGTTACTTCCAATCCATCCTTTACGTTATACTCCTCTGGTGTTATTATATGGCAGTACGACAAGATTTTTATTGGTTCCCTTCATTAAACTTATAACAAAAATATTCATTTATTATAATATAAATATAAATAGTTATTTTTGAAAAGTACATATATTAAATAGGAGTAAGATTGTCAGGTTGTTGTATTTTAAGAAAGAATTAATACAATTTAAAGTTTTTCTTAATTTATTGAAAATGTCCCTATAAATAAAACCAGAAGAGTAAGCCTTCAAGAAGTCACTTACCGTATGTCTGGCATGAGAGAAATAGAGTAGAGAAAAAAATTTAATGATTCAATTAGAGAAGTGGGATGTTAAAATTTTAATAAAAAGAAGATTTAAAATAAAAGAATAATAATAATAATAATAAATTGAAAAGTTTTAACCTCACTTCTTCAATTTTTGAAATGAAACTCATTAAAAATTTTCCTTGCACAAAACATGACAAACCATAATAGTAGACCTCGATGCCAGGCTTCAGCACTTGAAGTGCGCTTGGTTTTTTATGGTTGAATTACAATTTTAACAATAAATTTTTTTAAGTAGTACTGTACATTATAAAGTTTATTCAAATGTAAAAATATACATGAAATTGTCAAAAAGAGATTTTTGGTACCACGCCATTAACGCCCATTAGTATACAGTTAGTGGGGCTCATAAAGTCAATTTTAAGATGTATTTTTAATAACGAAATTCATATTAAGAGGTACTGCGCACCATAAAATTTGTTTATGTACAAAAATATATATATGAACTTTTTAAAATAGGGAAAAATAACAAAATTTATCTGCTTTCATAACTGTTAGTTAACTTTATTCTTTTGGATTCTACTAAATATCAAATTTCTCTCCATTTATTCCCACTAATTTGAAAAAATTAAAGAAGTAAAATAAATACTTAATTATAGTATATATTATATGATCACTTTAAAATATTTGTATGCATCATTAGATTATATATTCGTATATATAAGTCAAGAAAATTAATTTGTAAAAAATGATAAATATAATACTTTAAAGAGATTTATTTAATTTTTTTAATCTTTTTAAATTAGTCAACTACATCCTATATTAAGAACCAATGGTAGTACTTGGGTGCAAATAATGGGCTTTGTATTCTAAATTTAAGTTAAATAATTTATTTTGATTGTTTGACATATTATTAATATTTTAATCGGTTTACTTTTATTTATTGGGTAACTGGAGGTTTTAAAATAATTACTTTAGCTAAAAATTTTATTATTTATGAAAATAAATATATAAGATAGTTATATCATTAAAATTTTGAGTAGATTATTTATTTATAAATATTTGAGATACTATTAAATTTCTGATAGTTCGGTTTTGAGGTTTAAATTTCAAGTGATATTTTTAGAATCTAGAATATAAAAATTTCATATTTAGAAATTTTGGAAAATCCTTTTTATTAAAGTAAATAATTCTGAGGTTATAAATAAATAATTTGGCTTCTTAGAAAATTTTAAGTTATTTCTAAAATACTTAATTTTGGGTTATGAAGTTACAGAAATTTAGAATAAAAATTAAATTAAATTAGAAATTTAACTAATATATATAAGCTTAATTAATTAATTAATTAGCTTATATTAATATGTGGTTATATTAATTGTGTAGATTAATTATTGGTTAAGCAAAGGATTGACCTTGACAATCCTTTCTATTGCTTTGGCAAGAGATAACCACTTTCCACTTGTTATATGTGCTAATATGTTGTTTGTGAGTATTTTGCTATTTTAAAATAATGATATGTTATTTGAAACTCGAGTAAATATGTTACACTTTTTGAGATATGAAAATTGTCTTGTGAGATTTTTGGAATTGTGATTGAGAAGTTTAGAAAGATATATTATTTATATCTTATGAATTATACTGAGAAAAGACTGAGACATTTTTCGTTATATTGTAAATGATTGGTTGTTATTTGATTTTTTTTGGATTGAGCTCTGTTCTACCACGTGGTAAGGCCACCATTAGTGCATAGTAGTTGGCTTCCTTCATCCCCATAGTAAGAGATAGGCCTTTGTGGCTTTTTATTCATCCCTAGAGTGATAGATAAACCTATATGTCTGACTGATCCCTCATAGTAAGGAATAGACTTATGTGGCTTGTGTGTTAACCCCCTATAGTGAGGGTTTGGATGATTGAAATTATATTTTATGGATATATCTATATTTCTCAAGAATTAATAATTGTTCCACTTACACCTGATGAGCATGTGTTAATATATATGATGAGTTGAAAAGCTGGTTACTGAGGTGTTTGTCTCACCCCGTGGTTTTTACTATCTTCAGGTAATCGTTCAGGTGATGGCTCATCAGAGAAGGCTCCAAAGGTATAGTGTGCTGTTATAGCTTGTATAGCCTCCTGACTTTTGTTCCATATGCTGATTTGTTATATATTGCCACATATGGTTCATTTACTCTAATATTATAAACTAATACTTTTAATTACGACTAACTGATATGGGGAGACCGTTAAAAGGCCAAAGGTCTTTAAGACTTTGTGTGCTACGCTCTTTTGAAAGTGTTGACTTTTGACTAATGGACTTCATAGCTTATATTAAAGTGATTTGTTAGTTTATACGTTTGAATATATGAGTTGGTTTAAGCTAATGGTTGAATGATATTTTTGAACTTTAGAAGTCCAATGCCCAAGTTAATATTCGAAGTTGCTCATGATATAAGTTTATTTCTTTTAACCATTATAGTGATTTTAAAATTTTAAGGTTTCTTCTTTTTTATCATGGTTAATCTTTCGAATAAATTAAAAAATTTAATTTGAATGGATTTTGAAAGAACGGTTGTCACATTAAACAATGACAGGATTTCAGCGGTCAAACAATTTCGGAGGCTACTTGCCAATTTTCAAAGTAACATGCCCATTTTGACTCCTTACGCAGCCCAGCCTATCCATTTTTCTAACCTCTATGATGACGGAGAAGCTGTGTAGCTTTGAGAAATCAATGAACAATCAAAATATTCGTTAACAAATGGATAAGCTCAAATCATAATTAAAGAGTTATTGGCAAGTCTAAAAATGTAACATGCTAAGAATAGCTCACTGGTCTTAGAGCCCTTGCTTCATCCCTTGCCCCCCCCCCCAAAAGACCAAAAAAGAAACAATTTAGGAACGACATTTGATAACCGTAAATACCACACTGAGACCCCACCCCTGCTTTTTCACATTTCTGAATCCTAATGTTCCTCCAGCAGCATGTGGGAAGCGCTTTGAAAACCCAAAATCTCTGTTGTGGTAGTACCAGTGGTGGAAGATTCTAGTTCTAATCTTGGAGGGGAAGGCATGACAGGTTTTGGTGGCATTTCCAATGGCTCAAATTTTCTTTCTAACATTTCAATCACCCTACTCATTGTAGGTCTTTGACTTGGAAATGTTTGGATGCACCACAAACCCACAATGGTCATTCTCTTTGCAATATCATGTTCCTCCGCGTTACTGGCTCCATTACATCCCAAATTACTGTCTTGCTCAAGTTGAACATAAATATAATTTGGGAAATATTTCTCAGTTGAACAATTGGTTTCAACATTCATGTTCTTTCTCCCTCCAACCATATCTAATAGCATCATCCCATAGCTATAAACATCAGACTTATACGAAACTCCACCTATATTTCTATTCCAAACTTCTGGAGCAAGATATCCTATTGTTCCTCTGGCTTCTGAAATTGAAATGATGCTTTCTTTTTTAGGACAAAGCTTAGCAAGACCAAAATCTGAGATCTTGGGACAAAAATTTTCATCTAAAAGGATGTTATGTGGCTTTATATCCAAATGTAGAATTCGAGTGTTGCATCCTCTGTGCAAATACTCAAGTCCTCGAGCTATCCCAATTGCAATTTGGTACAAATTTTCCCAAGTCAGGCATAGACTATTCTTATCTGCATTGTTGTGAATGAACTTGTCAAGAGATCCATTGCACATAAATTCATATATGAGAGCCTTCTGTTTGCCTTCAAAACAAAACCCAAGAAGTGTAACAACATTTACATGGGAAGTCCGACTGCTGCTGGCAACCTCATTGATAAACTCTTCCCCGTTCTCTTTTGATGCCTTCAATAACTTTACAGCAACAGGGTGGCCATTGAGGAGTTTTCCTTTGTATACAGAACCATAACCACCTTGTCCCAATTTATCTCTGAAAGAGTTGGTCATTTTCTTGACATCTGCAAATTTATATCTTGTGAGAGCTAGAGAACCGTGATTTCTAATGAAGGCCTCAATATTTTGTTCATCCTGAGATGTCTTGCATAATCCAATTATTCGCCTCCGTGATTTGATCTTACAAGAAAGCAGCAGTCCTATTGCTCCACTAACGACTACAGCAGTAACACCAACTGAAATGCAGAGTGGTAATGGCTTTCAGTTAATATACTTGTCAAAAGAAACTACTATAAAGTAAGTTAAGAAAAGAACTAAGAGAAGATCTATCACCTATAATGAGTTTATTTCTTAATGCACGTCCTCCTGTTCTGGCTATTATATGCAGAGAAAGCAAAGTGATGTTAGAGACGTATTAGAACCTGTATATGAAGAAAGAACAGAAAAAAGGATACGAATATAAAAAGTTATCCGACTTAGCAATGGGAAATTATGAAATGCAGATGAATGCATTAACATTACCACTAACTTTTGAGCTGAGTTTTATCCTTATAGAAGCAGCAGAGTTTATATTTATCAAAACCACAGCGTTCGCAGCTTTTAACACAGTAGTGAAAACCAAGTTCAGGTGCAATCCGATTCAAAGTAAACCCCATCTTTAAAATTTCAGTTGTAAGGCTCCATCTGATGCGGTTGCATTTCAGTAAAAGTGTTACGACTATCATCCCCTGTATTGTTTCTTTTGATGGCCGCACTGTACCTCCAAGTTAAGTTGACAAGTTGGCTATACTTGCGACCTGCGAGTCAATGCAACTACTTCGTTGACATCTCTAATCTCCAAAACAAGCCTCAAGATTAAGTAATTTCAAGACCAATAAAATTGCCCTCATTCAGTAATCTTGACTGGAAAAGTCATTTCCTTGTCGTTGACGCTTTCATGCTATTTTTTCCCCAAAAAATTGATTTTTTATTTTTTAAAAAATTAATTAAAAATTTTAAATTTAAACCATCCAAATTAAATTTGGGTGCTCATTACTTGAGCGGTACTGCAGACACAGAGCCTTTTCATATTAAAACTCAAGCTTCGCAATGCAAATCACTATGTGGCATCAGATATTTGTTAGTGGAAATGCAAAATAACACTCTTTATGGAATAAACTTTCGAGAATAATGAGTTTTAGGATTGCTATGGAAAGATAATTATTTTAAAATTATAATTTTTATTAAAAAATAAAATTATTATTGACAAATGATAAAATTTTAACGAACACCTTTACAAATTATTATTCATTTTTTTAAAAATGAAAAGTCTTCAGTACTTTTATTATATCTAAAAAATTATTAATTTTCACCTCTTCCAAAAAGTTATATTTTTTTTGAAAATTTTAAATGCTTCTTCTTTTTTTAATGGGAAAGAATTATTTTAAAAGTACGGCCATGCTCCAGAGGAAAGATAAGGCGCCATGGAGGATCACTGGAAGACCTCAACGAGAACAAAGGATGCTGTAAATATCAAACTTCACGGTGCCAAGGAGAGTAAAAGCGCCAATCAGTAATGGTGGCATCACAATGACACTACTGCGGGGCAACACCTGAATGGCCCCACTCTACCTCCCACTTGAGTTAAATATCTGGCTATGAGGTGCAAGATAAGGAAGACGTGCCAGACTGGAAATATGGAATTCCATGACTTGCAAGTCAAGGCCACTACTTCGTTGACATCAAAAATCTCCAAAATACCCTCAAGATTAAGTAGTTTCCGGACTAATAATTGCTCTCGTTCAGTAATCTTGCCTGGGAAGTCATTTTCTTTACTTTTAGGTCTCGTTTGGTACGAAGTATTAAAAATAAGAGATTGATATTGGAATTGCAATTGAAAAAAATCATTAAAATAGTACCTAACATGAGTAATTGTTTGTTATATAGGGTTAGACAAACTCATAAAGGTGGGATTAAGGAATACCACTTCTCCTCATGATATTCTCCAATCCCACACATATATATGGTTTTGGCTAATCCCATATATCAAACAATTTCTTATACTAAACACTCTCTTAATAGATTTTCTTAATTGTAATCTCAATCCCAATCCCTCATTTTCAATTCTTCCTACTAAATGTAACCTTAATAGACGTCTTAAAGCTATTTTATTGACAATGACACTTAATTAGCTTCTCATAAATGGTTGGATGGAGTACTAGCTTCTCGCCCCCACACACACGGCAAATCCTACTTCAATTCTGCTGAGCAAGAGTTGAAGTTGACTTGGACATTTATCAAGAAAAGTCGTCCATAATTTATGCACAACATAGTGAAGAAACATGTTCGTGGCAGATGCCATCTGACAATTAATATTCAAACTCAAGTATGAATGTGGAACAAAAATTACTAGAAATGTATTATTAAGGAAAAACGCACAAAAGAAGAGGGAATAGATAGAATCCCAGGCAAAGAAAAGTTAAATCAATCCTGAGAAGTAAACAGAACGTGAGATGTACGTTCCTTGACCCATTCAAATCAAAGGTAGAAACAAGGCCTTTCCAATCAAAACTACGGCCTAGCAAGAGTTTATTCCCCACTTGAATTCAAATTAATTTATAGCATCACATTGGTTCGCTACTAGAAAAATGGAAATGCAAATAACACTCGTTGCAAAATAATATAAAAATGAGATTTAGTATTTATATAGAAAAATAGTTTTAAAATGATAATTATTATCGGCAATTTATAAAATATATGGAACATTTTTAAAAATTAAAAGTCTCCCATACCGCTATAATATCTAAGAAAATTAATAATTTAAATTTTAAAACAATAATAGTTCATAAAGCAACAACTTTTTTTTCCCAGACAGAAAGCAACTATATTAATCTTCACCTCTTCCCAAAAAACTCTGTTTTGAAAGTTTTAAACACTATCATTTTAATTTTCATAAATCGACCTGCCACGACGGCCCCACCGGCTGCAAAAGTACGGCCATTCTCGGGTGAAAGAAAAGGAGCGATGGAGGATTACAGGAAGACCTCAACAAGAACAAAGGATGCTGGAAATATCAAAGTTGATCGTCCCAGTGAAAACTAAAAGCATAATCGCACGAGAAGATGGGTTCATCGTACCTGGTCAGAAGATAGGTTCCGGCTGTGATTCAGCTGTCTAATTACCAATTAATTGAGTTTCACCGGAAGTGGAAACAAGCCGTTGGGGCGTTTATTCCCTTTATCTTACTGAAGGCAGTCAAATTGAATAAAGGCGTCTCTAAAGTCTAAACTAATAATATGCAATCATCGCAGCACAAGCGAACTAGTTTTTAAAGAATGATAGTTAAGAGATTATTTTTATTTTTTATTCTATACCTATTAAAATAATTATTTTAAAAAAATTAAAATTAAAATTAAATCTGGACCGTCCAAATCATATCTAGATGGTCCAGATCTGATGAGCATTGGGTGCTCATCAAAACTGATGAGCACCAATGCAAATCCTTCCCCTCGTCATTTTCAGACTATTTTAATGCCACCCTGGTTAACTCTCATTACTCTACTAACAACAATCTTTTTTTTTTTTTCAGGTATAATTCAAAGTATCTCTAAATCACTTTGTATTTGGGGCTATTGATTCACTAAAACCAATCTTAATACTGAAACGATACTATTAAAGTCTTATAACTTATGTATACCGATAGTATTAATAATATTTTTATACCGATAAAATTGTAATATTTTATAATTTAATAAGGAGTCACTATTTAAGTATAATCAAATTAGGGAAAATTTCAGTTGTAAATGAAGATTAAGCACTGTCTTTCCTAAACGTGTGATTTCATATTTCTATTTTACCTGTTACAAACTTGCCCCTTTTCCCTGTTCAAAGGTTTTAAGGTTGGTTGTAGATACTGTTTTGATATAAAATATGATATCTATTCAAATTGATAATTAAATCTACCTCATTAAATTTATTTTGAACGTACTACAACCAAGAAAAGTTGGATTACTGGTAAATCAAAACCCAATCGGCAACTGAGCTGGGTACTGTAGAAGACCAATCATATACGAGCGAACAGGGTGACCAAGCCCTTGATTTGTTCCATCGTGGATGGGGCATTTATTGAACTAATAGCTTTTAATTATGTTAAGACTTTTCAACTAGCAAATGTTCCCCGCGAACAAGCTAAACGCTTAATTAACAAGGTGAAAGTGAATGAACTGAAATAACATAAAGAAAAATCTAAATTCCTAAGAATGAATCATGAATGCCTCAGAGTCTCCTTAGTGACACCATCAGCTCTTGTTCATTGAGGGTACTGAGTTTTTCTAAAGATGTAACAAACCAAAAAATTCTATGACAAGAATAGAACGCTGATTTGCATGTCGCAGAGCAACTACAGGGCCTAACAGAAGGAACAGAGAAAGAAGTCATAAGGATGAAACACATGAAGGTGAACCTCACAGTGTAAAACTAGTACCCTGGGAATCAATGCAACAGAAATTGATCCAAAAAGAAATCTTGCTTTTCTCTGTCATCTCTGCACGAGGTGTTGTTTCGGCCGATGGAACACCCAGGGGCACAGTCATAGAATATGGTCATGGTCACAACGGTTGGGTCGAAAGGAAACAGAGTGGGGTCCAAAGAAGTGTTGGTGAAACGAAAAGAACAATTGTCGTAGTTCGGGGTGTCTCTTCGCACCATTTGATGATATAACGAGAAGGATCGAAAACGATCAAGCTGAAGTTTTGGGAGCCAATTTGAATGGAAGCCACGTTAGGAGACAGGCACGTGATTTCGAAACCATCTCTCCCACAATAATGGAATCGGTTCCCTTCCCGGAAGGGGTACGATATTTGTGATCATCTTTTGGACTCAGGGATTATGGCAGAGCCGGTGTTAACAAGAGGTAGAAGAAGAAGAAGAAGAAGGAGTTGCAGAGTGTGCATGGAAGCATGCGATTATGGGGATTCCTTACGTTAGAGAATAAGAGTGTCTAGTGGTGTTTTCGATAACCACTTATTGTGACAGTCACAAGAAAACAGAGGATGAGGAGAGGAGACAGAACCTAATGGAGTTTCCTACTTTTTCTACTTTCGATCCTTTGTAACTTTGTTGCTTAGTTCAGTTCTTTCCTAAATGTACGTCCTACTCTGCATAATACATTATGCTAAACCTATACCAAATTATTAAACCATATTGAATCAGTGAATCTCATCTCTTATCGTCATTTTCATCATAACACAAACACACTACTCTTCCCATAGCACAAAATTAGCTCGATTAGATTAAAATCTTTATTTATTCAATCTCATTCCTAAGATTTAGCGAGCGTAAATGAGCTAGACCATGAGATCAAATTTGAACTAGCAGCTCTACTAATGAAAACACAGTAACAACACTATCATGAAGATATAAAGTTCATATTTTGGTGCTTCCTAAAACGGGATGCCCAAAAATTATTTAACACATAGCTGCCTCTTCTTCCTTAATTTATTTTTCCTAAATGTCATATTCTGCATATTATAATATGCTAAACCAACCCATTCAATTAATCTATGAAAGGGGAAAGCCACCTAACCTGTTTAAGAAAATCAAGCGCTACCATCCAAAATAAATTAGGATCATCATTTCGTGAAGCTGGGAAGGAGAAAACATACTCTGTTGTGGCTGCAACAAGGGTTCTGGTGTTGGTGCCTCTACTGGGTCATCAGGAAAACAAAACCCATGTTGTTCATAGCTTTGATTAGGACAAAAACATGTGAATCTACCAAAACTTACATCGTACCCACATCTCCCACCTGAAATTCTGCAATCTTCACACTGCCCTTCTTCTGTCAGTTCCCATATAACCTCAAAACCTTGACCTATAATATGACTAGGATCTACAGGATTTTCCATGAAACTTCTCGCTGCCTCCCCAAGAATAGGAACTGTAATACTAATTCCGCATCCCAGAGCACTCCAGTTAAACCATCTGTCGCTGATCAGCATAAAGTATGCTTTGCGAGGATTTCCACTTACGGGGCAGTCAAATGTCATGTTAGTCGATAGATTCACAGGAGGAGGCGTGTAGTCTAAAAATTCACAGTCATATAATATGGTAGAGTTTACATTACTGGAAGTGTAGTTGAAGAAAGCATAACCCAACGTGATGTTGTTGAATTCGTTCGGACAGTCGGTGCCCCACAAATCCATCCTTGTTATTTTGAGAGTTCTTGTGGTTGAATTGACATCGATGACACGAAAATTCTGGGACGCGATGTTCATAGTAACATTGTCTCCTTCACAATCCAGCTTGAAGCTTGGATGCCCACAATACTCGGGCCGTGAATCGAACCAGAATGGATAACTAAGGTTGGTGAAGTTTCCGCAGTTAAACAGCTCGCAAGCTAAGAACAGTTCATCAGCAATGGCGAAATATTCTGGGAACAAGAGACTGAAGAAGAGGAAGGTCTTGAAGAGGAGGAGTTGAGAGGGAAGAAGACAATTAGGAGGACCCATGTACGGCATGATTGCAACGAAGCTCTGTGTTTGAATGGCCAATAGCGATGACGAGAATATAATTAAATCAAAGTCAAACTATAAACCCTGCATGTAATTGGCCTCATGAGGCTCAATCTAGATGGCTCTAACTCCTTGAAGGGTACACGAATTGGAGACGGCTCATATATCCATTAGCTTCACACCTACTGGTTTGGATTAATACGAATATTATGAATGACGCAGAAAACGTGGAACCTTAGACCATTCCATATATAAGACTGGACTTTTACATAACATTACGGCGTATGACCAAATAATAATAATAAAAAAAGAGCATGAGGGGTGATTTTAAGACGAAGGTTGATGGAAGAGATGAAGGGTTCTCTCTGTTGCTAATTATTTTGAAACAATTATTATGGATGTAAAATACCGTGTCATTTGTAGGTAGATTTTATACAAAACGAGTTTCATACACAAACGATCCATCAAATGTCATTTCAAAATGCTGACTATTATATATTTGTTATTTATTAGTCATATGGTCAGAAGTCAAGGCATCTAATTGCCTATTTCTCTATTAGTCCTCTTTTTAAAAATATCAAAATATGGTTCTTTTCTCACCAACAATTTCTTGCTTTTTTTTTTTTGGTTTCTTTCCAATGGAGCTCTGGATTGGGCTATTTCGTTTCTATTGGGGCCTCAGACGTTTTGGGCTTTCACATGTATTTGGTTAATAATTGGGCTCCACATGTCAAAGAATTCGTCTGCCGCGTGAGATCAAGCAAGACTACAGAACACAGCTTAGCCACAGAGTGGTCCTAATTGAAAAACTCAATCTTACGAAAGTACCAGTCATTAGTCAGTTTGAAATTTGAGCTTCCTATATGTTAAGGCACAGTTTCATCGAAACCGCTTCATCATCTATGCGTAACTACTACCACAGTCTGCACAGGGCAAACCATCTCAGAATAAATAGTACTAATAATTTACCTTTCATTCCGTGTGCATACAAATTAATGGCAGATTTCATTCATGCATGCAACAACAACAAGAGAGCGAGAGAGAGAGAGAGATTATTCAAATCAAAGACCAAGGATATGACGGTCTAAATTCTCCGTGAAATCAACAACAGACTGCTGAAAACTACGTGCCATAAATTGCTTATTAATATGAAATTTAAGCCTCGCACTTCATTTATGTGCAAAGACACTAACAGCAAATTAGAGAGAGAAAGATATGAGATGCAGATGGGATCAATTACAAGAAAGAGAAGTTACCTTTGCTGCAGCTTTTGGTTGCGATACTGCCATGCCCGCAAAAGCATAGCGTCTGATTATTGGTTTGATTGTGGCCACAAAACCCTCCAGATATCTCACACTCAGAGCAATCCATGGCTCTCCGCCAATCAAGCACAAAGCCCTTGTTCATGGCTTCACCAAACCCAGTTACCAAGGTATCACTACTGATCTCTTCCTGCTTCGCCACTACTACCACTTTATCCTCACATTCTATATTCAGCCCATATGTATCCCACGGCGTCGTCTCGATATATGACTGCTTCGATCCTTCATTTTCCAAGCACCGTATGGCGTTGGAAGGAAGATTATTGACTTTATTAGATACACTGCAATTGAAGTAGAAAGTCAGGTCCATATTCAGCCGCTTATTAACACTCAGTGGGAGGTTTCCTAAGCTAACATTTTGGCGTGCTCTGGGGCAGGTTTGGTCCACCACATCCGTGTCCACAAGTGTTACTGTATCATCATCGTAGTTTATATCTGTGACATAGTATGTGTCGTTTGGAAGACTCATGATGGTTCGGCCATGTTCGGAGCATTTGAGACCAAAATCACGGTAACCGCAGTATTCTTGGGTGGAATTGTTGTTCACCCAGAAAGGATACCGAATGGGAACTCTATCACGGCAACCAGCAGGGGGGGGACATATTGAAGAAGATGACACTTCCGCAATACTGTGCGTGAGGCAGAAGAAGGAGAGAGCGGCAATGAAGTACCGGGGTTTTGACATGATAATCTGTCACCAACTGCTGCTAAAAAAAATATGTAAAGACGGTTCAATATATAGATCTAGACACAGAAGGACAGAAAAAAGAGGACCAATTTATAGTGCTAATGTGAAAAGAATCTATATGCTCTAAGAAAGAGGGGAAGGAAAGTCCAGAATGATCATTTCAGGGGAGGAATAAAATAAACTAGATTTACTTTTTATTCATATAAAAATGAACTGGTATATGTTTGTCGGAAGTTTCTGTGTGCATGAATTGGGTTGAACGTAAGAGAAAAGATAGAAAAAATGTTGGTAAGACTGAAGACCCGGGTCCAGCTGAAAGCTGGAAGATATATTTTCCAAAGATGAGATGGCTACTTGTGAGACAAGAATGAAAGTAGAAATAATAATAAAATTGAAGTTTGAAGAGTAAAATAAGGGAAAGCGCGTGGGCGACACGTTCATTTACTCATAACGATTAAGCCTTCGAGGAGTCACTTACCTGGTGTTTAGTATGAGGGAAATAGAGTAGATGAAAAATTTTAATGAGTTAATCAGAGAAGTGGGGTATTAAAATTTTAATAAAAAAAAGATGTAAGATAAAATAATAATAATAATCAATTAAAAGCTATTAACCTCACTTCTATAATTTTTGAAATCGAGCCTATTAAAACTTTTCTTCCTCGCCCTTCTCCTTCTCTCCATTTCCTTCATGCCAAACCACCCTTAACCAGACCAATATAAATATATGCTTAGAGATCATGATGGCAGGTTAGCAGCACTTGTATTGCGAAAGGCTTTTTTTAAGGTTAAGATGTAATTTTAGCAAGACAGTTTATCTTAAGAACATTAAACACCATAAAGTTTATCTCTGTACAAAAATATATATAAAGTTGTTAAGAGGGAGTATCTGGTATCACGCCGTTAACATTTATTAGTACACAGTTAGTGAAACCAATAAAGTCAGTTTTAAGGTGTATTTTTAATCACAAAGTTTACGTCAAGAGACACTAGGCACTATAAAGTTTATTTGGATGTAAAAATATATATAAATTTTCTAAAATGGGAAAAAAATAACAAAATTCATCAACTTCCATAATAATCGTTAGTTGACTTTACTCTTTTAAGTTCCACTAAATATCAAATTTCTCTCCATTCATTCCTACTTCCTCCTTTTCTTAGTATAATAGACTAATTTGAAAAAATTAAAAAATAAAATAATTATTTAATTATAGCATATATTATATGATCACTCTAAATATTTGTATGCATTATTAGATTATATTTAGTATATAAGCCAAGGAAATTAATTCGTAGAAAAATGATAAATATAATATTTTAAAGTAATTTCTTTAATTTCTTTAATATCTTCAAATTAATTAACTACGTCTTATATTAAAAACCAATGGTAGTATTTGGATGCAAGCAATGAATTTTGTATTTTAGAAGGAAAAGATGACATCTTGGGTAAATACATATAAAAGAAGCTGAGAAAATAACATGACAGGGAGTGTGTGCTAACTATGATGAGAAAAATAGTGGTGGACTTGGAAGTAGGAATTGATGGAGAAAAATGCAACACTTGGTGAGACCCAAAAGGATATCCAAAGTTAACAGATGTTTTATCAGAGTTGATTAATTTTTTTTTATTTTTTTTATTTTAGAAAGTTTATGTATATTTTTGCATCTAAGTAAACTTTATGATACACAGTGCCCTTTGATGTAAACTTTATTGTTAAAAATATACCTTAAAACTAACTTCATAGGCCCTATTAACGGTAAACTAACAGCCGTTAATAGTGAGGTGCCAAATGCCTCATTTTAACAATTTCATGTATATTTTTGTAATCCAAGTAAGCCTTAAGGTACATAGTACCCCTGAGGTAAACTTTGTTGTTAAAATTACAACTTAAATCCTTTTTTAAATATAGCTATTTGATCAAGTCAAATTCAAGTTCAGTTAAATTTAATTAGAAATAATTTTTTAAAAAACATTTATACATTCACACAGATTTGAATGTGCTTTAAAGGTAACTTACACTACCACTTTGAACCAATTATGTAAAACCTTTCATAATGTACTTGTTTGATTATTATTTGAGATCCTATTGGGTATTAAATATCGTACTTTTCTCAACAAAAATTTAAATTTTAGTTCACCACATCTTGAGGGATAAACCTATTTCACTAGATCCAACCCTATTAGTAATTATTGCACTTTTGTAGACACTGGACAATTATTGCATTTGAAATGGTAATTAAACAAACAGGTTCAAGGCCCAGTCAACAACCCAAACTAAATGGGCCCAAAAATGAGCCATTGTGCAAGTTCCAAGAAGTAGGCCACGCCGCTTATCTGACTTATAAGTCTAGCCCAAATAAATAACCCATACCAAATTGGAAGTTTCATTGCTTTGGGCTTTTAATTTTTAATTTTCCCAATTTCTCAATTTCCGTCTCCCTTGGACCGAAAAGGTCGACAATTGCATGAGCCCACCTTTAACTATAAATGCTCACTGTTATATCTTTTTACGTTGCATCAGACTAAAAAAGATATGATATGAGTAAAGTGAGATGTGGGTAATAATGAAGGGTTTACATAAATTTTTATTAAGTTATAAACTGGTAAAATTGAACAAAGAAAAAGCAAAGTTGTGATTGTCAACTTCAAGAGGTTGAGATGGGATTGAAGGTGATGCAGATTTTGTCACGAAAAGAAGGGGTGGAGAATATGCTGTGAGGAGGCTAGAGATATGCTTGAAGATTTTGGCAGCATGTGGATGCTGAGACAACACAACAAATGATGGAAGGCGATGGTCTCACTTTTCTTTTCTTATTTTGGTTATTCTCATAAAATAATAATTATTCTTATTTTTAATATAAGAGCGAGATTTACTTGTAAAACGTCAGTTTATTTCATCTTCTAAATTTATAATTATTTTTCAAATTATCCATATTAAATTTACATAGTAAGAAAATTTTCATCAAACAGCAGTTTTCACTATGAGTGATTATTAAAGAGGACATCTTAAAAAGACTAATATATATTTCTTTAACAAATAATTAACTAAGTTTCCTAATATTTACAAATTAATTATACAGATTCTACATTAAAGATCAGAGGGAGTATACCCTCCTTACTCCCTCTAATTTTTAATATAAGATCTAGATAACTAATTTATAAATATTAACAAAATTAAGTAAACTAGTTATTTATGATAATTAAACATTAATTTTTCTAAAATATTTATTTAATAATGTGTAATGTAATTATCTATTCGTAAAATTTCATTCACTATACGCAATGAATATGGATACTTTAAGAAATTATAAAATTAAAAGATAAAATTATATCATATATTTAAAATTAAAATAAATGTTTGAGTTTTCTTTTTTGCTAAGCAAATATCCTTTCTGTTGAAAATAGTCCTGTTTAAAATATTATTAAATACTAAATATAAACACCTTTCTTGTTAACATTCAAACCTTGATTTTTACGAGAGACTACCTAATTGTAACAGGGTTAATTAATCTGCAAGTCTTTATAATTTTAACTAATTTTGAATCAGGTCTTTATAGTCTTTTTTCTTTTTATCAAGTCCTTATACTTTCATATGTTTTTAATTAGGTCCTTGCACTTGTTTTTCTTTTCATCAAGTCCTTATAAGTTTACCTTATTTTTAATTAAGTCCTTGAATTTTTTATTCTTTATTTTATAAATTCTAACAGTACTATTCTATAAACATAAAATAGTATATATTATTTAATATTAGTTTATAAACAATAATATTCTAAAAATAATGAATTATTATAATAATTTTATTTTTTTCAACAAAAAATTTAATTGTTCCGAAAATTTTTCCTGAATTAATTATTTATATTACTTATTTTTATTATATAATTATTAATTTAATTTAATTATTAATATTTTATATTTCAGTATTAATCTATTTAATTAAGTTTATATTTAATTAATAAATAAAAATTAAAACTACATGAACCTTATTAAAGATTTAGTGAAATTATAAGGACTTAATAAAAAGAAAAATAAGTACAAGAACCTAATTAAAAACATGTGAAAGTATAAGAATTTGATAAAAGAAAAAAAAACTGTAAGGATCTGATTCAAAACTAGTTAAAACTATAAGAATTTACAGATTAATTAACTCCTTGTAATAAATATTTGAGCCACGTCCCTACTTGATTGTCCTATGCGGCCGAAATAGCACTCATTGGTGCGGGGCCTCTCTCTGTCCCATCCCATGTGTTTCTTCTGTACCTCCGCGGCCTTTTTCCTTCCGGCTTCCGCTCCTCCCTGCTCACTTCCTTCTTTTCTGTTGTCTCCCAATCCCAAATTAATTTTACATCATATATGTTTTTAAAAAAAAACAATAAAAAGCCGAAATAAATTTTATGCACTTTTTCTATGCTTGTTTTCCAAACTCTATGGTCATACATTGGTAAGAGATTCGATTTTGTTATAGACATAAGTCACGTTGGAAATATAAATTAATGCCTTGATGGTCTTAATTAATTACATAAAAAATTTGGATAAATTCGAACCGAAAATTCAGTTAAGAAAAGATGGTTCAACTAGTTCCAATTGATCAAATTTTTCTAACATTTTTTATTAATTTGTATAATATGTGATCAATTATGATTTATGTACACATATACCAACTAAAAGTACCAGGAAAGGAAGACTAATAAACAAATTAAACAACCTGTAAAATAAGGGAATGTGGACTCTTATTTGCCCCTTTTATTTGTAGTGAAAGGCTATACAGTAATTATAAGAGTTGGTATCATCTTTAATTTCTACGTTTTGATTTTGATCCCTCAAATCAGTGGTTTTGGTTCCTCAAACACATTAGTCCAAAAACAAAAAATCTTTGGACGAATAAAAATAAAATCAAATTTTTATCGTAATTACTACTTTCGATTCTTAATATAAGATCTAGTTGACCTATTTAAGGAGATTAAGAAAATTAGTTAAGTTAGTTATTTATAATAAATAAGTATTGTCTTTCCAAGAATACCCTCGCTAATAATTTATATTAGCTAAAACTGCCATTTGATGAAATATTTAGCATGTGCAATCACTATAAGAACTACTTTAGAAAAAAAATAGATAAATATGAAAGACAGAGTAAATCGGGGTTCTATATCTGGGATCAAATTAGAAATAAATCCAACTCTTGTATTAAGAATTGGAGGTAGTATCATTTATAAGAATGACAAATCAAAGCCAATTAGAACCCTCTTGTACTCTAAAATGAAATCACTAAAAAGTATATACACAATTCACGAGTTTGAACCTGTGACCTCGTGTCTTCTCAGGCGGATTTACATGCTATTACAACATTCTCTACCTTATAAATAGGAGTTGTTAAAGGTTGGATTATGGTTGGATTAAGGAAGTTATAAGGATGATGGGGGTTGATGGTTAATGGTGGTGGTGAGGGGGATGGGATGTGAGGCTGTGTTTGTTGCAACTACTCAGTCTCAAGAGTTTGAAACCCCACACTTCCCAACAACTCCTAAAACAACCCCTCACTCACATCCAGACATGCATACACCAACTTTGACAAACTTATCCTTTCAAATCATTCAAACTTTGACAAATTTATTATATTTATATTTTTTTTCAAGCTTTTCCACTGTTGTTATTTTCCAGCAATCAGCATATCCTGCTCATTTACTCTTCTCTTGTTCTTTTTTCCTAATATTTGATGCTCTGAAATTAAGCCCTTATTTCGTTTTTAGATTTTATCACGAGTCCCTCGAATTTTGCATGACAAATATTTGATTGGCAATTAAATCTACAAATTCTTGTTACATTTATCATAAACAATGTTTTTGGCCAACAGAACTTGACGCATTTCTCCGACTGTTGGCGCATTTCTCCGTAAACGTATCTATAATTTTATGTTACACATATATTGTTACATATTCGTATCAGGAAATTTTTATTTAGTCTTGGCCAACTGTGCTTTACATCTTGACAAAAAATATTTCATCTGTTTTTTTTAATGCCAGCAGCTTTAATTTGCTTGATAAAATGGGTTCCCTCGTCACAAAGACAAACAATCACTAATTTTTTCCTGCCCACAACGAAACAATCGTCAGTTACTCGTAAATATTAATTTTATCGTCCATGCTAATCCTTAATTAGTAATCGAAGCTCACTTTTTTCGGGGGAAAAAAGGAGGAAAAAAATTCATTCAATATATATTTTCTCTTAATTAGTATTTTCAAGGAAGAGCTATCATTGGAATTGTAAAGTATAATATTATCCAACCGGATGAATTTCTTTTTGGCATTCAGTTCCCATTTGGATTCTCTGGAAGAATCCAGATCCTGCCATAGAAATAGAGTGACTGAAGAAAAAATTACTAATTGTTTGGATTAGCTTTTTAAAAATAATTTTATGATATGTGTAATAAGAGTTTTATGTTAACTTGCATGAAAATAATTTTTTAAGTTATTTTGAAAAATACCTTCTTCAAAAACACTTAAAATATGTTTTGATACAAATGAAGACAAAATTCTTATCACATATTTATTCTCGTACTGTAAAATTGCTTTTAAACACCTAATCCAAATACCAATGAAACCCGTAAAAATATGTCTTAATTAGTGATTTAGTTCCATGGCAACTTCATTATTGTCTCACGCGTTATCTTGTTGATAAAAACATATAAAAAGGGCATTTACGTATTTATAAACATTTAATGTAGAAAGTGACATGCCTATAAGATTAGGTAATATAAATATATGATAGTATTTCAAAATGAGCAATTGAACACCAAGATATAAATATAAAATAACAACAAGATTTATTGTTGATAAGTCATAATTAGTAGTCATATCTATCTTATTCATAAATCATAGTAATACTGAATAAGATAATTTATTAAATTATTTGCAGTAGAAGAAATATTTTTTCTTGTTATGTATAAATAATTTTCTATCGAAAGTAATATTATTCGAAACACTATTATGTATTAAATGTGAGTTTTTTTATATTATATATTACTTAGTAGTAACTTTTTTTATCAAAACTTCTATAAACATAAAGTTATTACGAGATCCTCCAACTCCAAATGCAAATCACAATTATCTCTGTACATCTCATTACATATCTGGTTATTTGTTTTCCATTTCAAATTGATTTTTTTTTCCTCAGTTTACCCCTACTAATTAATGTTTCTTTCATTTTTGCTTTTTTTTTTGCTCGTTACTTTCTGGAATAAACATTTAATATTTTTAGAAAATAAATAAGAAGGAGAGAGGATGGCCAAGAAAAAAGAATAAGGAGAGAGCCGTACTGAATTTGGGTACACAAAACTAAATACTAGAGTTGATATGCCTTAAGCGAGAAGGGAGAGAAATTCAATTAGTGCATTTCGTAATTTGTTCCCCCCCCCCCAAAACAGCATTTTGTATCTTAATTTTTTTTTGCTGGTCAAATCTTAATTATTTTTAAATGATAATCTCGTCTTAATATAAGAGTTATTTAACTAATTTAAATATTAAAAATTAGTTAAGCTAATTATTTGTAATGAATATAAGTTGGTTTTTTTAAAGTATCATTTATAATTATGATTAGCCTTTGATAAAAATCTCTTGGTATATGTAATTGATAAAAATAGTTTAGAATGAATTATAAATTTGAAGGGACAAAATGAATGAAGATATTATAATTAGAATAAAATTTAATTCGCATCTAACCATTATATTAAGCGCAAAAGGAAGTATAAGATATCTATCTTTCTAAACTTTGATGGCAAAAAAAAAAACTCTTAAACTTTAAACTTTGTACAACAAAATAAAAGAAGTTAATTGTAGAGAAATCATTTCCATAAATATAAGTGTTTGAAAGTACAATACTTACATTTGGTTCTTCATAGTCTAAATGTTAAATTCTCCAATCATGATCATGTGTATTAGTTTTTTAAATATAATAATTTGATTATAAATTTTTATGAATAAAATAGCATATGTGACTATGTTTAATTAAAAAAAAAACCTAACAAATGATTATAAAATTTTACATAGAAGAAAAGTTGAAAATTGAGACCATTCTTAACTTTCGGGAAGGAAAAAGAAGCCAGGGCCCGTTTGCAAAATGTGGTGTCACCACGTGGCAGCCTTAACTGGTTGGCACGTTTGACTCGGAAACACAATTGAACAAGTGATCATACACGTGTCTCACCTGGGTTCATTACACGTGCCAATGCAATGCCATGGTGCCAAATCCTTATTTATTACTTGTCCATAATCCTCCAACCATTGCAAAAACGGCCCCACAACTTCTCCATAATTATTTAGGGTGAATTGCTGTTCGCCCAGAAAGCAAACTGAATGGAAACTCCATTACCGCAACCAGCAAAAGGGGAACATATTGAAGAAGAAGAAGATACTTCGGCAATACTGTGCCTGAGGTAGAAGAAGGAGAGAGCGGCAATGGAGTTTTTATTTCAGGGGAGGAATGATCAGAGTTTTTATAAGCTCTGAGAAAGAGGTGGGGAAACGTCCAGAATGATCATTTCAGGGGAGGAATAAAGTAAACTTAGATTTACTTTTTTATTCATATAAAAATGAACTGGTATGTGCTTGTAGAAAGTTTCTGTGTGCATGAATTGGGGCGAGCAGGGTTGAACGTAAGCAAAAGGAGGAAAAAAGTTGGTAAGACTGAAGACCCGGGTCCAGCTGAAAGTTGGAAGATATATTTTTCATCAAAGATGCGACGGCTGCTTGTGAGACAAGAATGAAAGCAATTCGAAGAATATCGAGTGCACTTGGACGATTGGGAAGTGAATAAATAATCCGAGATTTGTTGGGGCAGTCGAAAGCGGCGGATGCGCAGACAGGTGCATCAGGGTCAGTACTCATCATTTTGATCATTGTCTTAAACTTATTAGATATTAATCATTCATATCTTATTTAAATAATCCAAATTTAATTTTTTTTATTTTTATTTATTTAAAATAATTATTTTAATATATATAAATCTAAAATAGAAATAATCTTTTAATTATCATTTTTTTCAAAAAAATAGTTTTTTCTATTTAAAAATAACTAATTAAAGATTTTAAATTTAAACAATTCAAATAAAACATATACACTTCAAATCTAATAAATTTAGGATGCTTATCGATAAGCACTGAAACTAGCTTTCCAGCAATAATATGATAGTCTCGAACTGAGAAAATTTGAAAGGCTAAAATGCCAAAATCGTATTTACTATATTAATCAATCGTTCAATCTGTGGGCTGGGTTGGTCCTTCGTTGGGTGTTCTCCATACCCGTTAAGACTTTTAAGTTATATATGTGCATTGGTTATACATTTATTGATGTACGCTGGTGAAAGATACGTTTTATGATCTTCCACCAATGAGTTCAAACAGAAAAAGCTTCCAAATAAATAACACTAAATAATATATTTTTGGAGAAGTTGAAATTCCCTAACGATATTGCGCTCTGTTGCTTCCAATCCATCCTTTACGTTATACTCCTCTGGTGTTATTATATGACAGTAGGACAAGATTTTTATTGGTTCCCCTCATTAAACTTGTAACAAAAATATTCATTTATTATAAATTAAATATAAATAGTTATTTTTGAAAAGTACATACATTAAATAGGAATAAGATTGTCAGGTTGTTGTATTTTAAGAAAGAGTTAATGCAATTTAAAGTTTTTCTTAATTTATTGAAAATGTTTCTATAAATAAAACCAAAAGAGTAAGCCTTCAAGAAGTCACTTACCGTATGTTTGGCATGAGAGAAATAGGGTAGAGAAAAAAAAATTTAATGATTCAATTAGGGAAGTGGGATATTAAAATTTTAATAAACAGAAGATTTAAAATAAAAGAATAATAATAATAATAATAAATTGAAAAGCTTTAACCTCACTGCTTCAATTTTTGAAATGAAACTCGTTAAAAATTTTCCTCCCCTCTCCCCTCCTCTCGTGCATTTCTTTCATATCTAACCAGACTACTATAAATATATGCTTAGAGATAATGTGCACGGCGGAGGATTATTATGCACAAAACATGACAAACCATAATAGTAGATCTCGATGCCAGGCTTCAGCACTTGAAGTGCGCTTGGTTTTTTTTGGTTGAATTACAATTTTAACCATAAATTTTTTTTAGGTAGTACTGTACATTATAAAGTTTATTCAAGTATAAAAATATACATGAAATTGTCAAAAAGAGACATTTGATACCATGCCATTAACGTCCATTAGTATACAGTTAGTGGGGCTCATAAAGTCAGTTTTAAGATGTATTTTTAATAACGAAATTCATATTAAGAGGTACTGAGCACCATAAAATTTGTTTATATACAAATATATATATGAACTTTTTAAAATAGGGAAAAATAACAAAATTTATCTGCTTTCATAATTGTTAGCTAACTTTATTCTTTTGGATTCTACTAAGTATCAAATTTCTCTCCATTTATTCCCACTAATTTGAAAAAATTAAAAAAGTAAAATAAATACTTAATTATAGTATATATTATATGATCACTTTAAAATATTTGTATGCATCATTAGATTATATATTCGTATATATAAGTCAAGAAAATTAATTTGTAAAGAATGATGAATATAATACTTTAAAGAGATTTATTTAATTTATTTAATTTTTTTAAATTAGTCAACTACATCCTATATTAAGAACCAATGGTAGTACTTGGGTGCCAACAATGGGCTTTGTATTCTAAATTTAAGTTAAATAATTTATTTTGATTGTTTGACATATTATTAATATTTTAATCAGTTTACTTTTATTTATTGGGTAACTGGAGGTTTTAAAATAATTACTTTAGCTAAAAAATTTTATTACTTATGGAAATAAATATATAAGATAGTTATATCATTAAAATTTTGAGTAGATTATTTATTTATAAATATTTGAGATACTATTAAATTTCTGATAGTTTAGTTTTGAGATTTAAATTTCAAGTGATATTTTTAGAATCTAGAATATAAAAATTTCATATTTAGAAATTTTGGAAAATCCTTTTTATTTAAGTAAATAATTCTGAGGTTACAAATAAATAATTTGGCTTGTTAGAAAATTTTAAGTTATTTCTAAAATACTTAATTTTGGGTTATGAGAGTTGCAGAAATTTAGAATAAAAATTAAATTAAATTAGAAATTTAACTAATATATATAAGCTTAATTAATTAATTAATTAGCTTATATTAATATGTGATTATATTAATTGTGTAGATTAATTATTGGTTAAGCAAAAGATTGACCTTGTGACAATCCTTTTTATTGCTTTGGCGAAAGATAACCACTTTCCACTTGTTATATGTGTTAATATGTTGTTTGTGAGTATTTTGCTATTTTAAAATAATGATATGTTATTTAGAACTCGAGTAAATATGTTATATCTTTTGAGATATAAAAATTGTTTTGTGAGATTTTTGAAATTGTGATTGAGAAGTTTGGAAAGATATATTATTTATATATTATGAATTATACTGATAAAAAAAATGAGACATTTTTCGTTATATTATAAATGATTGGTTGTTATTTGGTTTTTTTTGTTAATTGAGCTTTGTTCTACCACGTGGTAAGGCAGTCATTAGTGCATATTAGTTGGCTTCATTCATCCCCATAGTAAGGGATAGGCCTTTGTGGCTTTTTATTCATCCCTTAGAGTGATGGATAGGCCTATATGTTTGACTGATCCCTCATAGTAAGGAATAGATTTATGTGACTTGTGTGTTAACCCCCTATAATGAGGGTTTGGATGATTGAAATTACATTTCTATGGATATATCTATATTTCTCGAGAATTAATAATTATTGCACTTGACACCTCACGGCATGAGTTAATATATATGATGAGTTGAAAAGCTGGTTACTGAGGCGTTTGTCTCATCCCGTGGTTTTTACTATCTTCAGGTGATAGTTCAGGTGGTGGCTCATCAGAGAAGGCTCCAAAGGTATAATGTGCTGTTATAGCTTGTATAGCCTCCTGACTTTTGTTTCATGTGCTGATTTATTATATATTGCCACATAGGTTTCATTTACTCTAATATTATAAATTAATACTTTTAATTACGACTAACTAATATGGGGAGACTGTTAAAAAGCCAGAGGTCTTTAAGACTTTGCGTGTTACACTCTTTTAAAAGTGTTGACTTTTGACTCATGGGCTTCATAACTTATATTAAAATGATTTGTCAGTTCATATGCTTGAATATATGAGTTGGTTTAGGCTAATAGTTGAATGATATTTCTGAACTTTAGAAATCCAATGCCCAAGTTAATATTTGAAGTTGCTCATGATATAAGTTTATTTCTTTTAACCATGATAGTAATTTTAAAATTTTAAGGTTTCTTCTTTTTTATCATGGTTAATTTTTTTGAATAAATTAAAAAATTTAATTTGAATGGATTTTGAAAGAATGGTTGTCACATTAAATAAGGACAGGATTCTAGCAGTCAAACAATTTCAGACGCTACTTGACAATTTTTAGAGTAACATGCCCATTTTGACTCCTTATGCAGCCCAGCCTATCCATTTTTCTAACCTCTACGATGACGGAGAAGCTGTGTAGCTTTGAGAAATTAATGAACAATCAAAACACTCGTTAACAAATGGATAAGCTCAAATCATAATTAAAGAGTTATTGGCAAGTCTAAAAATGTAACATGCTAAGAATAGAGCCGGGAAAACGGGCCGAGCCCGTCGGGCCGGCCTTTTTAGGCCCTGAAATTATGAGGGCCGGGCTTGATATTTTTCTCTTAAAATGAAACATAAGCCCTGGAGGGCTGGCCCTGGAGGGCCGAGGGCTTAAAAGGGCCGGCCCTGGAGGGCCACGGGCCGGCCCTTTTAAGCCCTTTTATATTTTTTTTATTTTTAAATTTTTTTTATATAATATTAATGTTATTAATTTTTTACATTGTTAATAATATTTCAAATATTTAGTTATTATTATCATTTTAAAAGTAAATTTAGTTTTAGATAATAATTTATCCAATTAAATTTTTAAAAAATGGGTTAATTTGGACTTTAATAATGATTTGATTTATATTATATGCGTTGATATTTTTAAACTATATATATATTTGATAATAGAATATTTTTATACTTATATAACTTGTGATTCTATAATTTGAATTAGAAATTCATGAGTTTTAACAGCAATGTTTCTCACATTAAAGTAAAAAATAGTTAGATTGCAAAATTTAAAATAAAATTCTTATAAAGAAGAAAAACTTGATATTTTTGTTACGAAAGAAAAGTATACTTATGAAGAAAAGTAATTAATTATAGTGATGATGAAGTTTCAAAAGATTAATAATAGTGTTTATTTATTGCACAATTGCATTATAGATAAAACTTTTAGATGTTGTTATCTTGTTAATGAATGTTTTAGATGTTGATGAATATTTATATATGATGATATTTTATATGTGACTTAATTTTATTCATATTTATGTCTTTTATTAATAATTTCATTGATTTATTTTTATAAAAAATATGATAAATATAAAAAATAGTATTTTTTCTTAAACGGGCCAAAAGCCCGCGGGCCGGCCCTGGCCCTGTAGCTTAAGGGCCGGGCCTAGCAAATTGGGGTATTTTTAAAATTCCAGCCCTGGAGGGCCGGCCCTTTTAAGCCCGCTAGCCCTGAAGGGCCGGCCCTGGAGGGCCGGGCCGGCCCTGATTCCCGGCTCTAGCTAAGAATAGCTCACTGGTCTTAGAGTCCTCAGCTTCACAGTCCTTGATACCCCTCCCCACCAAAAAAGAAACAATTTAGCAATGACATTTGATAACTGCAAATACCATGCTATGAGACCCCACCTGCACTTCTTCCACATTTCTAAATCCTAATGTTCCTCCAACAACATGTGGGAAGAGCTTTGAAAACCCAAAATCTCTGTTGTAGTAGTAGCAATGGTAGAAGATTCTAGTTCTAATCTTGGAGGGGAAGGCATGACAGGTTTTGGTGGCATTTCCAACAGGTCAGGTCTTCTTTCTAACATTTCAATCACTCTACTCATTGTAGGTCTTTGACTTGGAAATGTTTGGATGCACCACAAACCTACAGTCGTCATTCTCTTTGCATTATCATTTTCCTCCATGTTACTGGCCCCATTACATTCGAAACTGTTGTCTTGCTCAATTTGAACATAAATATAATCTGGGAAATATTTCTCAGCTGAACAATTGGTTTCAACATTCATGTTCTTTCTCCCTCCAACCATATCTAATAGCATCATCCCATAGCTATAAACATCAGACTTATGTGAAACTCCACCTATGTTTCTATTCCAAACTTCTGGAGCAAGATATCCTATTGTCCCTCTGGCTTCTGAAATTGAAATGATGCTTTCTTTTTTAGGACAAAGCTTGGCAAGACCAAAATCTGAGATCTTGGGACAAAAATTTTCATCTAAAAGGATGTTATGTGGCTTTATATCAAAATGTAGAATTCAAGTGTTGCATCCTCTATGCAAATACTCAAGTCCTCGAGCTATCCCAATTGCGATTTGGTACAAATTTTCCCAAGTCAAGCATAGACTATTTTTATCCACATTATTGGGAATGAACTTGTCAAGAGATCCATTGGACATAAATTCATATATGAGAGCCTTTTTGTTTGCCTTCAAAACAAAACCCAAGAAGGGTAACAACATTTACATGGGAAGTCCTACTGATGCAAGCAACCTCGTTGATAAATTCTTCCCCATTCTGTTTTGATGCCTTCAATAACTTTACAGCAACAGGGCGGCCATTGAGGAGTTTTCCTTTGTATACAGAACCATAACCACCTTGTCCCAATTTATCTTTGAAAGAGTTGGTCATTTTCTTGACATCTGCAAATTTATATCTCGTGAGAGCTAGAGAACTATGATTTCTAATGAAGGCCTCAATATTTTGGTCATCCTTAGATGTCTTGCATAATCCAATTATTCGCCTCCATGTTTTGATTTTAAAAGGACCATTAGTGTTACTTAAAAGCAGCAGTCCTATTGCTCCACTAACGACTACAGCAGTAACACCAACTGAAATGCAGAGTGGTAATGGCTTTCAGTTAATATACTTGTCAAAAGAAACTACTATAAAGTAAGTTAAGAAAAGAACTAAGAGAAGATCTATCACCTATAATGAGTTTATTTCTTAATGCATGTCCTCCTGTTCTGGCTATTATACACAGAGAAAGCAAAGTGATGTTAGAGACGTATTAGAACCTGTATATGAAGAAAGAACAGAACAAAGGATACGAATATAAAAAGTTATCCGACTTAGCAATGGGAAATTATATTATAAAGTGCAGATGAATGCATTAACATTACCACTAACTTTTGAGACGAGTTTTATTCTTATAGAAGCAGCAGAGTTTATATTTACCAAAACCACAGCGTCCGCAACTTTTAACACGGTAGTGAAAACCAAGTTCAGGTGCAATCCGATTCAACGTAAACCCCATCTTTAAAATTTCAGTTGTAAGGCTCCATCTGATGAGGTTGTATTTAGATTATACGGAAAAGAAACAGTAAAAGTGTTACGACTATCATCCCCTGTATTGTTTCTTTTGATGGCCCCATTGTACCTCCCAGTTAAGTTGACCAGTTGGCTATACTTGCGACTTGCGAGTCAATGCAACTACTTCGTTGACATCTCTAATCTCCAAAACAAGCCTCAAGATTTAGTAGTTTCAAGACCAATAAAATTTCCCTCATTCAGTAATCTTGCCTGGAAAAGTCATTTCCTTGTCGTTGACGCTTTCATGCTATTTTTTTCCCAAAAAATTGATTTTTTATTTTAAAAAAATTAATTAAAAAATTTAAATTTAAACCATCCAAATTGAATTTCGGTGCTCATTACTTGAGCGGTACTGCAGACACAAAGCCTTTTCATATTAAAACTCAAGCTTCACAATGCAAATCAATATGTGGCATCAGATATTTGTTAGTGGAAATGCAAAATAACACTCTTTATGGAATAAACTTTCGAGAATAATGAGTTTTAGGATTGCTATGGAAAGATAATTATTTTAAAATTATAATTTTTATTAAAAAATAAAATTATTATTGACAAATTATAAAATTTTAACGAACACCTTTAGAAATTATTATTCATTTTTTTTAAAATGAAAAGTCTTCGGTACTTTTATTATATCTAAAAAATTATTAATTTTCACCTCCTCCAAAAAGTTATATTTTTTTTGAAAATTTTAAATGCTTCTTAGTTTTTTTATTGGGAAAGAATTATTTTAAAAGTACGGCCATGCTCCAGAGGAAAGACAAGGCGCCATGGAGGATTACTGGAAGACCTCAACGAGAACAAAAGATGCTGTAAATATCAAACTTCATGGTGCCAAGGAGAGGAAAAGCGCCAATCAGTAATGGTGGCATCACAGTGACACTACTGCGGGGCAACACCTGAATGGCCCCACTCTACCTCCCACTCGAGTTAAATATCTGGTCATGATGAGGTGCAAGATAAGGAAGACGTGCCAGGCTGGAAATATGGAATTCCATGACTTGCAACTCAAGGCCACTACTTCGTTGACATAAAAAATCTCCAAAATACCCTCAAGATTAAGTAGTTTCCGGCCTAATAATTGCCCTCGTTCAGTAATCTTGCCTGGGAAGTCATTTTCTTTACTTTTAATAGACGTCTTAAAGCTATTTTATTGACAATGACACTTAATTAGCTTCTTATAAATGGTTGGATCGAGTATTAGCTTCTCGCCCACACACACACGGCAAATCCTACTTCAATTCTGCTGAGCAAGAGTTGAAGTTGACTTGGACATTTATCAAGAAAAGTCGTCCATAATTTATGCACAACATAGTGAAGAAACATGTTCGTGGCAGATGCCATCTGACAATTAATATTCAAACTCAAGTATGAATGCGGAACAAAAATTATTAGAAATGTATTATTAAGGAAAAACGCACAAAAGAAGAGAGAATAGATAGAATCCCAGGCAAAGAAAAGTTAAATCAATCCTGAGAAGTAAACAGAACGTTAGATGTACGTTCCTTGACCCATTCAAATCAAAGGTAGAAACAAGGCCTTTCCAATCAAAACTCCAGGTATTATTTTAATTTTTTTTATGGAACAGTATCATTTTAATTTTCATAAATCTATGACCAGCCGGGACGGCCCCACCGGCTGCAAAAGTACGGCCATTCTCGGGTGAAAGAAAAGCAGCGATGGAGGATTACAGGAAGACCTCAACAAGAACAAAGGATGCTGGAAATATCAAACTTGATCGTCCCCGTGAAAACTAAATGCATAATCGCTAGAGAAGATGGGTTCATCGTACCTGGTCAGAAATAGGTTCCCGCTGTGATTCAGCTGTCTAATTACCAGTTAATTGAGTCTCACCGGAAGTGGAAACAAGCCGTTGGGGCGTTTATTCCCTTTATCTTACTGAAGGCAGTCAAATTGAATATAGGCGTATCTAAAGTCTAAACTAATAATATGCAATAATCACAGCTCAAGCGCAGCATATAGCCAAGTATAAATTTGGCGTGGCAAGTAATGAACGAAAACTCTGAGAGGATAAAAATGGGGAGAAGTGGAGAGCCGCTTACCGGAAGAAACAGAACAGTTAAGAGGATGATACCCATCGAGGCAATGGCAGACAAACGGAGACGTATCATTCGATCCACATTTTCCATGAGACTCATCGACATCATACTGCACACGAAACCCTCCACCGAAAGCTGCATGAAGGGCTTGGATTTTATCTGTATACCCATTAGATTCTATTGAAAGCGGCACCTGAACAGGATTCTTACAACTGGTAGGACTGTAAGGGCCAAGTATCATCTCAGGATCGAGATCTTCCGAATAGAAAGCATAGTTGTTAGAAAGATAAAGAGAGCTTGTCGGAGAGTCGCATAGAAATTGGACTCCCCCACTCACGGCGCCTGAGCAGCTGTAGAACAGGGTCACGTTCTTCACATATGGCTCATCATTAGGGAAGAGATTGAAACGGGTGCTCACAGAAGTGTTCGTCGTAGAAGAAAAACAATTTACATAGACAAAGCCTGTTCGCACCAGTGTCATCCTGTGAGTGGATGGCTCAATCTGTGTGACATTGAAAATCTGTGAACCGATTTGAATGCAAGGGAAGTTATGTTCATCTTGGGGACAATCTAGGTGGAACTCAGGCCTGCCAGTGCCACAATAACTTTCGTCTGACCAGAAGGGGTAATCGATATTTCCAAGTTTTCCACAAGGGGATGGTTCGCACTCCCCGTATCCCTTCTCCGGTTGAGAAAGGGAAAGTGGGAAGGATGAAAGGAAGAAGGAGAAGGCGAGGAACTGCATATAGGCCTCCATTGTTAACTCCCTGGTTGATTCATGACAGCATGCAGGCTGGGCTAGCTCTGCATTTATCAGTCACAGCTTTTGGGTCAAGGCAGACTTTGACTTCACAATGGGAGGCTGCGATCCTCTATCATCATTCATTTTCCTGATTTTTCAGGGACAAAACGCCTCAAATCCTAAAAATCCTATCTTCCTCCACTTTTTTTTTCCAGTCTTGTCCCGCAGTTTATAATTCTATTTCCGATACCTAATAGAAAAATTAATTAACTACTTTAGGTATATAAAAAAACTAGTTAAATTAGTTATTTGTAATAATTAGATATTATTATTTCTAAAATATCATTGCTAATCAAATATATTAACTAGAACTATCATTGTTATAAAAAATATTTTTAAAAAATTAAATAAATATAAAAAACAAAATAAATTAGAATCTTATATTTAGAATCAAAATAAAATCTAAACAAATTCTTATATTAAAGATAAATAGTATATAAAACGTAGGTGTTGACTATTCAATGCGTACTCCAGGCGGCCACAAGCGAAAATGTCCTCCTTGCAAATGCTCATTAGGAAGCAACCACTCCCTTTCCCCTCTCCATTTTCAGACTATTTTAGTGGCCCCCCTTCTTAACTTCCGTTACTCTTTCTAACAACAATCTCTTTTTTTTTTCCCTGATATAATTCAAAGTATCTCCAAATTACTCTGTACTTGAGACTACTGATTCACTATAAAAACCAATCTTAATACTGAAATGATACCATTAAATTCTTATAAATTATGTATACCAACACTGTTAATAATATTTTTATACCGATAAAATTGAAATATTTTATAATTTAATAAGGAGTCACTATTTAAGTATAATCACATTAGGGAAATTTTCAGTTGTAAATGAAGATTAAGCATTGTTTTCCTAAACGTGTGATTTTATATTTCTATTTTACCTATTACAAACTTGCTCCTTTTCCCTGTTCAAAGGTTTTAAGGTTGGTTGTAGATACTGTTTTGATATAAAATATGATATCTATTCAAATTGATAATTAAATCTACCTCATTAAATTTATTTTGAACGTACTACAACCAAGGTCCTGTTTGGATGACACTGGAAACCATGGTTTGGAAGGCCAAACCATGATTTGTACAAAATGTCATCCAAACAGGCAGACATTTTGCATAAACCGTGGTCCTGCTTGAAACCATGGTTTCCACCGGTGAAACCATGGTTTCACCAGAAGCAAGAAATTCTCGCTTCTGGCTGAATAACTGAAGGCAACGGCATTTGACCCAAAAATACCCTTGAAATCTACAGCTGGTCGACACCCAATAATTGAAGGCAACGGCATTTCACTACTCTGCTCGCGCATTCTCTTCGCTCTGCTGTGCTCGCGATTCTCTTCGCTGTGCTCTGCTCGCATGGCGATCACTCTTCCGCTATAAGAAAAGAGAGGGAGAGAGGGAGAGATAATAAACCCGTTTTACGGATGCTATAAGAAAAGAGTAATGGGAAATCCAATCACCGGAAATGGTCTGAGTCTGAAGGTTCCATCGACGGAGAAGATGGCTCTGTTTTGTGCAACAAGTGCCGGCCGCACGGGCAGGAGAGAATCTCCGTCATTCCTTTCGATAACAACGGGCCAAACAAGCACTCGTCGTTGTTGGCAAGTCCGAATGGGATTTTCAAGTCCATTCTCTTCACGTTGACGCAGAAGAGTCCCAAGCCCACCAGGGCTCCGTCGACGATGACGGTGACGACGAGAGAAGAGCAGTAGAAAATCGCGGTGGCGGAGCTATCTCACAAACTGATTCAGGCAACTCGAAAGAGGGACGAGGCTCTTCTAGAAGCTTCGACGCTCAAACACTCCGTGCTTGAATTAGAGAAGAAACTCAACAAACTAGAGCTGTATTGCCTAAATTTGAAATCTGGACTTGAAGAATGCAGCAACTCGTCGCCTTACAGAATGGAGAATCCTCAAAACTCCCGTCAAATCAGCCACCAAAACACCGTCGTCGAACGTTTCTTGTGCTCTGTCTCTGAATCTCGGTCTTCAGTCCGGCTTCTCAGTCGTTCTCTCACTATGCAGCTTCGGCACATGGGAGCTAAAGTTCACGAGAGAGTCTCCGTTCTTCTTCAACCTTACGATATAAAAATCTCATCCGCTAAGAACCCTAGAAGCCTGCTTTTCTACCTAGAAGCACTCTTGAACAAAACTTTGTTTGAGGACTTTGAATCTGTGGGGTTCCAAAAGAACTCATCAAATCGCATACTAAACCCAATGGAACGATGCGAGGCGAACTTCACATCTTATAACATGCTTCATGGATTAACCTGGGAGGAAGTATTGAACAAAGGAACGAGGCATTTCAATGAAGAGTTTAGCAGATTCTGTGATAGAAAAATGAGTGACATTAAAAAAAAAAAAAGAGTAGTCATGTTTTATTTATTTTCTTTTATCATAGATTGTAATATGTAGTTAAAAAAAACCTATTACAAATACTCTGTATCGATACAGCATCTTAATTATTATGACACTTCTTTATTTATATTCCTTTTATTAACATTAAATCTTATATTCTCACGCCAATTATTACTTATTTTAATAATTCATCTTCTCCAAAAATATTGTTACTATTATGTTTTATAAATATATATACATGTGGTGACAATTAATTAATTAATTATATTAAACATCGGAGGTACTTTGTTATTACAAAAATTAGTTGTGAAAAAATGTTATGAGATTTTATGTTTAAAATCTTTAAAAAAATTATTATTTTTCTGTTAGCCAAAAAAAAATCATTTTTTCTATAAATATATTTAATATTATGTTTTATAAATATATATACACATATTAATTATTTATTAATTATATTATCTTATAAATTATTAATTATGTGAGTAAAAATTATTTCATTAACAATTTTACTTCTTCAAATCAAAATATATTATAAAAATATCCCTTATATAATTATTATATTAACTTATGCCCTTTTTGGTAATTTTCATATATAAAAAGTGCTTCTGGTAAAATGTCATCCAAACACTCTCACTTCTCAGAATAACTTTTTCACAAAATCTATCATTCACAAAATCTATTTTCCAGAAGCTATTCTTCAAACCACGGTTTGGTTTCATCCAAACACACCCCAAGAAAAGTTGGATTACTGGCAAATGAAAACCCAACTGGCAACTGAGCTGGGTACTATAGAAGACCAATCGTATACGAGCGAACAGGGCGACTAAGCCCTTGGTTTGTTTCATCATGGATGGGGTATTTATTGGACTAATAGCTTTTAATTATGTTAAGACTTTTCAACTATCAAATGTTCCCAGCGAACAAGCTAAAGGCTTAATTAACAAGGTGAAAGTGAATGAACTGAAATAACATAAAGAAAAATCTAACTTCCTAAGAATGAATCATGAGTGCCTCAGAGTCTCCTCAGTGATATCGTCAGCTCTTGTTCATGGAGGGTACTGAGTTTTTCTAAAGATGTAACAAACCAAAAAATTCTATGACAAGAATAGAACACCGATTTGCATGTCGCAGAGCAACTACAGGGCCTAATAGAAGGAACAGAGAAAGAAGCCATGAGAATGAAACACATGAAGGTGAACCTCACTGTGTAGAACTAGTATATTGGCAATCAATGCAACAGAAATTCCAAAAAGAAATCTTGCTTTTCTGTATCATCTCTGCACGAGGTGTTGTTCCGGCCGACGGGATACCCGGGGGCACAGTCATAGAATATGGTCATGGTCACAACGGTTGGGTCGAAAGGAAACAGAGTGGGGTCCAAAGAAGTGTTGGTGAAGAGGAAAGAAGAATTGTCGTAGTTTGGGGTGTTCGTTCGCACCATTTGACGATATAACGAGAGGGATAGAAATCGATCAAGCTGAAGTTTTGGGAGCCAATTTGAATGGAAGCCATGTTAGGAGACAGGCACGTGATTTCGAAACCATCTCTCCCACAATAATGGAATCGATTCCCTCCTCGGAAGGGGTAAGATATTTGTGATAATCTTTTGGACTCAGGGATTATGGCAGAGCTGGTGTTAACAAGAGGTAGAAGAAGAAGAAGAAGGAGTTGCAGAGTGTGCATGGAAGCATGCGATTATGGGAATTCCTTACGTTAGAGAATAAGAGTGTCTAGTGGTGTTTTCGATAACCACTTATTGTGACAGTCACAAGAAAAGACAGGATGAGGAGAAGAGACAGAACCTAATGGAGTTTCCTACTTTTTCTACTTTCGGTGCTTTGTAACTTTGTTGCTTAGTTCAGTTCTTTCCTAAATGTACGTCCTACTCTGCATAATACATTATGCTAAACCTATACCAAATTATTAAACCATATTGAATCAGTGAATCTCATCTCTTTCGTCATTTTCATCATAACACAAACACACTACTCTTCCCATAGCACAAAATTAGCTCGATTAGATTAAAATTTTTATTTATTCAATTTCATTCCTAAGATTTAGCGAGCGTAGATGAGCTAGACCATGAGATCAAATTTGAACTAGCAGCTCTACTAATGAAAACACAATAACAACAATATCGTGAAGATATGAAGTTCATATTTTGGTGCTTCCTAAAACGTGATGCCCGATAATTATTTAACACAGAGCTGCCTCTTCTTCCTTAATTTATTTTTCCTAAATGTCCTATTCTGCATATTATAATATGCTAAACCAACCAATTCAATTAATCTGTGAAAGGGGAAAGCCACCTAACCTGTTTAAGAAAATCAAACGCTACCATCCAAAACAAATTAGGATCATCATTTTGTGAAGCTGGGAAGTAGAAAACATACTCTGTTGTGGCTGCAACAAGGGTTCTGGTGTTGGTGCCTCTACTGGGTCATCAGGAAAACAAAACCCATGTTGTTAATAGCTTTGATTAGGACAGAAACATGTGAATCTACCAAAACTTACATCGTACCCACATCTCCCACTTGAAATTCTGCAATCTTCACACTGCCCTTCTTCTGTTAGTTCCCATATAACCTCAAAACCTTGACCCATAATATGACTAGGATCTACAGGATTTTCCATGATCTTTCCCCAAGGCCAAATTCAATTCCAAATTCTCCACACCTCCTGCTGAATGAAGGAACTGATTTATAGACTCAAAAAGGTGACTTTCCCATTATCAAAAACAACCCTTCATAGTCTTTGACCTTGGTCACCCTACAGCCACCCTAATTTTCCACCCCTTTCTCCAAAATAGAAAGTCAAGGTTCTGACCCCCAAAAGCATCTTTTCCTATTTCCCTAATTTTCCAAAAACAATCCTAACACTCTCTCTATGTTCATGTTTTTAAAGGAAGTTGAGGTTCACTAGAAGCGTATCCAAAGGCTGTCATGTCTTCCCCTGTAAGATTAGAACTTGGAGGATTATATGATTTTATGAGATAACTCTATAAAGCCGGATTTGTTGGCATCATTTCATTCTTCATTGGGGTTATTTTATTTTATTTTTTGGGATTAACACATTGGGTGTGCTTAAACTTATATTTCCACTATAATCTCAAAATAGATCAAAATAGGAGGGGGATGAGGATTTATTTAAAACCAACTCCTTCACAGATCAAAATTATAAACAGGGAAACTTTTATCTTTCTATACACCTATCCTCTCCTAGCTATCCACTCTGGCGGGTGAAAGAAACTTGAGACTGAGAATAGGAAGATTAGCTGCTACTACTGCCACAAATGATGGTTAACTTGCTGAGATGAGCAAGAGAGAAGATCACCACTCAATTGCTAGAATTTGAAGTTGTAGAGTTGCTTGCCAAATTAGAATCAAGTGAAGGCGGAGGCAGATCATTCTTGAGCAACCCAACATGATCCGCAGAAATATCCATCACCTCCGGCTTGCTCCTATACTTCCCATCACTCTCTATATCCCTTAGCATCTCTAGAACTTCCTCCATTGAAGGCCTCATATCCTTCAAATTTTGCAAACACTGAAATGCCATCTCTGCCACAGCATTAATCATCTTCCTCACCTTTTGATCCGACTCAAACCCGAGCGTAGGATCCACCAGCTCATGCAGTGCCCGGTTCTGGATCTTGTTGATTGCCATGGTGGATAGATTGACCTCCTGTCGATGACGTGTGATGTCCACAGCTGGCAATGATGATATCAGCTCAATCAAAACCACACCAAAGCTATACACGTCACTTTTGTCAGTGAGCTTATAACAGTCATGGTACTCTGGGTCAACGTAGCCTGGAGTTCCTTGTGGGGCTGTGGAAAGATGGGTGACATCTTCTGGGAAGAGACGGGACAATCCAAAGTCTGCAACTTTAACAACAAAATGGTTGTCCAGGAGGATGTTGTTGGTTTTGACGTCTCGATGGATGATGTCTGAGGCATGAAGGTATGCCAAAGCACTTGCAGTTTCAATAGCTATGTTCATTCTGATATTCCAAGGCAGTGAGCCTGGCTTTGCTCGATCGCCATGAAGATGATCCGCGACTGTTCCATTAGGAATGTACTCATATACAAGAAGGAGTTCGCGACTGTGCCTAGAAGTGCAGCCATAGAGGGACACAAGGTGTGTATGACGCAAGCGTGTCAGGATCTGAACTTCGTTTATAAATTGTTGTACTCTCTTGTAATTGTTCTCATACAGTCGCTTCACTGCAACATAACGGCCGTCCCGAAGTTTACCTGGACATGATACATCATAAGATTAAGGAAAGTCAGTACTGACAGTTATGAAATGTCAGGATTCTAGAGGGACTAAATTCGCAGTATTACCAAAGTATACTGTTCCAAAACCTCCATCTCCAAGTTCTCTGGCTGAATCGAAATTGTTAGTGGCCTCTTCAAGTTCACTGTATGTGAAGACAAGGACCCCAAAATATTTACTTGCATTAATCTCAGGATCCTCTATCTTCTTGGAGGAAACAGAAGAAGCAGTACGTGATTGTATGCATGACTTTGCATAACCGGTCTTCTTTCGACGTTGATAGAAATAAAAGAGAGTGAGCATGACAAGCACAACGACTGCAGCAGTAACGCCACCTGGGGTACAGAATGGTAATGACTTTAAGTTAATGTAATTGTCAAAGAAACTACTATAGCGAAACACAAAGTATGTTAAGAAAAGAACAAAAAGCAGATCTATTACCTACAATGACTTTATTTCTCATTGAATGTCCTGTTCCAGCAATAACACACAAAGAAAGCAAAGTGGGGTTAAATACTAGCTAGAATATGCATATTAAGAAAGAACAAAACAAAGGATACAGAGATAAAAAAGTTATCCAATTTAGCAATGGGAAATCATGACATGCAGATGAATGCATTAACATTTACCACTAACTTTTGAGATGAGTTGTATCCTCATAGAAGCAGCAGAATTTATATTTAAGAAAACCACAGCGTCTACTACTTTTTACAGTATCGAAAATCAAATTCAGGTGCAATCCATTTCAAAGTAAACGCCAAGTTTAAAATTTCAGCTGTAGCTCGACAAGCTAGTTTAATTATTAATACCATATATTCACACATTGATCACATCAGTCATGAGCTGGCACTTATGGGAATAGTTTTTACGATACAGTGTCTCCTCGTGAAAGCTGCAAGAAAGGGGGGGGCAAAAAAAACGATGATTGACATCTCTTACAAAACCTACTTCGCAAGTGGGGGAATCAATAGGTTCTTTGGTATAATTGTTAGAAAAAGACATCTCGGGATCCTAGATAACTAGAAATTGAATAAAGTTGTAATTATCCTAGAGAGAAGGGATGGCATTTTTCCTTACACATTTTTATCTTGTCGATTAAAGAAGCTTTTGCAGGAAAGCTTCTTTAATCGATAAGATATGGACAGGTCTTTAATCGATGTCAGGGTGCTAAATAATATTATTTCTGATCTTAAATATAAGAGTTAGTTAACGATTTAATTTGATTATAAGATCCTAATTTATTTTGTCTCCCATATTTATTCATTTTTTTAAAATAGTCTCATAATGGTAATTGTATATGTTAAAAGGTTTCTATTCTAATGAATATCAATAATAAAGGTATTTTAAAAAAGACAATATTTATTACTTATAATAACTAATATAATTTTCTTAATATTCGTAAATTAATTATCTAACTTCTATATTAAGGACCAGACCTAGTAGATCATCTTGTATATATGTTTTCCTGAACTTCTTAGCATCTTTGTGGACTTGTCAAGGTTTTCTTCATTCTTTCTGGTGGAAGGGACCAGCAAGGACCAATTAAAAATCCTCACTGCAAACTATATCCATTATCTTGCAAAGTTGCAATATAAGTATGGAGGCCCCATCTGATGCGGTTGAAGTTAGACCATACAGAGAAGAAACAGTAGGAGCGATGTGGCCATTATCATCAATAATGGTGGCAGCGCAGAACCTAAATTGCCCTCTTCACTATTGTTTCTTTGGATAGCCCCACTCCGCATCCCAACTAAGTTAACTATTTGGCCGTGTTGCAAGATAAGGAAGACGTGTTGGACTGGAAACGCGGAAGACGATGACTTGCAAGTCAATGAAACTACTTGGTTGACGTCTAAAATGTCCAAAATACCCTCAGTATTTAGCAGTTTCCAGACCAATAATTGCCCTCGTTCAGTAATCTAGCCTGGACAAGTCATTTTCTTTACTTGTAATGGACGTCTTAAAGCTATTTTATTAGCGATGACCCTAAGTTTCTCATCAAGAAAATTTGTCCATAATTTATGCACAACACAGTGAAGAGACATGCATGTTCCGCGGTAGACGCCATCTGACAATTAGTATTCAAACTCAAGCATGAATGTTGAACAAAAATTATTAGAAATTTATTACCAAGGGAAAACACGCAGAGAGAGAGAGAGGGAGAGAGAGAGAGAGTAGAAAGAATCTTTGAAAAGAAAAGTCAAACCAACCCTGCTGAGAAGTAAATAGAATGTGGGTTACGTTCCTTGACCCATTCAAATTATACACATGCTTGGAAGAGTTTCATCCCATTTGAACTCAAATTAATTATGGCATCACATTATTTGTTACTGGAAAAATTGAAGTGCAAAATAAAACTCTCTATGAAATAAAGTTGCGATAAAAATGAGATTTAGGATTTATATGAAAAAATAATTAAATAGTTTTAAACTAAATTTAATTAAAAATAAAATTATTGTTGAAAATTTATAAAATTATGATGAATAATTTTAAAAACCATTATTTATTTTTTAACATTACAAGTCTCCAATGCTCTTATCATATCTAAAAAGCTAACAATTTATAATTCTAAAACGCATAAATAATCTAGAAAGCAACTATATTAATTTTAACTTCTCCGGAAAAAAACTAATTTTTGGGGGAAAAAATTTGCCAACATCAGTTTTTAAAGTTTTTAAACACCTTGTTTTTTTGGAGAATGGGAAAGTATTATTTTGATTTTCATAAATCTATTACCGGCCACTCTGGCACGACCCCGCCTGGAAAAGTTCGGCCATTCTCGGGGTGAAAGAAAAGAAGCGATGGAGGATTGCTAGAAGACCTCATCAGGAACCAAGGATGCTGAAGGTGTCAAACTTGATCGTCCCAAGAAAAGTTAAAGCATAAGCGCAAGAGAAGATGGATTCCATTTTATTGAGTTTTACTGGAAACAAGCCGCTTGGGCGTCTATCCCCTTTTATCCAATTGAAGGCAATCAATTTGAATGAAGGCATCTCTGTACTAATAATTAAGACGCAACAATCACAGCCTCAAGCATAGCATAGCTAAGTATGAATTTGGGAAGTAATGAATGCACACTGAAATCATAAAAAATGAGAGGAGGTGAAGAGGCGCATACCGGGAGAGTTTCTTATTATAAGAGACATTTGATGCTTATAGCATGTTCTCATATATAAAAAACATTTAAAAGTTGTCTCTATTTTTTTGTATTGATTTCCTATTTTATCCCTATTTATTTTGTCTCCAACTCATACTCTCTCTCCCTCTCACTTCTCTTTCTTTTATAATTCACTAAGGAGTCATATTTAAATATGGTCACATTGGGGAAATTTCCAGTTGTAAATGATTAGGTTTTCTCTTTCCTACATGTGTGGTTTTATATTTCTATTTTTTTCCTATTAAAAACTTTTTTCTTTTCCCTGTTCAAAGGTTTTAAGGTTGATTGTAGATGTAGATACTGTTTTGGTATAAAATATGATAAATTTTCAAATCGATAATTAAAGCTACCTCATTAAAATTTAATTTGAGCGTACTACAACCAAGAAAAGTTGGATTACTGGTAAATAAAAACGAGCTGGGTACTATAGCAGATAAATCATATAAGAGCAAACAGGGCGACCAAGCCTTTGGTTTGTTTCATCATGGATTGGGTACTTTATTTGACTAATAACTTTCAATTTTGTTAAGACTTCAACTATCAAATATTCCTATCAAACAAGGTAAAGGCTTAATTAACAATGTGAAAGTGAATGAACTGAAATAAAATACAGAAAAATCTAACTTCCTAAGAATGAATCATGAGTGCCTCAGAGAGTCTCCTTAGTGACATCATTAACTCTTGTTCGTGGAGAGTACTCGAAAATCTATGATTCTCTGTTGGAAACTAGCAAGGAGTTTTTCTAAGTGATCTCTAAAGATGTAACAAATAAAAAACGCCCATGACAATAACAGAACACTGATTTGCATGTCGCAGAGCAATGGCCTAATAGAACGAACAGAGAAAGAAGCCATACTTGCAAAAGCAGGACAGGCCAAATCACAAGGTCCGTCTGATTTGCAAGTCGCAGAACGATTCCATTCATTTTTTACAGTTGCTGTAGTCTGCAATATTCTGCACATTAAACGTTATCCAAAGGAGTCTTCAACTATGCAATGCCACCAAAAGGGTCCACAATGACACTCCATGTAACCGGCTCCTGAAGTTGAACCCGACAGTGTTGAACAAGTTCTGGGAATCGAGGCAACAGAAATTGACCCAAAAAAGCAAGCTTTTTCTCTATCATCCCTGCATGTGATGTTGTTCCAGCCGATGGAATACCCAAGGGCACAGTCATAGAATATGGTCATGTTCACAATGGTTGGATCGAAAGGAAACAGAGTGTTGTCCAAAGAAGTGTTGGCGAAACGGAAAGAAGAATTGTCGTAGGTTGGGATGTCTTTTCACACTATTTGACGATAAAACGAGAGGGATTGAAATCGATGGAGCTGAAGTTTTGAGAGCCAAGTTGGATGGAAGCGATGTTAGGGGATACGCACGTGATTTCGAAACCATCTCTCCCACGGTAATGGAACCGGTTTCCTTCCCCGAAAGGGTACGATATCTGTGATCATCTTTTGAACTCGGGGATCGTGGCAGAGTCGGTGTTAACAAGAGGTAGAAGAAAAAGGAGTTGCAGAGTGTGCATGGAAGCATGCGATTATGGGGATTCCTTACGTTAGAGAATAAGAGTGTCTAGTCACTTATTATTCTGACAGTTAAAGGAAAACAGAGGATGAGGAGAAGTGACAGAACCTAACGGAATTAAAATAATTATTTATAAAAAATTTTAAAAAATAAATCTTGACTATCTAAATCTCATCTGCATGGTCCAGTTAAGATGAGCTCTGAATGCTCATCCTTAAGATGAGCACCTAAACTCATTTCAAACCTAACGGAATTTTTTACCTTTTCCTATCTTCAATGCCATGTAACTTGTTGCTTAGTTTAGCTTTTTTCCTAGATGTACATCCTGCTCTGCATAATACATTATGCTAAACCGATGCCAAAATATTAAACCATATTGAATCTCATCTCTTTCATCATTTTCATCATAACACAAACACACTACTCTTCCTATAACAAAATTAGCTCGATTAGATTAAAATCTTTATTTATTCAATCTCATTCCTAAGATTTAGGAAGCGTAAATGAGCTAGACCATGAGATCAAATTTGAATTAGCAGCTCTACTAACAAAAACACAGCAACAACAACATCGTCAAGATATAAAGTTCATATTTTCGTGCTTCCTAAAACGTGATGCCCAATAATTATTTGACACATAGCTGCCTCTTCTTTCTTAATTTATTTTTCCTGAAAGTCCTATTCTGCATATTATAATATGCTAAGCCAACCAATTCAATTTAATCTGTGAAAGGGTAAAGCTACCTAACCTGTTTAAGAAAATCAAACGCTACCATCCAAAACAAAATAGGATCATCGTTTTGTGAAACAGGGAAGAAGAAAACATACTCTGTTGTGACTGCAACAAGGGTTCTGGTGTTGGTGCCTCTACTGGGTCATCAGGAAAACATAACCCACGTTGTTCATAGCTTTGATTAGGACAGAAACATGTGAATCTACCAAAACTTACATCGTACCCACATCTCCCACCTGAAATTCTGCAATCTTCACACTGCACTTCTTCTGTTAGTTCCCATTTAACCTCAAAACCTTGACCTATAACATGACTAGGATCTACAGGATCCTCCATGAAACTTCTAGCTGCCTCCCCAAAAACAGGAACTGTAAGACTAATTCCGCATCCCAGAGCGCTCCAGTTAAACCATCTATCGCTGATCAGCATAAAGTATGCTTTGCGAGGATTACCATTTACGGGGCAATCAAATGTCATGTTAGTCGATAGATTCACAGGAGGAGGCGTGTAGTCTAAAAATTCACAGTCATATAATATGGTAGAGTTTACATTACTGGAAGTGTAGTTGAAGAAAGCATAACCCAACGTGATGTTGTTGAATTCGTTCGGACAGTCAGTGCCCCACAAATCCATCCTTGTTATTTTAAGAGTTCTAGTGGTTGAATTGACATCGATGACACGAAAATTCTGGGACGCGATGTTCATAGTAACATTGTCTCCTTCACAATCCAGCTTGAAGCTTGGATGCCCACAATACTCAGGCCGTGAATCGAACCAGAATGGATAACTAAGGTTGGTGAAGTTTCCGCAGTTAAACGGCTCGCAATCTAAGAACCGTTCATCAGCAATGGCGAAATATTCTGGGAACAAGAGAATGAAGAAGAGGAAGGTCTTGAAGAGGAGGAGTTGAGAGGGAAGAAGACAATTAGGAGGACCCATGTACGGCATGATTGCAACGGAGCTCTGTGTTTGAATGGCCAATAGCGATGACGGGAATATAATTAAATCAAAGTCAAACTATAAACCCTGCATGTAATTGGCCTCATGAGGCTCAATCTAGATGGCTGTAACTCCTTGAAGGGCACACGAATTGGAGACGACGGCTCATATACCCATTAGCTTCACACCTACTGGTTTGGATTAATACGAATATTATGAATGACGCAGAAAACGTGGAACCTTAGACCATTCCATATATGAGACTGGACTTTTATATAACATTACGGCGTATGACCAAATAATAATAATAAAAAAAGAGCACGAGGGGTGATTTTAAGACGAAGGTTGATGGAAGAGATGAAGGGTTCTCTCTGTTACTAATTATTTTGAAACAATTATCTCCCACATAAAATACTGTGTCATTTGTTGGTAGACATTAAACAAAACGAGTTTTATATACAAGCGGTCCATCAAATGTCATTTCAAACTGTTGACCATTATATATTCCTTATTTATTAGTCATACAGTCAAGAGTCAAGGTATCTAATTGCCCATTTATCTATTAGTCGTCCTTTTAAAAATATCAAAATATGGCTCTTTTCTCACCAACAATTCCTTCGTTTTTTTTGTTTCTTTCCAATAGGGCCTCGATTGGGCTATGTCGTTTCTATTTGGGCCTCAGATGTTTTGGGCTTTCACATGTATGAGGTCAATAATTGGGCTCCACATGTCTAAAGAATTCCTCTGCCGCGTGAGATCAGGCAAGACTACAGAACACAACTTAGCCACAGAGTGGTCCCAATTAGAAAACTCAATCTTACGATAGTACCAGTCATTAGTCAGTTTGAAAGTTGAGCTTCCTATATGTTAAGGCACAGTTTCATCAAAACCGCCTCATCATCTACACGTAACTACTACCATAGTTTTCACAGGGCAAACCATGTCAGAAGAAATAGTGCTAATAATTTACCTTTCATTCCATGTGCATACAAATTAATGGCAGATTTCATTCATGCATGCAACAACAACAAGAGAGCAAGAGAGAGAGAGAGAGATTATTCAAATCAAAGACCAAGGATATGACGGTCTAAATTCTCCGTGAAATCAACAACAGACTGCTGAAAACTACTTGCTATAAATTGCTTATTAATATGAAATTTAAGCCTCGCACTTCATTTATGTGCAAAGACACTAACGGGAAATTAGAGAGAGAGAGAGATATGAGATGCAGATGGGATCAATTACAAGAAAGAGAAGTTACCTTTGCTGCAGCTTTTGGTTGCGATACTGCCATCCCCGCAAAAGCATAGCGTCTTATGATTGGTTGGATTTTGCCCACAAAGTCCTCCAGATATCTCACACTCAGAGCAATCCATGGCTCTCCGCCAATCAAGCACAAAGCCCTTGCTCATAACTTCACGAAACCCAGTTGCCAAGGTATCACTACTGATCTGTCCCTGCTTCGCCACTACTACCACCACCTTCTCCGCACATTCTATATTCAGCCCATATGTGTCCCACGGCGTCGTCTCGACATATGACTGCTTCGATCCTTCATTTTTCAAGCACCGTATGGGGTCGGAAGGAAGATTATTGACTTTATTAGATACGCTGCAATTGAAGTAGAAAGTCAGGTTCATATTCAGCTGATTATTAACACTCAGTGGGAGGTTTTCTAAGCTAACATTGTAGCGTGCTCTGGGGCAGGTTTGGTCCACCACATCCGTGTCCACAAGTGTTACTGTATCATCATCGTAGTTTATATCTGTGACATAGTATTTGTCGTTTGGAAGACTGATGATGGGTCGGCCATGTTCGGAGCATTTGAGACCAAAATGAGGGTAACCGCAGTATTCTTGGGCGGAATTGTTGTTCACCCAGAAAGGATACCGAATGGGAACTCCATTACCGCAACCAGCAGAGGGGGAACATATTGAAGAAGAAGATACTTCCACAATACTGCGCATGAGGCAGAAGAAGGAGAGAGCGGCAATGAAATACAGGGGTTTTGACATGATAATCTATCACCAACTGGTGCTAAAAAAATATGTAAAGACGGTTCAATATATAGATCGAGACACAGAAGGACAGAAAAAAGAGGACCAATTTATAGTGCTAGTGTGAAAAGAATCTATATGCTCTAAGAAAGAGGGGAAGGAAAGTCTAGAATGATCATTTCAGGGGAGGAATAAAATAAACTAGATTTACTTTTTATTCAAATAAAAATGAACTGGTATATGTTTGTAGGAAGTTTCTGTGTGCATGAATTGGGTTGAACGTACGAGAAAAGATAGAAAAAAATTTGGTAAGACTGAAGACCCGGGTCCAGCTGAAAGTTGGAAGATATATTTTCCAAAGATGAGATGGCTACTTGTGAGACAATAATGAAAGTAGAAATAATAATGAAATTGAAGTTTGAAGAATAAAATAAGGGAAAGCGCGTGGGCAACACGTTCATTTACTCATAACGATTGTCCGTTTAGGATATGATAAAGCAATTTGAAGGATATTGAGTGCACTTGGACAAGTGGGAAGTGAATAAATAATGTGAGATTTGTTGGGGCAGGGGAAAACGGTGGATGTGCACCAATAAAGAAATACACAACTGCATCCGGCAGTAGTATGATATTCACTAAATTAATCAATCGTTCAATCTGTGGGCTGGGTTGGTCCTTCGTTGGGTGTCCTCCATATCTGTAAGACTTAAGTTATGTACGTGCATTGGTTTTGCATTTATTGATAACACTAAGTAATATATTTATGTAGAAGTTGAAATTTCCAAACGATTGCGCTTTGTTACTTCCTATCCATCCTTTACGTTTTACTCCCCCGGTGTTATTTATGGCAGTAGGACAAGATTTTTATTGGTTCCCTTCATTAAACTTTAACAAAAATAGATGTAAATAGTTATTTTTCAAAAAGCATATTTAACGTTATTATATTTTTTAAAAAAATTAATGTAATTTAAGATTTTTCCCAATCTATTAAAAATGCCCCTATAAATAAAATCAAAAGATTAAGCCTTCGAGGAGTCACTTACCTGGTGTTTAGTATGAGGGAAATAGAGTAGATGAAAAATTTTAATGAGTTAATTAGAGAAGTGGGGTATTAAAATTTTAATAAAAAAAAGATGTAAGATAAAATAATAATAAAAATCAATTAAAAGCTTTTAACCTCACTTCTATAATTTTTGAAATCGAGCCTATTAAAACTTTTCTTCATCGCCCTTCTCCTTCCCTCCATTTCCTTCATGCCAAACCACCCTTAACCAGACCAATATAAATATATGCTTAGAGATCGATAATGTGCAGAGCGGAGGATTATCATCCAGAAAACATAACAAACCTAATAGTAGATCATGATGCCGGGTTAGCAGCACTTGTATTGCGAAAGGCTTTTTTTAAAGTTAAGGTGTAATTTTAGCAAGACAGTTTATCTTAAGAACATGAGACACCATAAAGTTTATCTCTGTACAAAAATATATATAACGTTGTTAAAAGGGAGTATCTGGTATCACGCCGTTAACATTTATTAGTACACAGTTAGTGAAACCAATAAAGTCAGTTTTAAGGTGTATTTTTAATAACAAAGTTTACGTCAAGAGACACTGGGCATTATAAAGTTTATTTGGATGCAAAAATATATATAAATTTTCTACAATGAGAAAAAAAAATAACAAAATTCATCAACTTCCATAATAATCGTTAGTTGACTTTACTCTTTTAAGTTCCACTAAATATCAAATTTCTCTCCATTCATTCCTACTTCCTCCTTTTCTTAGTATAATAGACTAATTTGAAAAAATTAAAAAATAAAATAATTATTTAATTATAGCATATATTATATGATCACTCTAAAATATTTGTATGCATTATTAGATTATATATTAGTATATAAGCCAAGGAAATTAATTCATAGAAAAATGATAAATATAATATTTTAAAGTAATTTCTTTAATTTCTTTAATATCTTCAAATTAATTAACTACGTCTTATATTAAAAACCAATGATAGTATTTGGATGCAAGCAATGAATTTTGTATTTTAGAAGGAAAAGATGACATCTTGGGTAAATACATATAAAAAGCTTAGAGGTTGAGAAAATAACATGACAGGGAGTGTGTGCTAACTATGATGAGAAAAATAGTGGTGGACTTGGAAGTAGGAATTGATGGAGAAAAATGCAACACTTGGTGAGACCCAAAAGGATATCCAAAGTTAACAGATGTTTTATCAGAGTTGATAAATTTTTTTTATTTTTTTTCTTTTTTAGAAAGTTTATGTATATTTTTGCATTTAAATAAACTTTATGATACACAATGCCCTTTGATGTAAACTTTATTGTTAAAAATATACCTTAAAACTAACTTCATAGGCCCTATTAACAGTAAACTAACAGACATTAATAGTGAGGTGCCAAATGCCCCATTTTAACAATTTCATGTATATTTTTGTATTCAAGTAAACCTTAAGGTACATAGTACCCCTTGAGGTAAATTTTGTTGTTAAAATTACAACTTAAATCCTTTTTTAAATATAGCTATTTGATCAAGTCAAATTCAAGTACAGTTAAATTTAATTAGAAATAATTTTTTTAAAAACATTTATACATTCACACAGATTTGAATGTGCTTTAAAGGTAACTTACACTACCACTTTGAACCAATTATGTAAAACCTTTTATAATGTACTTGTTTAATTATTATTTGAGATCCTATTGGGTATTGAATATCGTACTTTTCTCAACAAAAATTTAAATTTTAGTTCACCACATCTTGAGGGATAAACCTATTTCACTAGATCCAACCCTATTAGTAATTATTGTACTTTTGTAGACACTAGACAATTATTGCATTTGAAATGGTAATTAAACAAACAGGTTCAAGGGCCCAGTCAACAACCCAAACTAAATGGGCCCAAAAATGAGCCATTGTGCAGGTTCCAAGAAGTGGGCCATGCCGCTTATCTGACTTATAAGTCTAGCCCAAATTAATAACCCATACCAAATCGGAAGTTTCATTGCTTTGGGCTTTTAATTTTTAATTTTCCCAATTTCTCAATTTCCGTCTCCCTTGGACCGAAAAGGTGGACAATTTCATGAGCCCACCTTTAACTATAAATGCTCACTGTTATATCTTTTTACGTTGCATCAGACTAAAAAAGATATGATAGGAGTAAAGGGAGATGTGGGTAATAATGAAGGGTTTACATAAATTTTTATTAAGTTATAAACTGGTAAAATTGAACAAAGAAAAAGCAAAGTTGTGATTGTCAACTTCAAGAGGTTGAGATGGGATTGAAGGTGATGCAAATTTTGTCACGAAAAGAAGGGGTGGAGAATATGCTGTGAGGAGGCTAGGGATATGCTTGAAGATTTTGGCAGCATGTGGATGCTGAGACAACACAACAAATGATAGGAGGCGATGGTCTCACTTTTCTTTTCTTATTTTGGTTATTCTCATAAAATAATAATTATTCTTATATTTAATATAAGAGCGAGATTTACTTGTAAAACCTCAGTTTATTTCATCTTCTAAATTTATAATTATTTTTTCAAATTATCCATATTAAATTTACATAGTGAGAACATTTTCATCAAAAAGCAGTTTTCACTATGAGTGATTATTAAAGAGGGTATCTTAAAAAGACTAATATATTTCTTTTACAAATAATTAACTAAGTTTCCTAATATTTGCAAATTAATTATACAGATTCTACATTAAAGATCAGAGGGAGTATACCCTCTTTACTCTCTCTGATTTTTAATATAAGATCTAGATAACTAATTTATAAATATTAACAAAATTAACTAAATTAGTTATTTATGATAATTAAACATTAATTTTTCTAAAATATTTATTTAATAACGTGTAATGTAATTATCTATTCATAAAATTCCATTCACTATAAGCAATGAATACGGATACTTTAAGAAATTATAAAATTAAAAGATAAAATTATATCTTATATTTAAAATTAAAATAAATGTTTGAGTTTTCTTTTTTGCTAAGCAAATATTCTTTCTGTTGAAAATAACCCTGTTTAAAATATTATTAAATACTAAATATAAACAACTTTCTCGTTAACATTCAAACCTTGATTTTTACGAGAGACTACCCAATTGTAACAGGGTTAATTAATCTGCAAGTCCTTATAATTTTAACTAATTTTGAATCAGGTCCTTATAGTCTTTTTTCTTTTTATCAAATCCTTATACTTTCATATGTTTTTAATTAGGTCCTTGCACTTGTTTTTTTTTTTTTCATCAAGTCCTTATAAGTTTACCTTATTTTTAATTAAGTCCTTGAATTTTTTATTCTTTATTTTATAAATTCTAACAGTACTATTCTATAAAAATAAAATAGTATATATTATTTAATATTAGTTTATAGACAATAATATTCTAAAAATAATGAATTATTATAATAATTTTATTTTTTTCAACAAAAAATTTAATTGTTCCGAAAAATTTTCCTGAATTAATTATTTATATTACTTATTTTTATTATATAATTATTAATTTAATTTAATTATTAATATTTTATATTTCAGTATTAATCTATTTAATTAAGTTTATATTTAATTAATAAATAAAAATTAAAACTACATGGACCTTATTAAAGATTTAGTGAAATTATAAGGACTTAATAAAAAGAAAAATAAGTACAAGGACCTAATTAAAAACATGTGAAAGTATAAAGATTTGATAAAAAGGAAAAAACTACAACAATCTGATTCAAAACCAGTTAAAACTATAAGGACTTGTAGATTAGTTAACTCCTTGTAACAAATATTTGATCCCCGTCCCTACTTGATTGTCCTATGCGGCCGAAATAGCACTCATTGGTGCTGGGCCCCTCTCTGTCCCATCCCATGTGTTTCTTCTGTACCTCCGCGGCCCTTTTCCTCCCGGCTTCCGCTCCTCCCCGCTCACTTCCTTTCTTTTCTGTTGTCTCTCAATCCCAAATTAATTTTACATCATATATGTTTTATAAGAAAAACGATATAAAGCCGAAATAAATTTTATGCACTTTTTCTGCGCTTGTTTTCCAAACTCTATGATCATACATTGGTAAGAGATTCGATTTTGTTATAGACATAAGTCACGTTGGAAATATAAATTAATGCCTTGATGGTCTCAATTAATTATATAAAAAACTTGGATAAATTCGAACCGAAAATTCAGTTAAGAAAAGATGGTTCAACTAGTTCCAATTGATCAAATTTTTCTAACATTTTTTTCTTAATTTGTATAATGTGTGATCAATTATGATTTATGTACACCTATACCAACTAAAAGTATCAGGAAAGGAAGACTAATAAACAAATTAAACAACCTGTAAAATAAGGGAATGTGGGCTCTTATTTGCCCCTTTTATTTTTAGTGAGAGGCCATACAGTAATTATAAGAGTTGGTATCATCTTTTAATTTCTGCGTTTTGATTTTGATCCCTCAAATCAATGGTTTTGGTTCCTCAAACACATTAGTCCAAAAACAAAAAATCTTTAGACGAATAAAAATAAAATCAAATTTTATCGTAATTACTACTTTCAATCCTTAATATAATACCTAGTTGACCTATTTGAGGAGATTAAGAAAATTAGTTAAGTTAGTTATTTATAATAAATAAGTATTGTCTTTCCAAGAATACCCTCGCTAATAATTTATATTAGCTAAAACTGCTATTGATGAAATATTTAGTATATGCAATCACTATAAGGACTATTTTGAAAAATAAATAAATAAATATAAAAGACAGAGTAGATCGGTGTCTTATATCTAGGATCAAATTAGAAATAAATCCAGCTCTTGTATTAAGAATTAGAGGTAGTATCATGTATAAGAATGACAAATCAAAGCTAATTAGAACCATCTCGTACTCTAAAATGAAATCACTAAAGAATATATACACAATTCACGAGTTTGAACCTGTGACCTCGTGTCTTCTCAGGCAGATTTACATGCTATTACAACATTATCTACCTTATAAGTAGGAGTTGTTAATGGTTGGATTATGGTTGGATTAAGGAAGTTATAAGGATGATGGGGGTTGATGGTTAATGGAGGTGGTGAGGGGAATGGGATGTGAGGCTGTGTTTGTTGCAACTACTCAGTCTCAAGAGTTTGAAAGCCCACACTTCCCAACAACTCCTAAAACAACCCCTCACTCACATCCAGACATGCACACACCAACCTTCTTTCCCACACTGGTTCTAATAATTCTTCACGTTCACTTACAAACCAAACCCCACTTCTTCATTCTTCTCCATCACTTTGCTCACGTAATTATGACTTGGACCATGCAAATCTAATTTGAATACTTTCACTTTAAAATTTTTAATTTTTAATTTTTAATTTGTACTTTTAAGCTGCTGCTGAAAAATCACTTTCGTCTTAGATTATCTACTACCTCCGATCCTTAATATAAGACCCTATTTGACTTTTATTTTGATCCTAAATATAATATTCTAATCTAATTTGTCTATTATATTTATATATTTTTTTTCAAAATAGTTCTTCTAATAATAATAGTTCTAGTCAATACACTTGATTAGTAAGGATATTTTAGGAAAGACAACACCTATTTAGGACAAATAACTAACTCAATTTATTTCTTTAATCTCCTCAAATTAGTTAATTGGTTTTTATAATTAGAACCGGAGGTAGTATATCTTATGATTAAAACATATTAATTCTGATTTATTGCCCAATTTTAATATCCACAATTCCAGATGGATCAAATCATTCAAACTTTGACAAACTTATCCTTTCAAATCATTCAAACTTGACAAAGTTTTTATATTTATATTTTTTTCAAGCTTTTTCACTATTGTTATTTTCCAGCGATCAGCATATCCTGCTCATTTACTCGTTTCTCTTCTTTTTTTCCCCTAATATTTGAAGCTCTGAAATTAAGCCCTTATTTCGTTTTTAGATTTTATCACGAGTCTCTCGAATTTTGCATGACAAATATTTGATTGGCAATTAAATCTACATTCATTTATCATAAACAACGTTTTTGGCCAGCAGAACTTGACGCATTTCTCCGTAAACGTATCTATAATTTTATTTTACACATATATTGTTCCATATTCATATCAGCAAATTTTTATTTAGTCTTGGTCAACTGTGCTTTATATATTGACCAAAAATATTTCATCTGTTTTTTTAATGCCGGCAACTTTAATTTGCTTGATAAAATCGGTTCCCTCGTCACAAAGACAAGACAAACAATCAGTAATTTTTTCCTGCCCACAATGAAACAATCATCAATTACTCTTAAATATTACTCCTTCGATTCTTAATATAAAACTCATTTACCTAATTTGATTAGATTAAGAAAGTTAGGTAAGTTAGTTAATTATAAGAGAAATGACATATTTTTTCTAAAATACCATAATCATCTTTCTTAATACTCTATTTCCATCTTCTACTTGGTTATAGTCGAGGAGTATCCATAGAGGTAATTTAGAAAAATTGATAAATATAAGAAATGAGTCTTATATTTAGGAACAAAACCAACTCAAGAATTGGTCCTATATTAAGAACCAGAGAATATTATATTAATTTTATCGTCCATCCTAGTTCTTAAACAGTAATCGAAGCTCACTTTTTGGGGGGGGGGAAGAAGGGGAAAAAAAGAAATTCATTTTTTCAATGTATATTTTCTCTTAATTAGTACTTTCAAGGAAGAGTTATCATTGGAATTGTAAAGTATGATATTATCCAACAAGATAAATCTCTTTTTGGCATTTAGTCCCAATTTGGATTCTCTGGAAGAATCCAGATCCCGCAATGGAATTAGAGTGGCCAAAGGAAAGTTACGATTGTTTGGATTAATTTTTTAAAAATAATTTTATGATATATGTAAAAAATGCTTTTTAAAGTTATTTTGAAAAATGCCTCATTCACAAACACTTAAAATGTGTTTTGACACAAGTGGATACAAAACTCTCGTCACATACTTATTCTATACTGTAAAATTGCTTGTAAGCATCGAATCCAAATACCAATGGAGCCCGTAAAAATATGTCTTAATTAGTTCCATGGCAACTTCATTATTGTCTCACACGTTATCTTGCTGATAAAAACATATAAAAAAGGCATTTATGTATTTATACACATTTAATGTAGAAAGTGACGTGCCCATAAGATTAGGTAATATAAACATATAATAGTATTTCAAAATGAGCAATTGAACACAGATATATAAATATGAAATAGCAACAAGACTTATTGTTGATAAGTCATAATTAATAGTCCAATCTATCTTATTCATAAATCACAGTAGTACTGAATGAGATAATTTATTGAACTGTTTATAGTACAAGAAATATTTTTTCTCATTACGTATAAATATTCTTCCATTGAAAATAATTCTATTCGAGACATTCTCATACACTAAAAGGGTGTTTGACAACCTCCAAACTAAGGTTTCAGAAGCACTTTTCCGCAAAACGAGGTAAATTCCTCCACATATTTACTTCGTAAATCGTAAAAGCACTTTTAAAACCATGGTTTGGTTTCTATCCAAACACTCCCTAAATGTGAGTAAAAATTTGAATTTTGTTTTGTCATAGAGACTAGTTCTATTCACTAAACCTAACACGTTAATATACAAGAAATATTTTCATGGAAAAAAAACAAAAGAAATATTTAAGGGATGAGCTGTTTATTGCACATTTCTTAGTGGTAACTTTTTTATCAAACATTTCATAAACAGAAGGTTATTGCGAGATCCTCTAACCCCAAATCCAAATCACAATTATCTCCGTACATCTCATTACATATCTGGTTAATTGTTTTCCATTTCAAATTGATTCATTTTTCCTAAATTTACCCCTATTAATTAATGTTTGTTTCAGTTTTACTTATTTTTCTCTTGCTCGTTACTTTATAAAATAAACATTTAATATTTTTAGAAAATAAATAAGAAGGAAAGAGGATGGCCAAGAAAAAATAGGAAGGAGAGAGACACACTGAATTTGGTTAGACAAAACTAAATACTAGAGTTGATATGCCTTAAGATAGAAAGGAGAGAAGTTCAACCAGTGCATTCGTAATGTGTTCCCCCCCCCCCCCCCCGGCATTTTGTGACGTGTTTCGGATTATTATGACCACCCCAGCTTAATCCGGTAGGATAGGATATTTAGGGTAAAATTATTCCCTATCTTAATTTTTTTGCCTGTCATATCTTAATTATTTTTAAATGATAATCCTGTCTTAATATAAGAGTTATTTAACTAATTTAAATATATTAAAAAAATTAGTTAAATTAATTACTTGTAATGAATATGAGTTGGTTTTTTTAAAATATTATTTGTAATCATGGCTACCCTTTGATAAAAATCTCTTGGCATGTGTAATTAATAAAAGTACTTTAGAATGAATCATAAATTTGAAGGTACAAAGTGAATAGAGATATTATATTTAGAATAAAATTTAATTTATAATTAACTGTTACATTAAGCAAAAAAGGCAGTATAAGATATATAACTTTCCAAACTTTGATGGCAAAAAAAAAAAAAACCCTAAACTTTAAACTTTGGACAACAAAATAAAAGAAGTTAATGGTAGAGAAATCATTTCCATAAACATAAGTGTTTGATAAGTGTTTGAAAGTACAATACTTACATTTGAATCTTCATATTCTAACTGTTCCATTCTCCAATCATGATCATGTGTATTAGTTTTTTAAATATAATAATTTAATTATAAATTTATACAAATAAAATAGCATATGTGACTATGTTTAATTAAAAAACTTAACAAATGATTATAAAATTTGACATATTAGAATAGTTGAAACTTGAGGCCATTCTTAACTTTCGTGAAGGGAAAAAGGAGGTAGGGCCCGTTTGCAAAATGTGGTGTCGCCACGTGGCAGCCTTAACTGGTTGGCACGTTTGACTCTGAAACACACCGTTGCACAGGTGATCATACACGTGTCTCACCTACTCGTCATTACACGTGTCAATGCAATGCCATGGTGCCAAATCCTTCTTTATTACTTGTCACCAATCCTCCAGCCAAGGCAAAAACGGCCCCACAACTTCTCCATAATTATTTTATCGCCCACGGCCCCCGGGCCCCGACCCTGAGCATCTTATTTGCTTGTTTACCATAGGCATAAAAATAAAAAAATAAATATAAATAGTGAATTCCAATGCCAAAGGAAAACAACAGGAATTCCTCTCTGGTTTCTCTTGTCAAGACAGTGTGGTTCAAGCTTCTTCATTTTCCATCGCTCCCTTCTTTTTCCCGTCGCCCATATATTCCTTCATTCCCGGCAAAACTAAGCACTTTCACTCAATACTCCCTTCGCTTCCAATCATTCTAATCCTACGTTTGATCCCTTTTTCTTCGTTCCAAGTTTCTCAAATTTCTGGGTTTTTTTTTATAAAAAAATTTCCGTCTCATCTGATCACTTACGCGGTCCTGGATTTGTTTAGAGGCGGATTGGGCGTTATTTGCTGCGTTTGGTTATTGAGAAACTGCCCAACTACCTAAGAAAGTTAGAGTAATAATCTGCGTAATTCTTATTGATTCTCTATAGTTCTCTGGGCTGAGAAAGCTATTTTAGGAGTTCAGGGGCCAGACAAATCCAATTTCCACTGATTTATCTGAGCTTTTGTTTGTCAGTCATTGGAAGATTTTGTTTGGGAAATCTGAGTGTGGAAGGGGAAAAACAAGAAGAGGACGAAGAGGAAGAATTTGGCTTTTCTTATCATCTGATACTTCCTTTCATCCTATCCTCGGCAAATAAACGGAGGAGAAGCTACCCATAGGCTCGAAAAATGCTTGGGACCGCCCTGCAGTTTGGGGGTGTTCGCGGTGAGGATCGGTTTTACATTCCGGTCAAGGCAAGGAAGAGCCAGAATCAGCGTAAACAAGCACAGAAAGCCAAGAGCGGGGAAACTGGGTCTGCTGATTCAACTCCAAAGGCCAAAGATGTTGCTTCCGAGAATAAGAATTCCAATGAGCATTCATATTCGTCGACAAAACCTTCTTCTTGTCCGTCTGTAATGCCTGCTTGTAATATTGATAGATTTCTGGAGTCTACAAGGCCATTGGTCCCAGCTCAGTACTTTTCTAAGGTCGATCTAATTATTTCTTTTATTGGTTGTTTTGGAATTGGGAGGCAGTTGTGAAAATGAGTTATATATTTAGTTTTGATCTTAAATTTTTTGACTTAAAGTTACAACCTACAGCATTCACGGGACTTGTCCGATGATCAATGTATGCACTGCAGATGGAATATTAATTATCAGAAATAGTAGACTAGCTTAGGATAGAATTATCACTACTTTCACCCTCTTACTTTCAACTGCTTGATTATTGGCAGCTGCAAAATTTTATATCCCGAATTCATGATATCACCATATGAATTTTGACTCGTGTTTCTTCTTTTTGAGGGTGTAGACAACAATGAGAGGCTGGAAGACTTGTGATGTTGAGTATCAGTCTTACTTCACCCTTAATGATCTCTGGGAATCGTTTAGGGAGTGGAGTGTATATGGGGCAGGAGTCCCTTTGGTTCTTGGTCAAAGTGAATCTGTTGTTCAATATTACGTTCCTTACTTGTCGGGTATCCAACTATACAGTCAATCTGCTGAGAAGTCATATGCAAAGTCAAGGTATTCCAATATCCTATGTAGAATCTTTTATATAATATTTACATAAATTTAAGCAGATATTACTCCCTTTTTCTGTCTCTCCATGATTTGTTTGTTAATGCGATAATTTAGCTGTTAGTGATATGCTAGGTTATGCTAGTTGATAGTGCGGGTTAAAAGTGAAAGGAAAAATGAATTTCTTTCCTACCTATAGAGGAACTGAGGAAGTGAAAGAGTTCAAAATGTTTCCCGCCTTCAAGTGAACTCCGGGAACCTTCTTATAATAGGAAGTGAGATTTGTTTTTGTTATCCACGGAAGTGTGGCTAGCCTTCCATTGCTAGAGCAAAAAGTAAAATAACATACTCCTCCGTGTGTATAAGGGTCTTATATTTATAAGGGTCTTATAGTTAGGACTGAAGGATTACATGATAATAGTGTTTCATGCTGACATCCATGTCCTTTGCACATATAATTCCTTGGTTGTGGTAAAACAAATGTATACATACTCAAATTTGTAAAATTTACTTCTCTTTCATTTGACCTTTTTAATTCTCGGACAAAATTTGAGCCTTCCTTCTTCAGCATATGATTCATGTTTAACATGTCAATCTATTGATTGCCGCTTTCACCTTATATGCATGGTCACTGATTCTTGAATGTGTATTCGTTATGTCTCCGCGCGCACACACACTCATGTATATTTCTATTAACTCTGTATATTCATTTTTTCAACTTATGAGCAATCGTCGAGTCACCTTTTTAGTGTACACTGTTTAGTATGTGAATGTCTTTCTGCTTGTAGGAAGATCTAATTTTCTCATTCGATTAGGTATGTTGGGGAAGATAGTGATGGTGATTCTTATAGGGATTCAAGTAGTGAGGGAAGCAGTGACTTTGAAATAGGAAAGAGAACTGAACCATCTGCGGCACAGAGAAGTTATCAACATCTTACAGGTGATGTCTCTTTACGCATGAGTGGGCTGTCTGTACGTGATAAACACAATGCAATGCAAGAAGGATTTTCTAGCGATGACAGTGAAACAGGGACTCTAGATCTTCCTGTTTTTGAGTATTTTGAGAAAGACCCTCCTTATAGCCGTGAACCATTGGCTGACAAGGTCAGTACTGAGCTTAATATGTTATTTTTTTGCACTTGATATTGGCATAGCATCTTACACGAATAATATTTGGACAGATAATAGATCTTTCACGCCATTATCCTGGCCTCAAGTCACTGAGAAGCTGTGATTTATTGCCTTCCAGTTGGATGTCTGTGGCGTGGTAGGACTAACTTGAAGTAATGTTTTGATGATATATATATATATATATATTTTGTGTTGATTGACGCTCTCTAATGTTATTTTCTAGGTATCCTATCTACCGAATACCCACGGGTCCAACTTTAAAAGATCTGGATGCTTGCTTTCTGACATACCATACACTTCATACACCCTTGACAGGTAATCATTGATTATTGGCCTATTTTGGCATGTATGGAATTCTAGGCCTTGCTGATAGAGATTTAGCCCTACTTTTGGGTCATCATTTATAAAGATTTAACCACTTAATTCGAAATCTTTTATTGGTTTATGCCCTTTGGGATAAGAGGGAGGGAGAGAAACCTTCTCCCATTTATGTCAAAATATGCCAAGATCAGTTTGAGAAGATCTCGGTTTTTGAAGTTTTTTTAAGTTATGCAAATTCTTACCACTGACAAATGTTATAACTATTCATCTGTCCACTGACACTTAGACTAATTATTACGGTTAGTGTTTCATCTTATTTTAAGTTTTGATTCTTCCTTTTTCCGATTTTCATTTCACCCTTGTTTTTATAATCTGAAGTCCCTTGGTATGAGTTGGCCACTCTAGCAATCTAGGATCTGAACTTACAACCAAAAAAAAAAAGAAGGAGAAAGTGATGCTAATAATACCTAGGTCAAAAGGTTGATTGACGTCATGACTGCTGTATGCAGAAACAACTATCTTTTTTTCCTTTTAGATTGTCAATTTTAATTTTATATGGCATGCAATATCAATTAATTTACTTCATAAATAAATTATTCATTAAATTTTGCAGGAAGTGGACCTACTCAGGCTCAGACTCCAACGTTGGTTTTTCCGAATGACATGGATGGAGAACCAAAGATTTCCTTACCCACATTTGCAATGGCCTCATACAAGTTAAAGGGATCTATTTGGATGCAAAATGGCCTTAGTGAGAGTCAACTAGCAAATTCCCTCTTGCATGCTGCAGATAAGTGGTTGAGACTGCTGCATGTGAACCACCCAGATTATCAGTTCTTCATATCACACAGTACATATCACAGGTGACCAATGAGATGACATGTTGATCCACCCTCTTGGCTAAAACTATTTGCCTTGAATTTCTATGCTGGTTCCCAGTGCTAAGTTGTTAAAAGTTGTTCATCTATTGAAGATTGTGACAGCGTAGGGAGTACATAAATGTGGGTTCATGTTACGTGCATAATCAGCAAAAAAGATGGAGAAGATAATTTCAAGTGAAGGAAATGAAGATCACTAAGACGAAAACTGAAAAAGAATCAGAGTTGTTGTATATGAGCTGGCCCTTGTCAGATGTGATGATCGTATGGAAGATATGGGGGCTTAAGCTAAGACTGTCCAAGCTTTTTCTGTTTATTAGTGGTTGGGATGCCTTTAATTTTTAAGACTTGAACGTGTTGATATGGTTATATTTTGATCGTAAGAGAAAAAAGGGCAAGGGCAGAGTTGCGAGAATTGGCTGTATTGCATTTGCAAGGACCAGTTTTGGCTCCATATGAGATGAGCAGTTGCTGTATTGAGAGAAAAAGGGAGGGTAATCGCGGTATTGTACAATGTTTACCCACTTTAAGATCAGTGTTGTATGTTTAAATAAGTGCCTCACTTAAGGAGAAAGAACATTATGCAAGAGCATGTTTAGTTCTGCTGATCGAGCCAGTGGCAACAGAAGGCTTGTTGCTGGTGTCCAACTTAGTTGAGTTGATCATCTGATGCTTTGGAAATCGATGACATATATATTCCTGCGGAAGGCTTAATTTTTGTGTGTGCCATGCATCTGGTGTTTGTGATAGATATTACAGATATGTTTTGTGGAGAACTGTAGAACATGAATTCTGGTGAGATCATTAATCATCACTACGCTGTTATTTCTTAGACTGGGGGTCTGTCACTATGCCGTTATCTGGCTAGCCCTCATGATTTGTATGACTTGTATACTATCATCCTTGTGATTATAAATTATGTAGATGAGGTTCTTTGCCTGGCGAGCTACATGATTGAAACAATACAATGTTCCAATCCTTTGCAAGAAGATTTTTTATTTGTTCCGTTGAATTTTCTCCTTCCGTGACGTGTAAGAGTCATTATGCTTGGCTCAAAAAAAAAAGAGTCATTATCCGAGTTTTTGAGCCATGAATTATAAACGGGAATTTATCAAAATGCCATGATGGGAAGTATTTACCAAGACACTACAAAAACTTGTCGTTATCCTCAGGCCAACCCGCATGACCCATGAATGTATTCCGTGCGAATTCCACTAGCCTTCCTGGGGCACGCCCCTCGGCGATCATTCTCAGTGTCTCGGCCTCATCGCCAAGTGCAAAATGCTTATCTTTCGTCCAACGAATATTGGATCTTTTCACCAATATGTAAAAGGCCCAACCATCCTTTTTGTTTTTTTTTGGGGGCTAAATTAGAGGTATTTTTTTATTTGAGGTATTGTCGGACACTAAATGTAAACATATTTTTCAGAGGTAATCTGAATCTTGATTCGTCATGTTATGAAAAATTAAGCAACATTTGTCTCAAAATATTTGTCAATTCAGAGCTTTTGTTTGCTTTAATCCAAAATGATCATCACTTTTGAATTTTAACAAGCATTAATTACTTTTCTACAATTTTGTCCTTCGATTATCAAAAAATGCTGTAGCTCAAATAATCGAAGTTCATCAAATACACTCGCTTTCTTCATTAATTGGGGGTGGGGGTGTTATAGTCAAAATAACATCAAATTTCACTACAATCTGCTTAGTGATGACTGTTCTTGAGCTATGGGCTTAACTTTGAATAACAAACGTTCGAAGCAACAATAATTTTTTTATTAACAAGGAAAGGTGTTCGCCCCACAAATCACCAATGATATCAACAGGGGGTTTCGCCAGTGGTACAAGTGTAAGAAATGCAAGTTTTTACAATCTTGGGGAAGGTTTACGATAATCATAAATTATGTCTCCATGCTATAAGCAAATTTAATTAACTTAATGAAATTAAATTATAAGTATCTAGTTACAATTTTATATAAATTAACGAAATTATACCCAATAAAATTTATTAGTTAGAGTGGTTTGGTTGATTAGTCAGAAAGTTTTATAATTAATTATAAATATTAGGTAAAAAAGCTAAAACTTAAATATAACATCAATCAAGTCCTTTTCCCCCTTTACAAATCTGATTAAGACATTTTTCTTTTTTTAAAAAAAGAAGGAATTTAAATATTTGATTTCGCACATAGCTGAACCTCCTTCTGTTTGGTTTACTCAGAGGAGACACCTGGTCAAATTTTCAGTGTGATAGTAAATAATACAAATGACTATTGACAATTAAAATACTAATTTAGTACGATTTTTAATTTAAATTATTCATTTTATCAACTCATTTGTGTCATTTTCCACTAAATAAAAAAAAACAAAATCAAACACGTCAGAATGAAATAAAAAAGCACTACGAAAACTCGGAAATGTAACCTATGCCCCAACCAATCAGCAGCGTCTTCCTTTTTCCGCTTTTTGTCTTCTTTTGCCTACGGAAAACGTTATTTTTAAAAGAAAGAACAAATCAAAAGCCGTTAGATTTTCAAACGGGCCCCACTTCTTCCTTCTTTGCTGGCAATTAACGCACAGAAACGTTCATAAATAATGGTAGTAGTATGAAATTTATGGATTAATTAAATATGACAGGAAATTGCGAGAAAGAGATAAACTAGCCGTTAGGGGTCCCCCAATTCAAATGAGGAGTGGTCGCAGAAAGACTCAATTGGCCTTTTCGCTTATCTCATAAAGACCGATTACGCTTCAAACTCTCAAGAGAACCCAAATCGATCTGAAAATTTTCCTATCCCTCCTCCTCCTTCCGTCTTCTCTCTCAGATCCAGGCCCCGGTCGGAAGCTACGCTTGATTTCTTCTGGCCCTGCTTGACGATATTACTCAGGTTTTTTTTGCAGACTCATTAAGTATAGGTGAGTAGCAGCTTCTGTTTCCTAAATTTTCTGCATTTCGTTTTGCTTTTCTTAATGTGATTTGGGGCTGAGTATGGTAAAATTTCTTCCCTTGATGCAATATTATTGACTTTCCTTCTTATGTACTTGGGTTTTCTGGTTTTGTTTGATGATAAGATAGACGGAACATTATCATAAAAATCTTTCCATTTTGGAGTTTTATGTCTGGTGAAATTTTCTTCTTTTAATTATATGTTTAAGATTTACGGGATTCGGGTTTAGATTCCGTAATCATTGGACCTATTTACCGTTGATTACTGATGATCGATATAAATGATTTGCCTTAGGAATCTCTGATTTAATTTTAGATGGTATGGTCTGAACCCTGAGCCGAAAAAAGAAAAACAGAAACATGGGATGGGATCTATGCGTTAATTTGATATGGATGAGGTGAAGGGTTGGGATCTAATGCATTTAAAATTGTCATTTTTTTGCTGATCGCGAAAGAATCCAAGTGTTGAACATTACTAAGAATGCTGGTTAAGCATATGCCAGGGAGGCCATTACAGAAGAGACTAACACGAAACATTATATAATTATCAATATTGTACAAGATATATGCAGAATCTATTACTATAATTAATTATCTAGCATTCTCATTTCCATTTTGTGTAATTTTGTGAGTTTGATAAATGTTTTTCTGGCCTTGCCATTTTACGGCAGAAAATGACTATCCGGACACCTGGAACACCAGCTTCAAAAATAGATAGGACACCAGCATCGACCCCTGGAGGGCCACGAGCTAAGGAGGAGAAGATTGTGGTGACAGTAAGGGTAAGGCCTTTAAACAAAAAGGAGCAACTGGCTAGAGATCAAGTGGCATGGGATTGCATTGATGATCATACAATCGTGCATAAACCAGCAGCACATGAACGTGTAGCTCAACCGGCCTCGTTTACTTTTGGTACCGCAGACACATTTCTACTCAAAGGGTTTTCTTGCTTTTTACCAGTTTGCTGTTCCTTTGATCTCTTCTAAACTCATTTTAAAACATTCTAATAGTTGATTGTTGATGTGGCGTTTTCTTCTTGTAGATAAGGTTTTTGGTCCTCCTTGTTTGACTGAAACTGTGTACGAGGAAGGAGTAAAGAATGTTGCATTGTCTGCCTTGATGGGCATTAATGGTATAACTCATATTGATAATCATATATTGTTGATTGTTGACTTACTGTGTTTCTGCACTATATAATTGATGTAAGTTTATGGCAGCAACTATTTTTGCTTATGGACAAACTAGCAGTGGAAAGACATACACAATGAGGGGAATAACAGAGAAGGCTGTCAATGATATTTATAATCATATAATGAACGTAAGTTTTAAGTTGTCACATGGAAAACTGTGCTTTGTTAAATTCTTACTAATCTTTTTGATCATGTCTAATCCTTTCAATGGCATGATTGCAGACCCCAGAGAGAGATTTTACCATAAAAATATCAGGACTAGAAATATACAATGAGAACGTTAGGGACCTGTTAAATTCAGAATCTGGTCGCAACCTGAAGCTGCTAGATGATCCTGAGGTAATCTTTCTGAAGCTATTTCAGATTTTGTTAAAGTTGAGGAATTTTTGTCCATGGAGTTGAAATATTATGTCCTAATTACTTTCATGTAGAAAGGTACCGTGGTTGAGAAGTTGGTGGAAGAAACGGCAAATGATGACAAGCATTTGAGACACCTGATCTCAATCTGTGAAGGTAGCAAATTCTTTCCCTGCACTTTGGTTGGACCGGTTTTTCTCACAAAAACAGTGTTTTGATTGCATTCAACGACTTTTTTATGTCCAGCTCAGAGGCAGGTTGGTGAAACTGCTCTCAATGATACTAGCTCTCGATCCCACCAAATAATAAGGCTGGTCAGTTTTAGCACTGTAAACACATGTTGTTACGCATAGAAGAGGTTCGTCATTTGTTTCAATTACCTCATTGCTTAAAACACCTTTTCTTTTTGGTTTATTGCAGACAATTCAGAGTACATTGCGTGAAAATTCAGACTGTGTGAAATCTTTTGTTGCGACCCTGGTAAATCAATCACTTTAAAATTTCTTAGGTAAGATTAGTTCCTTAATAACAATTACTGACCCGTGTTAATGGTTGTAGAACTTTGTTGATCTGGCTGGAAGTGAAAGGGCTGCCCAGACACATGCAGATGGCACTAGGCTCAGAGAAGGTTGCCATATTAACCTTAGCTTGATGACTCTTACAACTGTCATCAGAAAGCTCAGGTCAGAATCTATAATATTTACTTTTATGAAATGTTGTTGGATGTTCATAATGGTCTATGATCGTTTTGCAGTCTGTAGGATTCTTTTATTTGCTAGAAGTATCCAGTCATAGATCTATAATTCAGATGCATCTTTCAACCGCTTCAATTGGCTACAAAGCATTAAGTAAATATAATGCACAAAAAATAATATTACTAAAAGTATCTATTCATTACTTGTATGTTTCTACTATTTTTTTAACATGGTGTTCTAGTAATTCAAATGGGAGGTCTTGGAAATTGTTTAAAAAATAGGATTGGTTGTTGAGTATTGCCGTAAATTTCATTGAAATACTTGCTCACGGTAATGTTCAAGCTTTAGACCAGATCAAAGACTGTATTGAGGTTCGTTTTGTTGTTTACTGAGTTGAGGTTTAACATTCTGCTGGGATTTATTTGAGACACACTCTTCTGACAGATTGCTTTGAAATACTATGCAGTGTTGGAAAAAGAAGTGGTCACATACCTTATAGAGATTCAAAGCTCACGCGCATATTGCAACATTCCCTTGGGGGGAACGCACGCACTGCTATCATATGTACTTTGAGTCCGGCACTAAGTCATGTAGAACAATCGCGAAACACTCTTTTCTTTGCTACCCGAGCAAAGGAAGTAACAAATAATGCTCAAGTGAACATGGTAACTACTAATTTATAGCTTTCTTTACTTTTTATCTCTATTTAACATTTAAAATTCCAAACTTTTGAATGACAATTTTTATCAAATGATTTGCATAGGTTGTTTCGGAGAAGCAGCTTGTTAAACGTTTGCAAAAGGAAGTAGCTAGACTCGAGGCAGAGTTGCGCACTCCGGATCCATCTAACGAAAAGGATTGGAAAATTCAACAGGTAAATTGGAAAACAGTGTTAATTAGCACGAACAATAAGTATTATGCCACCTTACTGAATGTTGCTAGCTAATTATGTCTAGATGGAGAAGGAAATCGAAGACCTGAAACGCCAAAGGGACCATGCACAATCTCAGGTGGATGAGTTACGAAAAAAACTCCAAGAAGATCAGCAGGTCTCTTTCTCCACCTTCACATTCTTCTCTCTTGACTCATTTCAACTCCATTAATTTTATTGCCGGATTCATCTCAGCTGCCTTTGATTTTATTGCCTTTTTACACTGCAGGTCTCAGGCCCACTTGAATCACCCCATCTCTCGGTCAAAAAGTGTCTCTCATTCACTGGTGCATTATCAGTGCCAGGTGGTGGTGATAGAGCAAGGAACACAGCATTAAGGCAGTCCATGAGGCAATCTTCTACTGCCCCTTTTGCCCTCATGCATGAAATCCGCAAACTTGAGCACCTCCAAGAGCAATTAGGTGAAGAAGCTAATCGAGCTTTGGAAGTATTACAAAAGGAAGTGGCATGTCACAGACTAGGTAATCAAGATGCAGCTGAGACTATTGCAAAGCTGCAGGCAGAAATAAGGGAAATGCAGTCAGCCAAGCCAATGTCTAAGGATGTTGAAGTTGGAAGCATGGTTGCTATTGATAAAAGTGTTAGTGCGAACCTCAAGGAAGAGATTACTAGACTTCATTCACAGGGCAGCACCATTGCAAATCTTGAGCAGCAGCTTGAGAATGTTCAAAGGTCTATAGACAAGTTGGTGATGTCTCTCCCCAGCAACCATCAGCAGTTAAATGACGAAGCACACTTAAAGAACAAAAAAGAACACAAAAGGAAAAAGTTGATTCCTTTGGCTTCAAGTAATGCGGCCAATCGACAAAACTTCTTACGGTCTCCCTGCTCACCATTATCAACTACTCAACAGGTTTTGGAATCTGATATTGAAAACAAGGCTCCTGAGAATGATGATAATGTTACTAGTGAGATTCTGCCAGAGTCCGAAAAGGAGACTCCATCAAAGAGTGAAGACGGGGAGATGTTTCATCAAAGGAAAATAATTCGGGTTATCGACGCTCCAGTTCAGTTAACATGAAGAAAATGCAGAAAATGTTTCAGAATGCTGCAGAAGAGAATGTAAGAAGTATAAGAGCGTATGTAACAGAATTGAAAGAACGTGTGGCCAAACTGCAATATCAAAAGCAATTACTCGTTTGTCAGGTATACTGTTTCTTTATGCCGTTCATATATCCCTTGAAATCTTCTTACATTGATGTTGTAAGCTTCCTCATTTAAGATTAGAGGTTTACTCATGTCCTCTCATTCCTTTGCATATGTAGGTGCTTGAGCTTGAAGCAAATGAAGCAAATGGCCACGATATCGAAAATGAAGAGAACTTCTGTGAATCAGAAGAACCACAAGTTTCATGGCAAGTACTATTTAAAGAGCAACGGCAGCAGATCATTGACTTATGGGACCTATGTTATGTCTCCATAATTCATAGGACGCAGTTTTACTTATTATTCAAGGGAGACCCAGCTGATCAAATATACCTGGAAGTGGAACTAAGGCGGTTGACTTGGTTGCAACAGCACCTTGCACAACTTGGCGATGCGAGCCCAGCTCACTTTGGGGATGAGCCTACCATCTCTCTGTCATCAAGGTTTGTTCTTCCCTCTCTGTGTGTGTTGAACAACAAATTTTTTATGAAGAAGAATTTTTATTTACTAGAAAGTTTGTGTAATCTACAGTATTAGGGCCTTGAGACGAGAAAGAGAATTTCTTGCCAAGAGATTGACCTCACGCTTGACAGCAGAGGAGAGGGATGCGTTATATATTAAATGGGATGTCCCTCTTGATGGGAAGCAAAGGAAGATACAATTTGTTAACAAGCTCTGGACTAATCCCCAGGATCCCAAGCATATACATGAGAGTGCTCAAATAGTTGCAAAGCTTGTAGGTTTCTGTGAAGGAGGCAACATGTCAAAGGAGATGTTTGAGCTGAATTTTGTGCTGCCATCTGATAAGAGGCCATGGCTCATGGGCTGGAATAATATAACAAACCTTCTTAACTTGTAGGAATCGTGTCTGTTAAGTTCCATTAAATGCTTGTACATGAAAAAGAATTTCTGCCTTTTATATTTATGTATAATTTTATTCAGCTTAATTCAAAATGATTGTTTTGAACAATTGTTTTCCTTAATAAACTAATCCATTCCATTTGGATTCCAATCTAATATTATATTCTCTTTTTTTTAAATAGATAGATGTTGAATACCTTTTCATTTTATGGCAACCTCTGACTTTATATCTATTCAGCTTGAAGGTCATGCTTTTTGTTTATACGGATTCGTAAGTGAACTAAATGAAGTGCTTTAAACTGTATTTGGCGATGAAATTCACAGCACCTTTAATTGCAAAACATTTTAGATACACAAAGCATTGCGGTTACTTTGGAGAAATCCAGTTAAATGCCAATTCATCAAGACTTGCAAACTTCAAATGAGTGGTTGAAATTAACAATCTTCATAGACAAGATGAAATCCAATGTGCAAGATTCTTATTGAATCCTCCACACAGAGGAAGACTTAGTGGCCTTTATGGGTTTTAGCTATATGCAAAAAGAAAAAGAAGTTACTCAGATCATGCCTTTATTGTATTGGCTGGAAACCTCTTCATTAATGTTTTTAAGCAGTTATTATGTTGAGCATTTCTACAAATAGGAACCACGAATTTTAGCCAAGCAGCTGCATTTGCGCAAGATGAATTCTATAAGCATCAACCCGTGAACCTGAGCTTTTTCGTATGCATTGAAAAAATTATGATGAACACATAAAACCAATGGTCAAGCTGGCAAGATAAGTATTAAAGGCGGCAGCTTCTTAATTCTTTATATCTTGATCTTAAGTAATCTTGTACATATTCTTGAGAAATTGAAGCTTCATTCTAGGATCCTATGGTCCAAAAAAAAAAAATCTAGGATACCCTTTAGCTAATAATATCTCTCTTTCTTGTATTGGTATTGTTACTAGTTCAGTCTTTCACAGAAACTATTGTTTTAACAGTTGCCTCATCTTGCAAAAAGAACACATCCCTGTTGGCTCTTGACGTCTGGCTAAAATCATTTAAGATGCAATTCTCATTATTAATATTTACTACTGGAATGATTTTTGCTCTTCACACTAACTTTCACTGGAGCAATAATGAAATGAGAGAGAGAGAGAGAGAGAGAGAGAGAGAGAGAGAGAGGCTTTTAATAAGTAAACATGATCTGACACTGCTTTGAATTATAAGTACATCCTTCAACAGCCACTGTAAGATGAGCTCACACCAAGGAACATAGAATGGAAATAAATATGATCACAGCTTCACATCCATCAAGACTAGTTCATTTACTACTAGTGAAACAAAATGATGACAGATCACACCAAACATAATAGTATTCTTATTCTAACATCTGACCAGAGAACACAATGCATCAAGCTGTGCATACTGTATGTAGGCGGAGAAAGTTTCCTTCTTCCAGCTAGAACACTCAGCACCTTGGGTAGGGAGTTCCACAAGTACTAGCAACTTTCCTGGCATTTGGAGAGTTCACAAACTTCTTGAGATTGGGATTCTTGAGGTATTGGCAGAGACAGGGTTTCTGTTCCTTGATCTTGGAGCAGCATAGCTTAGAAGGAGGAGATGCAGATGTAATTGCACTCACACATGAACTCAGCTGCACTGGGCTGCATGTTACTGCCATTGACACTTGTACTTCAGCAAGAAGCAGCACCAACATTGCGCAGAGAGCAATTTGTGATGTCTTCATCCTCTCTAAAGGATGCCTAAGATTGTGTGTGAATGAGCAAGAGGGATAGTTAGATGCTGCTGTATTGGTCTGGTGCGTTTTGGGTTGTGTTTCCATTCCTCTATTTATAGAGTAAGCCTAGTGCCAAGGAAAAAATAATTATGAAGAAGGAATAAATGAATAGTTTATGGAATTGTGATGTCACTAGGGTTTGGGTTGGTAGTTAGTACTATAAGATAATGTGAAACCATAAGATGAAAGGTATGGGGCCGAGAGTTTGTTCCACCGTTTGAAGAAGGTAAATTAGCTCAGGTCTAGGGATATATCACTAAACTATGCTTACCGATTCTATATTTAGCATAGCTACTCTAGACTTGTTCTTCTGAGAAAATATTTGACTTCTTTACTTTCTCATACATATGTAATAAGAATTACTAAGACAACTATATCTCATTAAGTAGTTCACAGTATTAGAGAATCTAAGGTGCATATAAATCTCAACGATTATTGCATGCATTTATTTAGGTACTTCAGTCTTAAAACTTGGTAATTAGGTCAAGATTACATAATGTATCACATGATTTCCACTCTCAAACTTGAAATTTTAGGTCTGTGAGAGTGCGAATTGTTCAAGTCTTTAAGAGCATATGCTAGGACTACAGATAATAATATTATTAAGGAACATAAAAAGTAAAATTGTAATCACAATGTGTGGGAACAAGCAGGCTTTTTTAAATCCAAGTTACAAGGAACAGCACCTAATATGACTGTAAAGAAAGTTTTTGTTTTTTGTTTTCGAGGTTGAAGACTTCTATCAAGGAACATAAAAAGTAAAATTGTCATCACAATGTATGGGAACAAAGCAGGCTTTTTTAAATCCAAGTTACATAGAACAGCACCTAATATGAATGTAAAGAAAGTTTTTGTTTTTTCTTTTCGAGGTTGAAGACTTCTGGAACAGCTTATGCCACGTAAGTCACGACTTGAAGGCATCATGACATTTTATCTTTCGGTGGAACTTAATAATCAAACCAATAGTAACAGATAAGGTCAGAACTGATGCAGATTTGCAAGTTTCAGTTTCTACAACGTTTTCTGACGTCATTTTGTTGTACAATAATTCTACTTCATCATAAAGAGAAGGGGAAATGATGAAAGGACACTACAATTCAAGAAACACGGTTGAAATGGAAGAATCTCTCGAACAGAAAAGCTTGGACAAAGAAATTCCTAATGTCAGAACCAAATGAATGAGCCTCTGGTGCATTAGGAGTTACACACCTTATCTAATGGGTTTATTGGATGCTAAAAATACTAAAGAGATTGAAATAAAGTTCACTTTCTCTGGAGGACAAAAAATATAATTTTAAGCATTTTCCATCACATTTTCTTGATAAAAATATGACACTTACATATTGTTTACATCAACAAATAGACTGAGTATTTGAAGAAAATTCAGTAACTTAATAATAAATAGATATACACACACCCCCAAAAATAGATAAACACACAACTTTGCTTAAATATTTGTGCCAAAACCTTTATTTCAAAAGTTAAATTATACATGTTCATAAAAAAAGAGTTAAATTACACGAGTCTTGTGAATTTTTATATCAAATGCATATAACTATTTGACTTTCAAATTTTGACAATGAATCTCTCGAACTTTTAAATAATATAGACAACTTCTATTGTTAATTAGTACATCATCTCACCAAGACAGGGAATGACGTGTTAGAAAGTTATCTACACATAAACTAAGTTCAAAGGAGTCATATATGTAGCTTAAAATTTGTAAGTTACTTACACAAATAAAATCAACAGAAGTCATTTGTGCAAATGAATTTGAGAAGGGCTCGTATTCAAGTTTTAGATGGTAAAAAAAAAAAGAAAAATAAAATCAATGCACATGAATTAAAAATGAAGAAAAAGCTATGCCTTTACACTAACGTATTATGGTCACCCATATGAGGAAGAATACTACTAAAAAAGGTACTTCTTTCTCCTTCTCCAGATATGCAAGAAGGATGGTGAATGGGGAACCACTTTTCAGCCTAATAGGGTGGGTATCTTTCGGTGATGTCGATGTGAGTATTTTGTTACAGAGCAATGCTTCATATTATTATGAAGCCAAACATGTTCATATCATTAACAGACCACGCACTTGGGAATTGGTATGGAGCCTACAATCACTAGCCTTCATCATAATTCACGCACTAAATAGTTCACGCTCAATTAATACACATATATTATGATTAGCACTGTGCAATGTTATCTGTAAAAAACAAAAGCATATTAATTAAAAGCATGCCAATACATTAGTGTATTCAGAATGCAGTGATCTTCTGATATGAGATTGTTGTTTATCACTAATCAATGATGATCATCTACAAGATTTTCTTTAGAAACGGGGGTAGAAAAAGTGAAGGATAGATTTCATATTTTAAATGTGAAATCTTTGTCTACAAAAAGACTACAAAGTGGGACTTGTTTAAAATTCAAAAGAATGCGCAGTTTTGCCTTTGTAGGCGGCCTCATCTTTCAAACTTTCCGTTTTGTTCAGGTTTGCAGCAACAATCATTGATCTCTGTTAGTGGAAGACACCAAGACAAGGCAAATCTCATCCGATTTCCTAAGAGAAGGCTTTTGTTTTTCCCCCCTCTGTTTTTTGATGCACACATTCTTCTCCTTCAACTTCTCTCATTAATGGGAACATACATATCATCAATCTGAACTTGGCGACTGCTTTAGTTTTACTGCGAAAATATTAATTTCTAATGGTGAAATGCACATATTCAGCACAGGTGGATAAAAGGGAATCTAGGTTTAACCAATTTTACTGGGTTGTGCTTTGGTAATTTATATCGCTGGAAAGGATCTTAGTCAACATTTTACTTGGGTGTGCAATAGTTTTTTGCATGCCATACACAATCATTATGGCTTACTTCTAAAATAATTCACCGTCTAAAAGTAAAAGAGAGATTTAATAAAGCATGAATTCACGCATTATGATTAGTTTCAATTATATTAATTTAGTTTATTCTGTGAGGAAAAAAAATTCTAGCTATCATCATTGGATGGGACCTTCACATTATGGCACCTTTAACTTTTTAATCTTCATGCTTACTTGATCATTGATGATTCATCATCGTTACATTGGTCAATTTCAATGTCTAGAGAGTGCTGCACAATGATAATCTCACAAGACAACCAGCTTTGTTCACTGTATCGAGCATCCAACTTTTACTTCTTCTTCTTTTTTCCCCCAAGACTCATCTTCCTTTTCTTTTCTTTAATTTATTTTTCATCTAGCCATACATCTCCCTTTTGCTGGAAAATCAGGGTTAGTTACTTTACAAAGTATGCTAAAAAACGGCAATTAATGAATAGTTGAAGCATAAAAGTGATCGTGCAGATTCACGCCAATGTTACTAAACAGTTTTCCTAGGCTTTGCCAGTTTTCTTTTCTTTGTTTTCAAATATAAATGACGAAAAATGAGGTAATTCTGTGGGTCAGAACCAGGAGCATGCAATATATAGGAATACAGGCATGAAATGATGAATGATTATATAAGCAGTGTGGGAATTAGGCATGTTCATGCTGCAATTTTTTCTCAGAAAATGGAGTCCCAAGAGTAGAGATGAGTCTGTCCCACAAGACAGACGGGTAGACTAATAGACTTGACTAAACCCAATTCTTGAATTTAATTACTGGTTAAATAACTACCAGAAGATACATTCACGAAGTTGACATGTTCTCTACTTGTACTAGTGAAAAGTTACTTCGTGCGAAGCTGTATACTTTTATACCTGTATGGCTTCTTTCTACTTACTAAAGAAACCCGTGAAGAAGTATGAAAATAGTTGTAACACTTGGAGAAGGTTCATATCTTTATTTCTCTCTTCATTTTAATGCATGTTTGATTTCACATTGAAAATTATCAAAATCATAATTTTGGCAAATGCAAGACTGAAGTCTAAAACCGTAGTTTTTGATGGGTTTTCTTTTTTTTCTTTTTAAGTGACATGCTTTTAACCTCTTACCATTAGAAGATTTTTTTTTTTAAAATAATTTATATCTCACGCACCTATATACCCTCTACTGAAGGTTTAAACTCAATGAAGTTTTCTTAAATAAGGTGTCTGGTGTCAATTGAACTAGAAGACCTAAACCACTAGAAGATATTTGAATCTCATTTCACAATCTGCTTGAACATTAGGAGTAAGTCAAGTTGGAACGTCCAAGGCAAGAGAAGTGTAATTTTAAAGAAGATTCATGAGGGATAATGAAGTGATCATAAATAAACTTTCAACTACCACATTTACCTTACTTTCTGCATCATGATACAGATGATTGTTTTTACAAATAATATTAAGGGTGTGGACGACGCACAGAAAATGATTTCTTATTAGTATTATTCAATGTATAATGGAAGCTACAGGATAACTATAGTTCTAGACTTGACTTTGGAAGTACAACATAATCAACAACTACTTCTATCAATTACCTGTTACTTGGTCCGAAGCCTCAAGGACACCTTATTTTCCACAAACAAGTGCAATTCGTAGAAAATTCCTAATGATGGCCACTTCCCAGGCAACAGAATCTTCGCTTATTATGATTGTTATTACAACTACCATCCAACAATGTCATAACAGCATAAGTTTATTCTCCTAGTACCAATCCTCTTGCCGTTGTTATTTTATCTACGAGGAATCCATTTGCAGAGGGCAGAGGCAACTCGTCCAATAATCCTTTTCAGGGATTTAAGAGTTTGTGAGAACATTCACAGTTCTCGTTTCTGCAGATAAATTGATCGGAAGTCATTTAAAAAGTCAACAACTTGACATATCAAAGGACTAATTTCGCCCTATACATGTTGAAATAAATTCATAAGAGTTATGGACAGCAAAACAAAAAGAGAAAGGGGAAAAAGCATTTCATTTTGATTACACTTGCATGAGGATCACTTTCAACACTTAGTGTCAAAGTTAAAAAAGTGATATTTGTTGACCATTCAAGTGAAGGGATCACTTTGTTACCATTGAGCTAACAAAGAGGTCAGTGGCTCCAAAATTAACTCTTTACCATCAGAAGTTCATAAAGCAAGAAAGTAGAAGAGTTTGAATTTAAGATAATGTGCTTAGGGTGCGTTATTGTCATTTTTAATGAACAGCTTAAATTATGCAGGTAGAGTGATAGACAGCACAAATGAGCATTTAACTTGGATTCCCTTGGAATGAGGTCACTTTTGACACCTAACATCATTTCAAATAAGTGTCACTTTCCAAATATAAAAAATGTCATCTTAATAATGCAACCTCTGATCCATCTTGTTACCTTGAGTTGAAATGATTCATTGAAAAGAAAAGAAAAAACAGAAGGCTTAGTTGCGCCAAAATAAACCCCATCATTAGAGGCCCATGAAGAAAGAAAGTAGGAAAATTAGAATTTACAATAATGTGCCCAGGGAGCATTACTTTAATTTTTAAGAACCAGTTTAGATATTGCATTTAGAGGCATTAGATGATTTTTATTCAAGATTTTCCTGGATCTTTCAAGACCAGAGAGTTTATCTTCTGTGATAGTTTTGTAGATACGCTGCTCTGTAGTGGAATTACAGCATCACTCTAATTGCAGAAGGAAACTAAAAACTTACCAAGCAATATTATCCCAGTGAAGGAATCCACCATGGCCTCTAACATTTGTGAACTTATAAGTGGCGCCTGAAACTGTTTCAAAAGTTTAATCAACTCAAGCCTTAATGACTTGCGAAAAGGACCACATCATACTGTAAGAACCTAAATATAAAAAGCACTGAAAATTTGATGGAGGATACCTTCATAACCCTCAAGGACTGGATCTTCAGAAAGAAGGAGTGGTGTATCTAGGTCAATGAACCTGCAAAAGTTGTGCAATATTCTATGAAATAGAAAGATAAGAGTTAAAGACATATTTCTTGTCAATAGTGATACTTACTTGAAACATCCAAGGCCAGCAGCAAGGTGGCCAGCAAAACCCATAGCCAGTCTTGTCTCAACCATACCACCTACCATCAAATTTAATCCTGCAGCTTTTGCCAAATCAATAATATTAAGGGCTCCCAAAACTCCAACTTTCGCAAGCTTAATATTAATCACATCCGCTAGGTTTCCCTCTGCAATTCTGGAAACATCATCTAAACTCCGACAGCTCTCATCAGCTGCCACAGATACACCATATTTATCTCTTGCTATGAAGCTCACATATCCAAGACCTTCCCAGTCATCTCTATGAACTGGTTGCTCAAATAGAACTGGAGTTACCCCCATTTCTGCGATAGAAAAGTACTTTTAAGTTCATAGGCTCCATCACCTAAGCTTTGCAATAATGCCACGAAAGTTCAATAATTTAGGTGCATTTGTAGTGTCACAATGTTGTCATCATTTGGAGCATATATTCTGGAGAATGAGACAGCTCTATATATGTATAGGCAGTTTTTTACCATGTAGTTTTTCGAGAACCTCCACAGCTTCATTAGGGTTGTATCCCTCATTGGCATCCAGAATAAATTGACACTCTGGGTGGGCAAGACGTATAGCTTGAAGAACTTCTATGTCTGAATTCAAGTTTTTGCCTACTTTGAGCTTCAAAGTCTTAAATCCTTCTTTCCGATATTTTGAAGCCAATTCAGCTGCTTCAGCTGGGCCAACAATCGGGATCTACATATATAAACTGGTTAATGTTTTTTTTCCAACAAGCAAAAATCTTTCAATTCTTTTCGTTTTAGTATTCATGCAGATGAAATCAAATATTAGTTCTGCAAGTATTACAATTTTGCCGAAAGATAGAGTCTCTTGCAAATTAATGACAGGCATGTCAGTTTGGGAGTAAATAAGAACATTACTGTTATATCAGTAGTTACGGTATTTGAAGCTCCACCAAAAAGCCTCCAAAGTGGCACCCGAATACTATTAGCAGCAGCATCAATTAATGCCATCTCCACTCCAGCCCTAACCTAAAATATCACAGACTTCATGAGAATAAAAATTGTTTGAATTTACAGTTAATAAGACATTTCCAAAATGATAAATAGTAGGCCTCTTTTTTTTTTTTTTTTGGTTGGCCTGAAATAAAAGGAGGGTTTTTTAAAAGGTAACAGATGCATAGTAGTTTTCTGCTCCAATTTGAAATGGCATTCAGTTGGGCATTCAAAGCAATTGCACGTAGACACGTCAGTTTCAAAAGTAAATGAATATAGCATCAGGCCAGAACTACAAACAATGAAATTGCCATAATAGCAAACAATACAATCAATAAATAGAAAGAAACCAAAGTTCAATGTCACCCACCGAAGCGAACTCGTGGCCTGGAAGAATAGCCCCAATCTCCTTCAACAAGGAGCCCAATGTCAGCGCAGGAGCTTGCCGCAAGAAGTCACATGCCTCAGCGGCCTTGGCCATGGCAGTAGGTTGATCCTCTGCAGTGACAAAAGGCAAGATTGGTGCCTCTCCCCACCCGACAGAACCATTCCTCAATTCAACTCTAATTGCCACGTTCTCCACCTTGTCTAATCTCGAAGAAGCGATCGTAAAAGGGGCGACCAAAGGCACGTTCAATGGCCTGTTCTCCGCTCTTTGCACATCCACAGTGAATGTCTCCATCAAATTCACGAACCCAAAGCTCGTGGGTGTTGCTACAGACGTCATAGCTGGCATCTCCGCCCGAAAAACACAGAACTTTCCGGCAGGGCTGGTGGAGATGGATTGAGATTTTTGGGGTCTCTTCGTTAGCAGAGGAGGAAAACAGAGGAGACTGTGGGATAGTGACTTCATAGTGATAGCGTCCTGCATGTTAGATTTCGAGTAATCGAATTGAAATGGAACACCGGAGGAAAGGATTTATGAGAAATATTTTGTCAAGCGACATTGTTAATTCCTTCTACTTGTGACAAAGTATCCGTCCAAGAAAGAGTTGGTTGGGAAATTTTTAATTCCAAAGATGAATGGCGGCCTGGGAGCATCGTCATTTGTCTCTTTCCGGCGAAGTACGTTGTTTCAACTTGATCTCCTCCAGATTCCGTTTTGTGATCTGAAGTTTGTTTTGTAAACCTTCAAGTGCTTCCCTTTGTACTCCGCAAAACAAACTTGATCTCCCCCTATCTGCTGCCACACCCACAAGCCAGATCCTCTGTTGCTGGGAGTAATAAGAATATTACATGGATATTCGGGAACATATGGTTAAATTGTGAGTTTTTTAAAACATAAAATCGAACAAAGTGATGTAGAGCATAATATATTTGTATATTATGTAAATTTATTTAAAATATAATGAAATAAAAAAAAATTTTAGTCTTAGATATCTATAATTTAGAAAATAAAGTAGAAATATAAATCATATAATTTAAATTCCTAAAATAATATTTCGTCTTATATGAGATTTTTAACCTAATTTTATATTTATTAAATTATCTATATTTTAGAGGGACAAATTTTTTTTTTTAAAAAAAAGAGAGACCTTGTCAGCATAAATTTGTAAATTTAATATGAATTGTGAATAACATCGTAATTTATTTGGAACCTGATATGACATGGGATCCACTGGCCAAAGGACAAGAAAAATGGGAAGCGATTTAAATAGTATGCCATGGACAAATGCATTATTTAGGACCGGCACCATATTTGTCCGCACAGGCTGCTGCTGCCATATAATAACGTTTCATTGGGTGAATTATTGTACGATGATTCTTTTCCGGAAAGTCTCGCATTAAATTCCTGGCCCTTGTCACCGGCAATCATAAAATAATCAAAATGCACAACGCAATGATGATAATCCAATTAATAAATTTATATAATTTGTATCAATTGCCAAGGTCAAAAAAGTCAATTATCATTTTTTTTTTACAAATAATACTGAAAAGTCAAGGGGTTAATTCAAATTTTGGTCTCTTAAATTTATCCTCATTTTGGTTTTGATTCTTTAAATTTCAAGTTATAGGTTCTGGTCTCCCAAGTTTCTTTACATTTAAAACATTAACCCCTATAACTCAATAAAAAAGTGGGCCCTTTTGTCTCTTAAAGGGTTAAAACTTATAGTTTGAAATTTAAAAAATTAATATGAAAATAAGAACAAACTTAAAAACCCAAAGATTATATTAATCCAAAGCCAATAGCTTACTGTTCAAATGGCATCTCACCCTTACTCTAATAAAAGAGGCTGAGATTCAAAATGGAAATCCTGTTTTCTTTAGAATCTGTGAGCTACTGAATTTCAGCTGGACAATTGTGCTGAAGCACACAACAAGAGAAGGGAACAAGGTGGCAGACGGACTTGCGAAGATGGGCATCCCTCACTCCTCTTTTTGGGATAATTGCCCTGAGAGATTGCAAACTCTAGTGGATCATGATTGTGCAGGAATCAATCCTAACAGTATTTAATTTGGGCTTTTGGCCTTCACTTGTACCAAAAAAAAAAGAGGCTGTTGGTTCTGTACTCTGAATGTTCAAAATATGGTAGTTTGTGTGCTGAGTGTGTAGGTTATTTCTGGCTTTTATTGAGGGTAATTTTGACATTTTATAAAAAATAACTAATTTTTTTAATTATTGTAAAAATTATTAATAGGTGTTTATAACTATGTTAGTTTATGTAAAATTGTGTTTGGACCTACTGGGCTCTTTTCACGCGGTTTATGAAAAACTATGATTAAGTATATACTCCTCCGATCCTTATTATAAGACCCAATTTGACTTTTTATTTGGTCCTAATTATAAGACCCAATCCATTTTGTCTCTTATATTTATGCATTTTTTTCCAAGATAATCCTTCTAATAATGATAGTTTTAGTCAATATACTTAATTAGCAAGGATATTTTAGGAATGACAACACTTATTTATTATAAATAACCAACTTAACTTACTTCCTTAATCTCCTCAAATAAGTCAATTGGGTCTTATAATTAGGACCGGAGGAGTACATATTACCTCCAATCCTATTCTGTATCTTATTTTCTTTTCAATCTCAAATGTAAGACCCATTTTATAATAATACAAATTATGTTATAAAATGGGTTCTACATTTAGGACTGGGAGAGTATGAAGGACGGGAGGTAGTAGTATTTAGATTTTATATGGTTTAACTTTAAGCCATTTTGATCTTATTCTAAAATTAGTAGTAATAACTATTGTCTTGCACCATTCAACTCTTTAAAAAATGAAGTTACTAGATAGGATAAAATTTATTTACTAAATATATAAAAATGAATCACTATATTTCTGTTTGGAAGGACATAATGCGAGGTCAAGGTCATATTATAACACATGAAAGAAAAACTAAAAACAACATATTGCTTTGTCTACATTCCATGTATACCTATATCATTTTGTCTTATTTTATCATAAATATGTTTATTTAATCTTCTTATGGAGCATCATAATGAAAAAAAACGTGCTCTTTAAGATTGTAGTATATAATTCAAAATCTATGTGATTAAATTTAAAAATATTTATAATAAAAATGGTTAGAAGAAGAGGGTGAAATGAAACTAATAATTTCAATGTGGCTCTTCAGATTGCTGAAAGGACAGCGCCCTTAGAGATGGGATTAATTGGACTTTGCATATAAAGTCTTTGACGTCGTCAGCTTGTATCTGCATTAAAAGCCTTTTTGTTTGTTTAGTCTTTTTTTTTTAATGAAAAAAGATTTAGGTGAGTTGGGTCTCGAGAACTCACCAAGACCAGGGCATACCTAATGCCTATCGCCCACCAACAAGATCCTCGCATCGGTAGCGGAATTCGAACTCATGACCTTATGAGTTATAAGCCGACTCTTTATTAACTGGATTAACTCTTGGTTGTTTTGTGTTATTTTAGTTTAGACTTTAGAGTGATTAATTACAACTATGAGCGATCATGAAGCATCTATATCCTCCACTAAGTGAGAGGCCACAAAGATAATACTACTAAGTATATATATTGCCTTTTGAGTTTATTTAATTAGCTTTATTGTTCTAAGGTTTTTAGTGGAATTATGTTGTTATCTTAGTTCAGTTGATAAGAATGAGCTAAATATTTAAGATTCAGCTCATTTAAATCTTGTATTATGAGCACCTTATCATAATTCTTTCCTATAAGAATAACATTGTTCATAATTTCCATTTGAGTCAACGGGCTTTGGCTTGTAAAAATAACGTTAACTTCATAAAACCAAGAATGAATTTTTTTGAAAATGAAAATCCACGCCTTAAATTTGTTTAGTATATTTTTTGTCCTATAACTATATGAGAACTTTCTTTTTTATTCAAAGCAAACAAAATTGAACAAAATGCAGAAATTCACACTTAAACATCGTATTCAAACATGTGACTTCAAACATACTAGTCACATGTTTAAATAAACCTTTACTGCATCAATAAGCTATTGATTGAAGTGCCAATGATCTTACTTTGTAAGGAGAAGAACAAATTTAAATATCCAGAAACGTACTTGCTGGGAGAGTTATTCTTTAACTGCTTCCGGCTCGAAAGGAATTAGTCTCAAATCTAATGTGATTTGGGATTCTGTTCCACCTAAAAAAATAAACATTTATTGTGTGTGTGGCTGAGTTTGTGTTCTTCATTTGATCTCTGTGCTGGATTAGTACCAATTTCTCTAACGCTTCCCAAATCACAATTTACATCCTCCTTATGCCTAGAAGTCTCTGTCCTTTTGTTAACCTTAATTTTGTCCCTCGTTCACAAAACTAATTCTTGTACTTTAGTTATACTAAAGTTGCTAAATCTTCTGTATTTAGAAACCCCTCATAACTTAGAAAATTCGATTCAAATTACAGCCTGTAGTGGTGCCTTGTGACGCTGAATTCGAAACAGAGCAAAAAGAAAAGGACATATATAAATGGAGCAGACCAACAGATTAGCTAGGATACTCTATGCCGCCAACCCTCTTCACAGACAACAATATATTCTCATTGGCATCCAAATTCCACTTAGTGGAGATCCTCATAACCTTCGTTTTATATACTGTTGCGAGTCTTTTTTGCTGTGTTGAAAACTGATTGATTAAAGAATTATCAACCACTAAGTGAAATAATTGCGTTTTTTTATATATTATATGGTTGATCCTGGCTTAGTTGAAACCTCCCCAAGTGCACCACTGGGAGGGGGAAAAAAGTTGAATCTGTATGATCTGTTTATGATTTGAAACATGAAGGCCAATTCCTTTACTTTGTTGGAAGTGGCCTCTGAAACCTCATAAAAACTTGCCCATCACAATCCCACCATTCTTCTGTCTCCAAAAATTGACAAACTTCTTGTCACGTTAGCCTCCACAATTGAATTCATTACAACCACAGTGCCTCAATTATTGCAGATCCAATTATCACATATTCAACTTTTTCCACAACTTTTTCACCACGTTCCTTACAGTAGAGAGAGAGAGAGTTCCATGGAGAAAAATCTCATTTTGGCTCCTCCCACATTAGAAGATTGTGGACTTGGCCTTCCATAATGCTTCTAACTTTACCCTTTTCATCCCATATTCACCTAAAATAGAGTACCTACCCATGTGATGCACGGAAAAATTTATATACTACTATCTCCGATTCTTAATATAAAAGCTTGTTTGATTTTTATTTTAGTTCTAAATATAAGATGCCAATCTACTTTGTCTTTTATATTTGTTCATTTTTTTTTCCAAGTTAGTTATTGTAATAATAGTAGTTCTAGCTAATATACTTGATTAGCAAAAATATTTTAGGAAAAAAACATCTATTTATTATAAACAACTAATTTAACTAGTTTCATTAATCTACTCAAATGAGTCAATTAACTCTTATATTAAGAACCATAATACTAAAAGTCCTGAGTATATTAAAGGCTGGAGAATTTTGCTTGAGACATGTGAAGGGATGTAGTTGGGGGAATAGAAACATTAAAGAATTAAAAAATAGAAAGAGTAACTAAAATGGGTAAATGAAAAGACAGAAAGGCCACAAATTGTACACTAAATCACGTGCAGAGTTGACTGCTAGAGGCACATATCGTCTCCAGGGTTTTTGGTCCTAAAATCTCCCTTGTGTCTACCATGCCCAAGCCAATTGGAATAATAAAGGTCTTCTACAGATTTCTGTAATATAGAGGATATAAATTTAATAATAGAGGTTCACCAACTATTTATGCACAGGAAAACACGGAAAATGTTCATAATGGAGAGCCTAAACTAAAGAAGTCATGATCTTTTAGTGTAGGACTAAAATAAAAAGGTTAATCTATATATCCATCCAGACAACGAATAATTTTATTCCACAACACTAACTTTAAAACTCATATAAAAAGCCTGTGCGCAAGTGGGTTTGCTCGCTCACTGCTGAAATAGCAAGAACAGACCAGCTGCCGAGAGGAGCAAAACGAAGAGAAAGAAAAAGATGGCAAGAGAATGGAGAGAGCTGACCAATTTAGAAACAAGGCTTGGAATGACTGGAAATGCTTGGGGGATCTTGTGGGTAGCTTTGGTTATGTTCTGCATAATGTCTGCAATAATATTTTCTTGTGCAGAAGGTGTATCCAAAGAGAAAACTTCTGGAGCTGCAGAATCAGAGCCTTATGGAGCACCATGTGGTGCTGCATGTGGCGCTGCTTGTGGTGCATGACTCTCTTCTTCCTTCTTCCAACTAATTCTCACACAACTCACAGACTTGAGGGTTTAGTCACAGTTCTACTGTTAGTTTTAATGCCTCTATGAGCAGCAGCAAGCTGCCAGAAAGTCTCAGACCCTTTTGTTCTGCAACCACAAGGTTTTGCAGAAAATGTTTAAGTTGCAAAATTTTGATTGTTGTGGGATTCCATAGTTATTCAGCGTAAACAGAAGGTTCATTATGTATCGAATGTCCTTGGCCATAGCCTTACATTTCTTCCTTTGTTTATTTTCCTCCGCAATTCAAACACCATTCATTCCTAATACTAGAAGATGTTCATGCCACATAAATCTTTTGTTTAACGTGTTTCACCTGTTCACACAAAACAATCGAGTGCAAACCATTTGATTTATGATGAGAAAGTAGTTTTATTATTAAAAGGATTGGTCTCAAAAGAGTGAGCAAGAACTCAAATTTCTGTTAGTTATGTACACGTGTGCTTTCATGTCTTAAATTTTGGATTTGTGAGTATTTACACCGAAATCTCAGAATAGATTTTCAAGATCACCATGTGCAGAATTAATAGTCATATCAAAGCACTGGAAGAATATAGTTGATGTGGTTCTTATTGTTTCTTTTGTTGTTATTCTTGCTTTTTTTTTGGGGGGGTTCACCATGCTTTGTTCTAGTTAGAACAAAGTCCTCTGCATATCCGTGAAGACTGAAGTGAAGACACACAACGTTTATACTAAAATTCACCTAAACTTCACATTGGCACTAGAATTCCAACTCAAAAGGTTTCAACAAGTACGAACAAATCAAATCAAACAAATTGGCAAAAATAATCAATTAATCAACAAACGAAAGCAAACTATTGCCAAACGAAGTAATCTGGCTTATCGATGAATGAACAAAAGAAATTGAAATTTGAGAAATGCACAACTTGCATCTCACTAGGGAATTTGTACACACTCGCTCGTGATCGATCAAGATCTAAGCATCGTATGATTTTTCTTATTTTTCCTTCTTTATATTTATCATTTTCCATCCCTCAATCTATAACTTCACCTGTTAGTCATATCTTCGAAAATTTTGATGTTAACCCCCAGTACAATTTTGCTCGTCTAGAGGAAGACTTGAAGAATAAAGCAGATCTAATCATCATACTGGTGTTGGTGCTGATATTGTTCTTCTTCTGATGTTCATGCTGATATTGGGGACTTCCATTCGCAATATTGCAGCTTTAGTTAACCCCTTTTGCTTTCTTTCTTTCATTCTTTCTTTTTATAATAAAAAAATTTGGGCGGGTTGGCTCTTGGAGTCCCAAAGGCTCATTAGTCTCAGGACAGACTCTGAAAGTTTTTTTTTTTTTTTTTGCTTTTTATGGCAAGACAATTTACAAAAGGCAATTAAATGGTAGAATCTGGGGTAGTTGGTTCAACTAATCGCGTGAGGTTGTTCCATTACTGTGTTTAGCTTCTTATATGGGTCATGAAGTTATGATATTCTGGACTTGTATTTGCGGTGTAATTTTCCCATTCAGTTTTCAAAGTATACTAAGGCCGGTAGTTAATATAAAAACTAAATAACTAACTTAAAAATATATTTAAAAAATTAGTTAAGTTGATTATTTCTAACAAATATATATTGACTTTTCTAAACTATTATTTTTAATTATGTGCATTGAGACTATTTCTTAATGAGAACCTTTTCATATGCATAATCAACAGAGATATTTTAAAAAAAATTACTACTTCTGATTCTTAATATAAGAGCCGAATAACTACTTTAAAGATATTTACAAAAATTATTAAGTTGTTTACTTGTGACAAACATGTGTAAATCTCCCTAAACTATTCTTTTCAATCATATGCATTGTATGATTAAAATTATCCTTTAGAAAAAACCCCTTACAATCAATGGGCATATTTTGGGGAAAAAAATAAGAAACAAAATGAATTGAGATATTATTTTTTGAATAAAATCTACCCATCAACAAGCTCTCATATTGAAAATTGGAAGTAGTATAAATTTAAAAAAAAAATTAAAATCTTATATTAAAGATCAAAATTAATCTCTAAATAGCTTTTATATTAAAAATACAAGGTAGCAGCATCACTACAAAAAAAAAAAAAAAGATAGGAGGCAGTATTATTCCTCCACCATTGCTAATTGGCCTTTTTTTTTTTTTGGGTGACTTGGCGATGTTTGCTGCGTTATTACTCCGTACACACACACAACTCAAATATCTTAACCGATTCCTAATAGCCATGCAATTTTTAACACCTAAAGCCACGTTTGGATTGCCATTCGAAGTTACAAAATTACCTTAGAGTATGTGAACCTGAAATTGTATTATGAGTTGTTTAAGACTTTCAATGGACTTTTAGCCCAACTAACGTCTGAAGCAAAAGTTGAGTGTTTTTCAACAACGATAAAAGCCACTTGTGAGTCTTTAATAAGCTCATTCACCATTACAAAGAGCATTTAATATCCATTCAAATTACCACCTGCCAGATTTGCCCTTCTCTCTCTTCCCCCTCACAGCCGCACATCTCTCTTCTGCGAACTCTTCTTCCTTTCACCCTTTCTCTTTTGCAAGCATCTCCCTTTCATCATCAGTCGCCTGGTCCCGGTTCTCCACAAGTAGTTAAAGACGCCACAAGAAATGTTGCCGAAAAGAGTATACCTCAATCTCTCTTTAATCCTATGATTAGACGATGCATCATTAATTACCAGCATATCAAATACACAAGTCTACTTTTTCCTCCCTTTTCTTAGTTATTTAAAGCAGTTTATCTGCTGGTTATCTTATTTTAACATGTAAACACTTCTTTTCTCATATATCAATTTGCCTTATTTCCAAAAACAAACTTTCCGTTATCAATTTCACGGGAAAATTCCATAAATGCTGGGGTTGATAACCAGAATATTAACCAGAAATATAAATACATATGTGCCACAAGACGTCGCTCTCTACAACAGGAGCTCATGCTCAACCTCTCTTTGTTTACAAACACCAAAGAGAGATTAAGATGTACTTGGAAGAAGGAGCAACAAATCCTCTAAAAACAGCTTTAGTGAACAAAAGATTGGGAATAAAAAAAAAAATAGAATTACCAAACGCACCGTAATTCAAAAGGAAAAACAGCATACTTAGAAAGGATCCTAAAAATCCCTTTTCCTTAAGGAATGGTATCTAAAGTCCGTTTTAACTAACGGGAGTGGGGAACTCAACTCATCAATGGATTCAAGATTGCAACTTCATCAGAAGCGTTCAACAGCCAGCCCGCACCCATCAATCGTCAATTATGTACACCAAACGATATTATTGGAGAAATTTTAAAATACACTTTAAAGGATATCTAATCTGTAAGAGTCAATTCTCCTACAATGTCTGTGAAAAATTAACATTGATTTGAGGAAGCCCCAACTTCTGAAAAAAAGGAGGAATCCCACTACCAAAAACAGAACCAAACTTAAATCCGGGACCAATATCATCAGATTGATACAGGTGAACGTCCACAAATTCAAATGCCAAACCTGAATGTTTCAAGCGGGAATTTGGTTAGATTCTCGCAATCTCATGGTCTTGGCATGCAGCCTCTCCATAAATCCTGGATTAGCCCTGAGTCTCTGCTTCACATATGAAGCCCGAGCGTCATCTGCCAATTTGTTAGCTTTCCCAGCCTCCTCAATAAGGGAAAGAAGTGTCCTTAAGCAGTCTTTCCTGTTTTCTTCCCGATGTTCGAACCTTCAAAATAGGGGGAAGCAAGATTTTAGACATAATTGTAGTTGCTTTCATGTTATCAGCAATGGGCCAAGAACCAAAGGGTTACAGAAGTGGATAGCAAATCAATAAATTATTACACAGATAGAACATCACCTCTCACTAGTTATGGTAAGTTCGTCTTTCCCGGGATGGTAACGTTTTCCAACTAATTCCCTGAGTCGACGAAATTGGTATTTTGAAAGCCCAAGCTCCTTTACTGTAACAGACAATTTGACTTTTCTGTTTTTTGGATGCCAAGCATCACCACCAGGTGCAAAGACTACCCGAGTTTGCCATCGGAGAATTGGACCTTCACCAGGTGGGTCATCTAAGTCCTTTTTCTTGTCAAGTAAATCAGTTTTGTCAAACTGTGGAAGCTCCTCCGCTTCCATCATCTTCATGTATTCTGCGACCATTTCATCCTCAAACTGCTTGAATTGTTCATAAGCTTCCTCAGGTTCAAGCTCCCCTCTTTCACACATATCCCCTAGTGCATTGAATTTTTCTTCCACCTTCTTTTTTATTTCATCTAGAAAAGACATTTCACCCAATACAAAAATCAGTAGATTATCAGATGTAGCTCAAATAAACAAAGCTGAAATTGCTCGCTAATTGCTTATCAAAACATGCAGAGAATGTCAGAAGCATGCCATGCTAAAATTTAAGGCGTGCACATAGATTAAATTCAATCAAGATCAAACTCTTAACCCCCTGCTCCACTGTAATATGATCTGTTTAGCCAAAAATACCAAGCACCAACCAATTAATGGAGTGAAAACAAATCCCGTTCAGGAAGATACTTGTTACACCAAACACTCCCTCAGACTCACAAACAACTTTTATCATTACCAATGCGGACAATACAAGCCAAAGAATATCAAATAAAAAGAAACATGCCAAGTTTTCAAATATTATATAGTTTACCAGATGATTAAAACTGGAAGCCAGGTCAAGATAGTAACTTTCCTGATCATCACTCATCATTTTCATAATCATGAACTACGATATGATAAAACAATATAAATATATATATATATATATATATTTGCGCTTGCTAGGGCATAGACATGAAATTGCATAGATGACACTGAAACAAAGTTATGCCTAAACTCTCCAGGTTTTGCCCAGGGCTAGCCTCTTGGAAGTGAGGTGTAATGTCTAGACGCACAATCAATCAGTCAATTGCAATTTTTTGGAGTGCTTCAAGTCTTAGACATAGATAAAGAAATCTTCTAAAGAGAATCTCAGAATCCCCATTCAAGCATCACGTTTGATGCCATCCAATATTACTAATTGGGGGGGGGGGGGGAATGAACCAAGAATTTTGTAATAAAAGAAACCATGAACAAAAGCAAAGGGCCCAGTTAAAGAACAACGTTTTACCTGGAAGGAGTTTGTCCCAGCTAAGCATATCTTGCAGAATCTGCTCGCACTCTTTTGTGTCCATAAGCGCTCCGTGTTTAACCCCATCCTCAACAAGCTCAGCCCACTTCTTCTCGTCCATGTTGAAGTATTCGTCTTTTGCCATCCTCTTCATAACAACGTCCCTTGCATTATATAAATCATCAATCTCATCATCGGTCTCGTGAATCTCCTCAAAATCTTCTTCAAACTCCTGGTCATTAACGTCATCAATTGGCTGCCTCTGGAATTCATCCAGCAACTCGTCATCTGTCTCCTCATGCTTCTCCATTAATTTTCTCCGCAAAATTGATTCAAAAATCGTTGGAAGTGCTTCTTCATCGCCCCCAAAGTACTTCTCTATCTGTGTTTTAAGATCTAAAAACCAAGGTATCCTTAAATATTTTGCGGGGCATAAAATGAAATCACAACACGTCAAATGTATGAAGTCCAAGATTAAACATTGGAACGCACATATAACGCAAGTCCACAGGCACAAAGCTCATCAACAAATTTAGCTACACTAATATAAATCAAATCAAGTGGGTACACCGCGTCAACAGATTATCTATCTATCATACCATTTATCTTAAATGGCGTATATTGAAAAACTCGTTAGTTGCAAAAAGGAAAAGGAGTGATAATTAAAACATAAAGCATTTCCAGTGCAACTCCAATCAACTTCAGCCTGCTTCAGATTCGTTTAGAGCAAACTACGTAACAGCAAGATAAACTACATTCACAACAGCCAACAGACATCTTTGTAGTTACCTTTGTTAGCCACATCCTGGACGCCGGCAAGAACATCCTTTTTCACGGGAGGCGCCACGCTCGTTTCAGTAGAAGGGTTGGGGTTTTCATTGGAGTCGTCGCCGCCGGAGGAGAAGAACCGGAGGCGGGAGCGAGTGGAAGCGGCGAGCGGGGCGATTGAGGAATTAGGGTATGGGGAGTGTGAGGAAGGAGACTGGAGAAGACTGCGAGTGTAGAGAGAGACATTGCTGAGCAGAGTCCGTTTCATGGCTCTCTAGGGTTTAAGCTTTGATCCGACTCAGAATTCAGCGTCCCGATCTTGCAGCCATGGGGTTTCTCGCTTCTTTCTACTTCGCAGTGACTAGTACCACTGTTTCTCCAAAACCAAAAATAAAACAATACTATAATAGAATTTCATACCAGCGTAATTATTCATTCATAGTATCTTAAGCAATTTTAATTTAAAATTGGAAGATAGTATTTTTATCATCATATTTATTTGTGAAAAATTCTACATTTATCGGGCATCTAAGATACAAATGTTTATGCCAAAAAAGACACAAATGTTTAGATGGTCATGCTGTTCTCTTTTCTTTTTTTTCCCTAAAAAATATTTAGATGCAGTACCTAAAATTTTTAAATTTTTTTATAAATTTTATGGCATTTTTAAATAAAAATGAATATATTTTCTTGGAATAATGACGAGAACCTGAGAATTGTATAATCCTAAATGAAGAATTTCTGCAAAAATATGTTATTATTTTCAAGTCAAATCTAATCAAAATCTATTAAGGTGTAAGAAACAAATCTTATTTAAAATTTAATAATTTTTAGACTTTTTTCCTGTCTTTTTTCCTATTTTGTTATCTTTCAAACTATATAAAAAGATGGTGTAATTATTTTAAAACTGTTAGATTGTATTTTACGTGCTGAAAAATTTCTCAAAAATAATTTTTGTTATGACTTTAATGACCATAAAAAGTAAGGGTTATGATTTAGGATCATCATCCAATTTAAAGCATATCCTATGCATAACTTAAGATAATAAAATCTTCTTACTAGAATAATATTCAAATATTATAATACTTTCTAGTTTTAAATATAAAACCCAATTTTAAGAGATATAACATTCCTTTTTAAAAGATTTTTGTTGCAATTATAAGGAAAAGTTAGAATATATTTTCTAATATGTTCCCTATTGTGCAAATTATTATATTTAATTAATAACCAAATCAATATTAATCTAAGATCAAGATCATTCAAGCCCATTTGCTTAAATATTGACTCCTCACACACTTTCCCCTTCCATGTTCCTCAAATTTCAAAATGTAACATTCAAAACACTCACGCCCTCTATTTCTCATACATTTATTAGTTTTTTTAAGTGGAAACAAAATTTTAATCAGAACAATGGAATACCAAATATTATTAGGAAGACAAAGCCTCCAATCATATTTGGAATTCCATTAACTGACCAAAATCAGTCTCCATAGCTAGTTCAACCAATTTGGGTGAATCATTAAACATAGTTATGTGATTTGTATCTCATGTCATCCTTGCTCTTTTATAACATCCATTTTTCTCTTTTTATACTTATTTGATCGATATGGAACTTCAGATTTTACTTATAGTGTGATTTATCTGATTTGTTAAAAGAACAAATATTCTAGATCAGAGTATAATATTAGAATCTATGCTTTTAATTTCTCTCCATTCACCCTCACTTCCATAGCAAAACACAACTTTTAACACAATTCATGCTACATAGGAACACATCAGGATAAAATGTTTGTTTAATTAGTGGTAAATTTGAAGATAAGAACTAGGATGCAATTCACAATAAGTGGAAAGCAACTCTTTTCAACCCTATCACATATCTTCAACTATATATAAATGTCTTCTGTTCTGCACATAATTTATGATAGATTGCACATAACTGAAAAAGAACTATAACCACTAAATATATGTCGCACCTGGATCCTCAAATGAATTCTACATGCCTTAATAAAGCTTTTGATGAAAGATTTTTCACCAATTTTCCCATTGATCGATCCTTCACCCTCCATTATGAAAACAAGTCAAACAATTATGTAGCTCAATTACGCATAACTACACCATAATTCTAAGTTAATTTCATTTAGTTTGCAATAATATAAAATTTATCACATGGTCAACCTTGTATGAAAGAAATGGCTTTAAGATGATATATGACCATATTTTCTTTGGAATGCAGGGTCATGCTCAGGCATTGATACCCGAAGAACGCATTTTCAAAAATTTCCCGTTGGCAAATTCGCGCCTTTCGCCCATATACTTGCTCTCATTTTCTTTTGCTGATCGCAAGTTCATGCTGACCCATCTCCACTTAGCCCATAAGTAGATCATTCCGTCAATCCTACACATACAACGGCCTCTGCCACAAGAGATAGAATTGAAGGAAGAAAATTCTTAGTATTAACTAACAATTGATGCATAAAAATCATGTTCGAATATGTAATTTCTTCATAGCTATTGACCAATGATCACATAAGTGCTTAAAGAGTGTATAATAAAATGGTAAGGCCTGTGAACTTAGCAGTTAGCACCAAATACATTCATATGCCCTCTCTATTAAATTCATGATCTAGTTCACGTGGTTACAAACTGCTGTGAGCCTATTCTTTATCGGACTCACTCATGTCCTCCTCATCAAGATCAAACTCTAAATCTTCACTGTCATCAGCTGACTCTGTTTCCTCTCCATCTGACTCTGTTCTCTCCCCCAAAAGTTCTTTTCTCAAATCATCGTGAGCTTCTTCAGGCTTCCCTGCTAATATTCTCGACAATATCCCCTCAAAGATCTCTGGTATAGCTCCGTCATCACCCTCCCCGAGCTTGGATATGCGCTTCTTCAACTCTGAAACCGTAAGAAGGGAAGAAAACAAATTGTATGAAAACCAAAATATCTATAATGAAACATTCAGATTATTACAGAAATCAATAAACATTAGCAGACGCATTTCATCAAACATCTTAAGCGCACCCAAACAGGGACACACCGGACGAGTTAGAAGCCTAAAATTGAGAAGTTGCTCAAAATGAATGAGAGTAAAACAAAGACAATTTTTAAAGTTTAGAGATTGAATTTGACTCGTTACCTTCGTTGCTAATAACATCCTCAGCTTGAGAGTGATCATCTCTGTTGTGGGCTTGGGTGGACGCAACTTCATTTGACAAGTTGCTTCTGGAAGAGAAAAATCTGGGTACGATGGAGTGAGCAGAGTAAGCAGAGGAAGAGAAGAAAGGAAGCACATGATTGTGCAACAGGAGATCGCGCGCCCGGAAAGAAAGATTTCTGAAACCAGTTCGCAACATCGTGGAAAGCAGGGTTACTGTTTGGTCACCGTCTAATCTTTCTATTAAATATAAATTAGAAAATTAGAAAATTGTGAGCCAAGAGATATAATATCATAATTTTTTTCACAAATATAGAGTATCATTATGTAATATATAGACTCTGTGGCTACTAACAAATATCTTGTATATGATATTTGATAAACTCTGTAAATAAAAAATATTTATTATAGACTAAATAACTAATGATTAATATGTGGCTCAAACATTAAAATGAAAATAAAATAAATCGACAATAAGCATGACATGCTAAAAATAATCATTTAGCATAATCTGAAAATCCCTCTTCCTCTTATATTTATTGTTTTCTTTGTTTTGTTTATTGTTTTCTTTGTTGGAGACAAGAGAATTTTAATCAAATCAACGTCATACCCAATATCATAGAGAAGACAAATGCATCTAATAATACTACCTCCGCTCTTTAATATAAAATCTTATTTGATTTTTATTTTGATTCTAAATATAAGACCATAATCCACTTTATCTCTCATATTTATTTATTTATTTCTAAGATAGTCTTTATAATAATGATAGTTCTAACCAATACATTTGATGAATAAAGATATTTTAAAAAAACAATATTTATTTATTACAAATAACTAACTTAACTAGTTTTCTTAATTTATTTCATCTTTTTAACTTCGAGTCTGCCCTTCTCCTTTTCATTTGATCAATACGAGACTTTTTCTTTTACTCATCATACGATTTACTTGTACAGTGCAAATCTCTTGTATCAAAGCGTGTTATATTATGATTTACGTCTTCTGTCCCTCTCTAGGCTACGCATCCTTGCTGCCAATTTATTTTCACAAAACACAACAAATAAATTGCATAAGACGCCATACATAGCACATTTCTTGTTAATTCACTGATCAAGTAGATGACATATCCGTTGGCATATTTAAGCAATCAATTAGCAGCAATTTCAATGATAATTAAGAACTAAGTACAATGCAATTCACAACTAGAGGCTTGCGTAAGGATGAAAGTACTAGATTTGAAGACATCAGAATAACAGAGTTCAAAGTAGTAAAAAAAAAAAAAAAAAAGGAAATTGGTGGCACTAACGTCAGTTCACATGGCGTGACGGATGCAACATGCAACAGCTACCACTCACATTGACAATTTTTATTAGCTTTGCCTTTTTATTTGAGCAATGATGAAATTTTTAAAAAAAATAAATATTAATTTCGTATCCTAAAATATTAATTCCATTTAGTAAAAAACTATATAATGTATTTACTGTTCAAACATTACAATTAAAATGTATATTATGACATGATAAAAATATTCACTCTAAACATCTCTAGATTTATTTCTATTAACTAACTAAAAGTATAGCCTACACAAGCTTTGTCATCATGTATTTGTTGGTTTTTTTTTATCGGAAACATAAAATTTTAATCAAACCAACTTGATACCAAATATTATAAGGAAGACAAAAGCCTCTAATAATATTTGGTATCCAGTTGATTGATCAAAATTAGTCTCCATATTCAACTAGTTCAACTAATTTGGGTGAACCATTTAAGTATGGTTGTGAGATTTGTATCCCATGTCATCCCTTCCTCAACTCTCATTTTGTCATACTTATTTGATTGATATGGGATTTTTGTTTTTACTTATCATGTGATTTGCTTGAAGCGCAGGTATCTTATGTCACAATATGATATATTAGAATTTATACCTTATATTCCTTTTTATCCCCCCTACCTCTCCACCTCCAACACTATTTTATTTTGCAAAACAACAATCAAATTACAAAAAAGGACATATAAGGCCCAATACTTGTTAATCACCACTAATAATCTAACAAATGACCTTTGCCCTGGCATGTTAAAGCAGTAGTTAGAACTTAGAACAAGTCATGCTACATGCAAATGTATAAATTAAAAGCATAGCCTACAAAGGCCTCTTCCTCATATATTTATTGGTTTTTTTTATTGGAAACATAAAATTTTAATCAGATTAACTCACTACCAAATATTATAGGGAAGACAAAAGCCTCTAATAATATTTGGTATTAAGTTGATTGACCAAAATTAGTCTCTATATTCAACTGGTTCAACCAATCTGGATGAACCATTTAAGTATGGCTGTGGTTTGTATCCCATGCCATCCCTTCTCTTTTATAACCTTAACTCTCTTTTTGTCATGCTTATTTGATCGATATGGGGCTTTTGTTTTTACTTATTATGTGATTTACCTAAAGAGTAGATATCCCAAAATATGGTATGTTACGATTTATGCCTTCTATTCCTCTCTATCCACCCCTCACCTATTCACCTTGGTTGCTAATTTATTTTGCAAAACAAAAATTAAATTACCAAAAAGGACATATAAGGCACAATGCTTGTTAATCACTACTAATAATTCAATAAATGACCTATACCTTGGCATATTTAAGAACTGGTTAGAACAAGTCATGTTATATGGAAATGTATAAATTAAAAGCATAGCCTACAAAGGCCTCTTCCTCATGTATTTTTTGTTTTTTTTTTAATTGGAAACATAAAATTTTAATCAAATCAACTTAATACCAAATATTATGAGGAAGACAAAAGCCTCTAATAATATTTGGTATTAAGTTGATTGACCAAAATTAGTCTCCATATTCAACCAGTTCAACCAATTTGGATGAACCATTTAAGTATGGCCGTGTGGTTTATATCCCATGTCATCTGATCTCTTCTCTTTTATAATCTCGACTCATGTATTTGTTGTTTTTTTTTTAATTGGAAACATAAAATTTTAATCAAATCAACTTAATACCAAATATTATGAGGAAGACAAAAGCCTCTAATAATATTTGGTATTAAGTTGATTGACCAAAATTAGTCTCCATATTCAACTAGTTCAACCAATTTGGATGAACCATTTAAGTATGGCTGTGTGGTTTATATCCCATGTCATCTGATCTCTTCTCTTTTATAATCTCGACTCTCCTTTTGCCATACTTATTTGATCGATATGGGACTTTTGTTTGTACTTATTATGTGATTTACCTAAAGAGCAGATATCCTATATATGTCAAAATATGGTATGTTAGGATTTATGCCTTCTATTCCTCTCTATCCACCCTTTACTTGTTCACTTCGGTCGCTAATTTATTTTGCAAAACAAAAATTAAATTACCAAAAAGGACATATAAGGCACAATGCTGGTTAATCACTACTAATAATCCAATGAATGACTTATACCTTGGCATATTTAAGCAGTGGTTTGAACAAGTCATGTTATATGGAAATGCATAAATTAAAAGCATAGCCTACAAAGGCCTCTTCCTCATGTATTTGTTGTTGTTTTTTAATTGGAAACATAAAATTTTAATCAAATCAACTTAATACCAAATATTATGAGGAAGACAAAAGCCTCTAATAATATTTGGTATTAAGTTGATTGACCAAAATTAGTCTCCATATTCAACTAGTTCAACTAGTTCAATCAATTTGGATGAACCATTTAAGTATGGTTGTGTGGTTTGTATCATCCCTTTTCTTTTATAACCTTGTATCTCCTATTGCCATACTTATTTGATCGATATGGAACTATTGTTTTTACTTGTTATGTGATTTACCTGAAGCGCAAATATCCTATATATGTCAAAATATGGTATATGAGAATTTATGCCTTCTATTCCTCTCTGTCCAACCCTCACATGTTCATTTTTGTTGCTAATTTATTTTGCAAAATACAACAATTAAATTACAAAAAAGACATTTGGTCAAAAAAAATTACAAAACAGACATGTAAGGCACAATGCTTTTTATCTCCACTTATCCAACAAATGACCAGTGCCTTATTATATTTAAGCAGTGGTTAGAATAACTCTATGCTACATGAGAATGCATCAAATTAAAAAATGTTTGTTCAGGTAGGACCAGTTTCAAGGGTCCGAACTACAATGCAATTCACAACTAGAGACTGGTTTCAGGGCGAAAATAAGTGCAGTGAAGTATTAGAGGGAATCGAAATGCCACAAGCAATATTTAAAGAAGCGGAGGTCAAAGTGCTTCCAAAAAACCAGAGGGGGCATGAACATCACTTAATTGGGCAATTTCTAATAGATGTGATTCAACAATAATTTTAAAAAATTAATAAATATTAATTCCATATCTTAATTAACATATTAACTGGGAGGTTTAAACAATAATATTCACATTCATGAACAAAAATTATTAGTTAATTTAATAAATTGTATGCAAAGTTTAAAAAATTATTATCAGAGGATTCAAAGTTATAACAATTAATACAAGGTCAAAAAAGTTATGGTAATTAATTTCTTTCAATATGATTTTTAAAATTTATATCGTTAAATACAATCTTAATAGAAAAAACTGTCTACAATCTTTTTATTTCAAACATATTCGCACTGAATTTTCATCTTTTATAATTTTTATTCAGTCATGACTCAAATTTTAAAATTTAACTCGTTGACTCCATTTTTCAAGTTTTAACCATCTAATTCATTGATCTGTATTTTATTAAAAAAAAACACCCAATCTGTTAGAATTGTGTTGTAATTGAGTCATAAAATGCAGTAATTAACAGATTAAATAACTAAAATTTGAGAGATTGAGTTGCATCGAATTAAATTTCAAAACCTTGGTAGTAATCAAGTCAAAATTTATAAAACTAGATAATTAATTTTTCTTAGCATTTTTCAGGATTAGAAAAAGAAAAGTTACTAAAATCAAGTTATATAAGTCTACCTTTGATCTTATAGCTTACTCGATTCTTTCCTATCTTTGTATTATTAGCTTTCCTTCTTCAGTTTTCTCTTTCCCTCAATTTCAAAATTTCGAGCAAGTTGAAATCGTATATCTTATAAAGTGAAGTGCAAAGGCATGAAATAATTTTTAAATTGAATTTTTTACTAGTTTTATATTAACAGAGATAACACAGACAAATGTGAAAGCAAAACATCTCACATTCCAAATTCCCTCCTTCTCGCAAAGTGCCATTTGGGAATTAAAATGTACATATCAAACTTGGTTGGAGAAGATAAATAAAAAATCTTGGTCATAACCTTTATTTTATTTTTTTATATGTATAGGTATCCTCTTATTAGAGATGTTATCAAACGCTAAATGTAGACACCTCTAATTTGTTGGGTGAAATTTGTAGAAATATAAAAATGGGCTCTCCAAACTTATAACCCATGATGATAAGCCCATATTTTCACCAAAAAAGGACCCAAGCCCACATAAAGCTCTCATAACTCATGAGTCTTGATAAACTTGACTTTTTCCTACTATGTCTAAGAAAAATAATTAATTCTTTAAAATGTGATGAATTAAAACTTGAATTCTAAATATAAAAGATACTCATATTTAGTACCACACAATATCATGAAATGTGCTTAGAGGAAGAAAAAAACTTGACTTTTTCCTCAGGCCACAAATATGATAGATTAATCCGTGTTCTGTAGTTCAAATTGTAAGATAATTTTAATTATATTTGACTAAAATATTCATAATTTATTAAAAAAATTAGTGCTTAAAAAAGTATGAGTAGGAAACAAGGCTGTGCTTCGAAATTCCAACCAAGGGAGTACTTTGAAAATGTAAAACAATATTTTCCTCTCCGCTATTCTGGGTTTTCTGAATGAGAACGTTGGAGCTGCTTCTCCTGGCTTCACAACCAAAGTTTTTCTGTTCATTATTTAAATTATTTAATAATACCAAACTTCAAAAGTTCACAGGCTTTGATGATGATGATAATAATAATTAATTGGACGTTTCATTAGGTTTGTGATGGGTAGGACATGTTATGAAAACTACATAATCATTCATCATGGAATAACAAAAGACATTAAAAATAATAAAAATATTGATATTGAGATCTATTGAGATCTAGGCAGGGATGAGTAAAAGCAAAGAAAACTATGAAAAAGAAAGTTCTTTATGATAATAAGCATCTTCAGATGTGCCAAAAAGGAATGAAGATCTATTTATTTAATAATATATATGTATGTATGTATATAGTTGAGATTATTATCGATTAAAAATAACTCATATTGAGTGATTTTAATTTGTAGAAAAATAAATAGTATTTTTCCTTATTTGCTTGCTTATTTTCAACAATACCTTTAATTGGAGAGAAGTGGTATCTTAAAGTAGTGTTGTGGAGGTCATTATCTTTCATCAACCAAAAACTAACATGTGACTGACTTCAAGACAAGAACTATCTTGCTTCTTACTTTAAAATAATGACTTATCAATCTAACAAAATGGCAAGAGGATCTAGCAGCAATCGCAACTTCAATATGAATTCTCACAGGATTAATTCTACTTTGTACAAGTTTCATATACTCCTCTGATCCTAAATATAAAACCCTTATACAAGTGTATGTAAGGGTTTTATATTTAGAACCAGAGAAGTACTTATATTTCTCATGTTTGCCCTTTTTCCCTCTTAGGAATCTATATTGAAGAACAAGTTACAAAACTTTACTAAGGAATCATGTTGAAAGATGAAGGTGCAAGAAAGAATTTTACAAAAGAAAGCATTAATTATACGTATTTTTCTAAGAACATAATCCCAAGGGCTAAAGCATGGGAGACTAAAAAGTCTCAGATGATTGAATTAATGATAGTCAGGCCTAAACATTTTTAAAATTTTTTTTTTGTAAATCTTTATTTAAATAATTACAGTTGCTTAATTATAAATAAGGCATTTTGAGTAGTTTCAAATGTAATTATCACTGGGATTTCTATTTACAGTTGTTTGAATTGCTGTATACAACTCATTTTTCAGGATTCTCCACCGCAACCTAACTATCATTAATTTTCTTTAAACTTAAAACCATTCTCCCCGGGGAAAAAAAAAGAGAGAGATAGTAGAGCCTACCTACACAATTTTGTTTCTACTCTAGACCATGAACAATGTCAATGAATTTAGGTATAAGTGGGGCACATGTTGAAATTGTTTTTACATGCATGGGTCAATCTAGTTTTCATTTCAATAAAAATGACAAAGCCAGAGGCTAATGGTAATATAATGCTCTTCATCTCATTAAGGTGAGATCTACTTAATTAATTTGAGAAGATTAAGGATATTAGCTAAATTAATTAATATGATTTTTTTCTAAAACATCTTAATCATTTTTCTTAATCCCCTTCCCCCTCTCTCCTACTTAATTATTATTGGGAAAATATCAATATAATTAATTTGGAAAAAAATTGATAAACATGTGAAATATGTCTTACATATAGGACCATCATCAATTCTCAAATTAAGTCACACATTAATGACCGAAAGAGTAAACACATTTTTGCATAATGATGAGAAAATACATAATTTACAATTCACAGATTTATACTATCTCTGGTCTTAATTATAAGACCTTATTTGTAAACTATAAACGAAATCTTATAATTAGGACATGAGATAGTATATATTGTAAACAACATCAAGAATCAAGAAGTAAAATATAAGCCAATATATTAAAACAAAAGATAAAATCTCCAATTAAGTAAAACAAATTCGATGAAAGAAGAAAATGTAAAAATAAACGTGAAATGAAAAAGAGTATGAAGTAAAACAAATCATATCATTATAAAATAAAATTACCTCCAATTCTTAATATAAGAGTCATTTAATTTTTATTTCGGTTCTAAATATATAACCCCAATCCATTTTAGATCTCATATTTATCTATTTTTAATCAAAATAGCTATTGTAATAATGGTATTTCTAACTAATACATTTGATTAGTAAGGATATTTTAAAAAAGATAACACATATTTATTATAAATAACTAACTTAACTATTTTTCTTAATCTACTCAAATTAGTCAATTATTAAGGAGCGGAGGTAGTAGATAACTATTAATTACTAGCCTTAGATCCAGTGAAAAAGACTCAGTATCTCTTTAATATAATAATGCATCAAATTTAAATGTTACAGGTTAAAAGAAAAGAGTAGATGATTTATTTATTAGCCGGCTAGTGCATGTGACACAGAAACAACCCTAGTTTACTAGACAGACGCACATTTAATAATACAAAGTATGAGCCGAAGAGCTTACATTTGACACTCATCAATTGTCATCCATTAACGTAGCACAGCTCTATAATGTTGTGAGAGAGCAGATTATGAGCTGACTCAACTCTGGAATATTGCTGTAATATGATGCTACTTTAATTGAAATTATGACTATGATGAGGTGGCTGCATTGAATTTTCTGTCACACAGCTTTCGGCTCAATGCCAGGCCTTAATCTTATTGGACCTTCTAAATATAATCATAAACATGTTTATGTGCTTAATTAAGCATCATACCGTAGCTTTTCCAAAGTTAGAGAAACCCACCGTGTTGCCTAATTAATTAATTAATTGAAAAGCATTAAAAAGAAAAACAAGACTGGTTCCTTTCTGCATAGCCAAAGAGAAAGAAATTCGTCCTTTTCTATGATCAGTATGATTGCAACCTTTGAGCCACTGATTTCAAACTAATTTGGTATCACAGAGGCCACTTAAATTAACTAACTTAAAAAAACTGATTATCTAAGAACCTTTGAGGTACAAGAAACAGAAATTGCACTCACCTAATGGCTTAATTATTGTCCAGATGACAAATCAAGTGTTGACGAGGACTGTTTAATCACAGCTTTCGTAAATTAATGAAGCTATTAAGAACTATTAGTAGGAGTACACTAGTACAGTTCAGCATTAACTGGATTGAATCATCATGTGAATCCTCTGTTAAAAATCTGAGTCTCCCTTAATATCTGATTGTAGAAACCATGGCGCAAAGAAGGTGCGTAATCTAATTATCTAATCCTTTTCTTAACCATATGGATTATACCAAAGAAAGAAGAGGAAAAAGGAGAATATACTTGGCGTTCAAATTCTGGATTTGCAGGCAATCACGCCATTGATGGTTAACTTTATAACAAGTGCTTTAATTGCTTCATCAAGTCAGTCAACAACCCCTTTGAGATGCATCAATTTGAGCATGATCCGAAACATTAATATATAGCATAGTACAGTGTAATAAAATTTACACTTAAGAGCTGCTTCATTTCATCTCAATTTTTTCAATTGTTCTTTTGTCCCCAATAACGCCAACATGTGGTCCAATCTTCATTATGAACCAATGCGTCTCACTGTGACTCCAGTGGGAAAGAGAACAGGAAGAAGCAGACGACCCCAGTCTAAAGTCCATGAATTTACTGTACTGTCTCGTTTTGTTCTTTTGCCTTTGTTCTTTACCACTTTTTTCACAGCTTCAATTCCAAGGTTAGTCATATTTATTCCATCGCATTTCAAAGATTCGTAAGCTTGAAACTTGAATCAAGGAAGCCGTGTATTTTGGTGAAAACATTTTTGTTGGAAAACACGCCTCATATGGTTCAAGGGTCGTCAATAGAACAGGTAAGATAGATCAGATGTCGTTAATTTTTATTTACACCGAAAGAAAGGAGATCTAATCAAAAAGGGCTCTAGTCATTCGCTTTCATTTTGCGAGTCTGCCGATTTTCTTGGTTGGTGCAAGTCCCATGACGGTCGAATAACCAATACCCAATTGGAAAAAAATGAATCTTTTGGCAAAAAAATACGAACTTGAGATTTATTTTAATGTTCATTGGTGGGAATAGACAATGGAATGCAGTGAACCTTAGTGCTACAGCTACGATGATAAAAGGGGGAAAGGATGCTTGACCAGGAAGACATTCCTCAATGAGCGGAATTCAGGGGGTGGAAATTAAATGATGGCTATTATAATCCCAATGCACTCATGTGGTTTATGACCTTGTGAATCGTGATTTCTCCTTGTGGGACCCTTTAAAATGGCGTCCACTCTCACCCCTGAAATCTGACCTTTTTGCGTGGCTCTGTTTCTACAGTGGTTTTTAATGTACATAATATTGATTCATGGCGCCATCATCTAGGTCCTTTTCCAATTCAATCCTCAGGCACTGTGCGCTAGGAGGGTGTGAATGGAGGGTTAAAGGAAGGGACTTTCGACTTTTCCTGTGATAAGCAGCGTCGGATTGATAGCTTAAGAGGCACAAAAAGAAGCAAAAAACAGTCACAGATTCCAGAGCCTCTCAGACTACTATGCCCACAATTCCAGCAACAAGACAAATCATAGACCACCTAACCACTCAAAAAAAAAGCCAACCCCACAATTAAAAAATTTCAATTCTTTCTTCTCAAAGCTCTAATCTTTTGTGCTCCCACTGCTTCCACCTTCTCTCTGCAAGAGGGTTAAATCCCTCCATTCCCTCTTTGTTTCATTTCATCTCCTCTTTCTCTCTCTGTCTCTGTGAATCATGCCTGTTGTTTCAGATGCTTCAGCAACTGCAGAACGCATAAAATGCAGAAGGCCAAGAAGCCATTTGGGTCATCTCATTCAAGAAGCAGATCCGAACCCGCCAATCCCTTCGATAATCGAGTTCACTCGCTGCAAATCAACCATTTCGTCTCTTCTTCTCTCTACTTTCTCCAACAACGCGTCGAATGAGAGTGTACAGGGTAACGGAGTCAACATCGGCGGCAGTGGCAGCGGCCGTAGCAAGAAGAAGAACAATTTCTCTGCGGCTGCAACCTTCAGAGGACTCGGATGCACCGCCGGTGCGTCGCAGCAGGTTTCGGTTCCGGCGGTGATTCGGTCGTCGGCGGACTGGCAAGGAAAGAAGGCTAGAAAGAAGAAGCATAAAAGAAATAGCACCAAGACCTGTCCTGGGGCTGTTGATGGTTCTGGTTCTGCTAATTGCGTTGATTTTCAAGACGTCTGGTGTGGTCCTGGAATTGGGTTTTCGGCCGATGCTGCTGCGTCTGTTGATTGCGTCGTGGCGAGGAAGAATGTTTCTTCGAGAGGGAAGATTGATGTGGAGAGGATGACTCACAGAGAGGTATTATTGTTTCTCTGCATCTTGATTCGCCCTTCCTCTGTTTCTTCTTCACTCTTCTTTCATCCAACGAGTGTTAAAAACACAATCGTTTCCAGTTTACCCTTTCTCGTTCCCTTCTTTAACCGAATCTTATATTCTGCTATGGGTTTCTTGTTGAAATAAATTTCCCATTTGTTTTTGGTGATTGTGTGATCTTTACTTTCTAAATTCGCAATGGGAAATTTGGTATTATTGTCATCATTAGACCTTCATGACTAGTAAGCACTTCTTTCTTGTCTTGTCTTTCTTTCTTTCTTCATCATTCATCGGGATGATGAGGGATCGGTTTTCTTCCTTTCAAATTCATTTTTTGATTTTCGATATCTCTTTTTTACAGTAGTCAGTATTAGCATCCCTCATTCACACAGCACAAAATTTTTTCAACTTACATGTTAAAATTTCAAATATAGTAAAGGAGACAGCCATTCTTTTCCTGTCTCATCCTTCTTCATTACTACAGGATAACGGGGAATGGGTTTTCTTTCCGTGAATTTTCGTGTGTGATTCGTTTTTTTTTTTTTTTTTTAAAGGGGGAAAAAAATAAGTATCTAGCATTACAATCTTTTATTTACCAAGCTTAAATTTTTTGGTCAAATGATTATTTTTTATATATTTTTAGATTTTCAATATAATAAAAGTCGATACTTTCATTTTTTTAAAAAAAAAAGCGGACAATTTTGATTCCCTCCCTTTAGACTTGGTCAACTATGGCCGCTGGTTATAATATTCCTAGTCTACTGACGTATTACGAGTACCAACCGGCCGATCCAGGTCCAGCCGCGTACACGCATATGCTTTTATAGTTACGGACGCCAGACGAAAGTTTAATGACTTGGGAACCGCCCGGTAAATAGAATTATCATCATCATAGGATTATTGTGTGAATGAAGAAGACAGATATTGAGCTGTTGATAGATGTTTAAAGGATTAGCTGATATTTTGATCTCATGTGTGGTATTGTATATCCTGTTTTGGATTGGGAGATTTCTTCAAGGCCTGATGATGGTTCATAAATGTTGCCAGCGTGTATCCTATCTTGGAAGACGAACAGTTAACCCAGAAACCATCTCGTTTCTGGATAATGATCCTGATATCTTCCCAACGCGTCCTCCTGCTCCTGATTCATATGCATCTTCAAGATATTATCGTCATCTTCGACATCCTTCATCCGAAGGTTTTGCTGAGGTTGGTTCTGGCTTTTATATTCTTTATTTTATAATGATCCCATTTCTTTGTTTGATTATCAGGATTTTCTTTTCTTTGGGGAAATAACAGTTGAAAATTCTGAATTTGGAGTTGATCATTGGAATATGCCTTTCATAATTTGTCTGACCACCTCGAATATTCCTATATGACTTTTGTCCGAAATATACTTCATCATGCCTTGTTATTTCCTTTGTAAAGAAGGATGAATATGTGAAAGTGTGTAAGTTTTGCATGTATTTGTGTTGCCCAGCTAGAAAGGATGGCATGAATGTGCTGGTCTACATTTTCTTTTCCTGAAATGAAATGGACAATACAAGGCTGGTGAATGCTGAAAAGTGCTGATCACCCTACATTAGGTAGCAGATGGCACTGAGATCTGGTTTCTAAGTAATAGGATTGACTTTATGGATTTGGGCTTTTATAAGGCAATGATCCATTGGAGGACTAAGTATTCCGGAGCCATGCCAATTACCCCATTGTCAGCAGCTCATGCACACAGGTTAATGGGATGATATAGATAGAAGAGAGATTAAGCAGTAGTTCTGGAGTTATGTGACCTAGTGATTAAACGGTTTATTTCTTGTCATTGAGAGGCTCAAAGATTAGGTCCTCAACCATTATGTTAGCATTCATTCAGTAATGGTAACACTCAGGTCAGAATAGGCCTCCAATATAGGGTGAAGATGCTGATGGACTTAAAGTTGAAGTGTTTGGAATTTGTTTGGTACCGTTGGCCAAGTATGATGTGTTTGTGTGCAAGTATGTGGTGATCTGGTTGCAGATTTTTCTATGAGTATCTGGCCTCCCGATTAATGGAGTAAAATGGACCTGTTAATTCGTCCTATGGTATTGTGAAGACTGTTTCTAGACTTGATTGCTGTGTAATTTGCAAGACTAAATTCTTATGCGTACAACCTCTATGGTTCTACCTCAGACTATTCAATCCCGAACTAGAATGAACCAATTTTGCATTTGGATGTGGCAGAGTTGGATAATTGCAATTTGTTGAAACAAAAACAAATTCGAGCCCATGTATTTGGTAGGGATAACCGTGCTCTATGAGATTAACAAGAAACAATAAACAGGATGCTCCGTTTTTTTGTTTTTTTTAAATATAGTTACCATGATAACCATTTTTGGATAATTATGGACGGGTCAGTTTCACCAGATTGATTGATCATTTCACCAGATTGATTGATCATACAAACTCTAGGTAATGCACAACCCATTAATTTGAGGTGCAGATTTTGGTCAGCTGAACAGAACCTGAATATTTGTTTATGAATGTCGCATGAAGGGCAATATCTGTTACATGCTTAATGCTTCCATGACCATGGATAAGTCTTAGGTTAGGTTGATTACTTGTTATGTTATTTTCTAACCGTTTCTGATTTTTTTTAGTTAGATTTTCTTCCATCCATGTTGGTCTTTATCAATATATCTGATCATTTATTTGCATTTCTGTAATTATTGCTGGATCCCTGTAGATAATGATGCTTCAAGGAGGTCTGCTAATGGGAGGAATGTTAGATTCACATGACCAGTTTAGGGACTGGAGACTTGATGTTGATAATATGTCATATGAGGTAGGTTCTTTCTCTCAATTTTTCTTTCACGATAACATTTCTTCTTGCTTTTAATACATCGTTGGACTGCCTGAATATCTTCATCTTATGTCTCTGGTTTCTGCGGCCTGCAGCAACTTCTTGAGCTTGAAGAGAAGATTGGTTTTGTCAACACTGGTCTCAAAGAAGACGAGATAGGATGCCACATAAGGAAGATTCAATATCCATTTTTGAGTGAAGCATTGAAGCACCATATTAACAAAAAGTGCAGCATTTGTCAGGTGAGTTTGCAAATCTCTACAACCTGATGGGTTTGTCCGGATATCACGTTGTGAAATGATATATAATGTGATCTGTCTAATCTGGATTGTGATGAACAGGAAGAATATGAAGGAGATGATGAGGTGGGGAAGCTAAAGTGTGAACACAGCTATCACTTTGAGTGCATCAGACAATGGCTTGCACAGAAAAATTTCTGCCCAGTCTGTAAGCAAGAAGTTGTGGTTCGTCACTAGGAGACTTGACCCTGATATTTTTTTTTCCTTTTTTCTTTTTTCAAAAAAAAAGGCCTGCTTATATTCACCCTGAAGTTGGTGTATAGCTTTTCATATCTAATACAAGCGAGATTCCATTCTTTGCTTTCAATCTTCTGTTCGTTGAATCTTTTAGTCTTTTGGTCTGCTTTGTGAGTTGGCAATATGTTATATTTGTCAATGATGACGAGACTTAACCAAAATTATACGGCTTGCATTTGACTTGGCAATACTTGTTTATGGGATTGTATTCTGGAAACGGAGATGGTCATTGCAGGCTATACTTATATAATGAAATTAATTACTAATTTAAGCCTCTCTCTCTCTCTCTCTCTATATATATATATATATATGTATGTACGTACGTATAGAAGCCTCGATGACAAACAAAAGGTAAAAGAAGCTGCTTCCAAAGGAAACACTCGTGATTCCATTATTATTGATTAAATAGATGGCAAAAACTGCCATCTGTTATGTGAAAAAGAGAAGAGGGAAAAAAAAGTAACTCTTCACCGTTCTAAATGTTACAACGTTATTTCATACTTCCCCTTTGAAGATCAATAATGTCATGGAAGTCACGCACTTGAAAGCTATACCACGAAAAGAGACAGGCGACATGGTGGGGACCAAACATTTTCCAATATGCAAAGCAGAATGAAAGATCACCAAACTTTTCCATGCATTATCAACAAAAACTTGGGGAAAAAATCACAGGAAGGCAGGGCAGATATCTTTAAGAAATACAAGCATATTCTTTAGACATGACATAATAGGTTTAAATATAGAGAATTTGCTTTGATCCCAGATACATAACCTCTATCCCTTCTGTTGTCTAAACTTAGAATTTTTTCCTTCAAACTATTTTTATACATGTCAAGGAGAATTTATGTTAAAGAGAATTTTAGTAAGGGCTGCCAACACATTTTTTTCCTCAAATAATTAAGACTAATTTTTTAAATCTCGTTAAATTAGTTATGTAGCAATAGATATGCGTCTGTGTCCTTTATATTCGTTGTTATTCTTTACAAATATGGACTTTCAGCGTCGGGCTAGTAATACATACAACAGAAAGCCTTGCTTTGTCTTGCATCATCTATCTATCCACCTGCCTACCTACCTATCTATGAAGGAGTATCTTCTCTGCAAAGAATTGATCTTGTGATCCTTTTGAAGTAGAGGAAACAGGAAAGATGTGCTTGTCATCTAAAGAGAGAAATGAACTAATCCATGTCGTGATGAATGAGAAACTCTGTTAAACATGGATACACATGATCTGCAACCTGCATTAAAACAGGAAAAAAGTGACAACAATAGAAATTACTTCAAATGAAAAACTCAATTGGTCAGATTATATGCAATCTCTGTCTCATAAGTCATAAAAAAACAACAGTCAAAATAATCTCACCTGACGACCCCCCACCAAGTCATAGTGGGCATAGTGTGGACCTCCGGGCTCACCGAAAACCTTATAGGTAAGTAATTCTTCAGGAATAAGCTTAGCCGTTTCTGTTTCATATATGTGATCACATCCATCATAAAACTTTTTGTCAGTTTCCATGTTTGATAGACTCTTCGATAAAAATATATATATGTAAACAGCCTTTTCAACTCCACATACCGTACACAGCTTCAGAAGGGCAGATTAGATCTTGGTCACCAGCAACTGCTAAGATAGGCACCTTGCTCTTGGCGAGATGTTCTTTGTAGAAGAAAGATCCACTCCTATCACATAAACCACCCTTCTCGAAAACTGATTTTAACTGCAAGAGAAGCTTAGAAGGTATTGTACCTTCCATTTTTATGATTCAGTCTCTGAAAGTTGGGATAAATGTTTTGTAGAAGTACGTGCCGGCTAGAGTATTTAAGAAGTTGCATAAAATGCAAAACTAAAGCCAAAGGTAACACTTCTAGATTTGTCACTTACAGAAGTTGTTGAGAACAAGTTTTTGGTATAGCTTTTCATCCATTTCTTCAGCTGAAATCTGAGAATTTAGCCATGATAAAACATAGGGAGGATAGTTCACGAGAGGATAAACAGCAACAAGTATTGGCCCCACTGGAATAACAGGAATCTTTAATGCCTGAACAGGATCAGCCTGCAAATGAAGAACTCATTTACTTAATTTGTTATAATGTTCAACTTAGAGACATATCATTGAAGGAAAAAGGGGGCATCACAGTTTCATTCATCACTTGCCAGTGGTAAAAGCAACTTGAGAGATGATCTTGAAGGTGAATAGTCAAGTGACGATGCCAATGTAACAACTGATGCCAGCCCAGAATCCTTTCCATGAAAACCTGAAATTGCAAGCATCAAGAACTTCACCAAAACGTTTACATTCTTTGGGAATAAGATTTTGCAACTCAAAAATAACCAAAACCCCTCAACACATAAGTCATTCTAATCACAGGTATTACGCTGTTGATTTTGAGATGAACACAGAATTTCACCTGGGAAATAAATGGATTAGATTAGAGTTATCCAAGTGAATTGACTCACAAACCTCATGTTTTTAAGATTTCAATTCTAGCTCCATACTTGTTTAGTTCAGAGTATTGTTTCTTCCAAGTCCAAATGGAAAACAATTTTCCCAGCACTTCTAAGCATCTAGGGCCCAACATGAAGCATGGCAGCTTATGGTTGGGTTTGCCACTACTAATGGGTGCCAGGTGCAGTTGAAGTTCGAGTTAGATCATGAATTATATATTGTAACAAGCTTGAACCAAAAGCAGGGAAAATTAAATTTTGATGGTTCTTTCAAGGAAGCGTGAAAGGAAATAAAAAATGCAATTCAGCAAAACTTACAACAGCGTGAGAGAGTAGCATATAACAGGATACCCCCCATTGAGTGACCAATAGCATGCAGTTTTCCATCCTTTGGTTGGCAATGAGTCCTTATGTACTCCATCTAAGGCGAGTCAGAAGTATGAAATCAGTGATAAACTTATGAAACAATACTACTATAAATTTACTTCAGCTTTTTGGAATGTCTATGAAATTATCACGAAAGAATGTCACCTCACCGCAGCAGGTACATCCTCTTCCAGGTAATGGTCGAAGTCCCAATCATTCTTCGCAACCAGCTCAAGTTGTTCCTGAAATTCTTGAATGCTGGTTATAAAACGCTCTTGCATCGCCAAAACGTGAGCTGGGAATAATGGCCGATCCCCTGCAGCAATAGCCTGAAGCCTACGGATCAAATCCCTCATTTGACTAGCAACAGTAGAACTTTCCCTCATTCCCCGCAAATCTGGAAAAAAATATATTTTCATATTGTCCAGTTTTAATCATAAAATAGTAGATGGTAAGAAGTAGAAGCTCTCCAGGTCATGACACAGACCCCCACTGATAAAGTCTAAAACTTCATTGGATAATCTTGGAAAGACATCCATTAGCTTCGCTGTTGGTCGTAGCTTGTCATATTTAGTCACTATCTCAGATTCTAACCCTCTGATTTTCATGTAAGGAGTTTCTGAGTCAAACGAAGCTCCAAGGTCTTTGAAAATTTCCTTTGAGTAAACTCCGTGAGTGCTTAACCCAGAACCTCGAACTTCAAGGGTCCAGGTATCAAATCCTAGTGCAGCCATATACCGAGCAAATGAAGACTGAAAGCAAACATATTTTGTTATACAAAAGAACAACAGAGAATTCATAATAGAGAATAAGATTGTGAGGTTATGGCATTTCACAGGAACAGAGCTACCTCAGGAGAGAGATCATAGCCAATAGCATTGGTTGCAACGCCTGACAATAGTAAAAGTGGGTGGTTCCTGGTAGGTGCCTGGGAATGAAGTTTTTCTTTTTGCATTACTTTCAATTATCGACGAATTGTGGCTTTCTCTGATAGATTAACTAAATATAGCTAAACGAAGCCATTTACAAACAAATAATGGATACTAAGATCCCCAGGAACATGCAAAGTTGAATCATCCAAGTGCAGAAATTGAAATTACAAAAAGGAGAAGATGCTACAGAGAACCTTGGGAGAGGGCAGGTAGCGCCAGAGAGCGAGCTTCCAATCGGAGTCGGAAACAGAGACATAATGAAGCTCATCGGCGGTGCATAATGACCGGCGCTTATCGTTTTCCCTCTGTTGAAGCCAACCAAGAAATGCCACAGGCCTCGCCGGTGAAGGCACCGATACCCTCCGGCTGACAAAACTCACAGCCTTCGGTTTGGGGTCAGTGACCCAGAATCCAGGGCTAATCCTGTTAAGAAGCATAATTCGGGATTGGGTTATGTAAACAAGTGATACTTTGAGAGAATGATAGAGAGATATTTGGGGCAGTGAGCCAATGAGGCCGAAACTCGTTGATTCAAAGAAAGAGAAACACCAAGAATGAGAAGTTAAGAACACCCTAAGTCAGGATTATTTCTGGATGCAATATAACAAATTTATGGATTACGTAGATGATAGGGATGGCAGGTTCGCCTTTGTGGGAAGTAATTCGAAAATGTGATGGGATAGGGAAGAGTCCTCTCACGAGAAACGTCAAAAATCTTAATTCTTACCCGCGTTTCCAGGATCAAAAGGACAATGGCTAATTTCAGTTGATTATTCAACGCCATGATTTCGGAATCAAAAAGAAGAGATTAGTCTTGTGCGAGGCGCCGCGGCGCGGGCATTGGTGTTCATAGTCATAAGACTAAAAAAATTAAGGAAAAAAAATACTCCTTGATATAAGCTAATACTGTCTCCCGTCTTTAATATAAAATTTTATTTAATTTTTATTTTGGTTCTAAATATAAGATCACAATCTATTTTGTCTCTTATATTTATATATTTTTTTTAAAATAATTTTTCTAACAATGATAATTCTAACCAATATACTTAATTAGCAAAGATATTTTAGGAAAGACAACACCTATTTCTGACAAATAACTAACTCAACTTACTTTCTTAATATTATCAAATTAGTCAACTGGCTCTTATAATTAAAATCGGAGGTAGTATAAAAATTAGTTAATTAATTTGAATAAATTAAAAAATTAGTTAACTTAGTTAGTTTTTGTGTGTGAAGTAATTAAGTTAATTATGTGTAATAAATAAATTTTTTAAAAATATTTTTACTAATCATATGTATTAGCTCAAATTATTATTTGATAAAATATTTAATATATATAAATACTATAACAATTACTTTTAAAAAATAAATATAAAAATAAATAAAATTAAAATTTTATATTCACGGTCAAATTAAAACAAAGATAATATTTACAGCGCACATGTTAAATTGCGTGGCGTGATGGAAGAACTTTCGTTTCCAAAGAGAAGACGACATCCGGAATTGGATCTGGGGTGGGTTGTGGTGGGCTTTTTTTTGTTTTTCTGTTTTTTTTAATCTCTTTCTTCTTGTTGTTGTTAAACACTTAAGCACATTTTTCACAATCTCATACCCTCTCATTAACAATAATGGCAAAAAAGGTGTACAGCAAATGCATTATTAAAGAAAGTTGTTCCTCTTTGACAAATAATATAGTTATAGAATTAATAATGTTGGGATTATCTTTTTAAAAATAATTTTACCAAAACTTTATCTTAACTTATGTAAAAATGTTTTGAGAAGATAATTTAGATACTCAGTAAAAACTTTTGGTACAAGTAGCAACTCCTATCCTTTTTAGATGAGTTTGTAGGATCTCAAAATGAGTTTTGTGGTGGGGGTGTCTCCCCTTTTTTATGTGTAAAATAGGAGAGATAACTACTGTTATGAATCTCTTGATTGAATTTCATAATTCAAGTTTAATAATTTGTTTTAAAATATAAATTAATTTATTTTAATTTTCTATAATTATAATAGACGCCTAGAAAAAAAAAGAGAGAGAGATAATTTTTTTTTAATTTTTAAGGACTACTAATAATACAAATTCATTGAGTAATTTATAAATTTGTATTGATTGGGTGGTAAATAATGTTAAATGGCTTTTTAGTTGTAAATTTGTATTATGTGAATAATATTAAATACTCATAATTTGAAGATATTTCTAATAACTCATTTGTAAATTTAATTCTTTTAATTTTCCTTGAAGATACTTGAGATATGACAAGCTGGATGTACAGGCCATGCCTATATTTTCGGTGAAAAGCAAAATTAGTAATTAAAAGTAATGCATCAGATCCCATAATAAATTCAGTACCAACCAAAATATAAATGGGGAATGAATTTGGGTTTTTTTTTTTGGCATGAAAATGACAGATAAAAATGAGAAAAAAGCTGTTACTTGAGGGAGTCATTAAATGATATATTTGCAAAAATTGCACAATTCGCAAATCTCTAATCCAAGAGATCCAACTCTGACTTTCGGTTTCCCGGAAGAAAAAATTTGATTGTGATGGATGAACCACCGTGCCCTTTTCAAGTCCAGAAACCCTTCCATTTGGCGTGGAAAAATCAGTTTCAGACATAATTGAAAGAAATAATTAAACCTTTTCAAATCTTATGAAACAGTTTGTTTTTTTTTTTTTGCTTTCATGTATAAGACTGAATGAAATGTTTAGAAAATGCTCTTACCGCATTGGAAGGGAAAAAAGCTTCAATTCTCCAATCTAACCTTCAGATTTCAGTTCATTGTTTTGCTAAACTATTTTAATATCTACGTCACATGAGATGCTTATTTTAAATTATTCTTTTTTAGGAAACTCAGATTCTGCTCAAGACAGGACAAAACTGAAGAAAAAAATTGAACTTGTTCTGAAATCTGACGTTTTTGTTAGATGAACACAAAAGGCTAAAGTGACTTTCAACTCCACAGACGCGATACTAGTAACAATGCTAATGAGGGATTTTCACCGGAAAACAGATCTAGCGGCAGTAGCTTGCCTTATTGAAATGAATTTCTATGATCCATAAATAAAAAACATGAGAAAAACTAGATTTGCTTTGTCTGATCTCACACTGCATTCATTTTTCATGTAAAGATAATAATGGTCAAAGGAAAAAATGAAACTAAACACAACCTAGTCCTTATTAAGATTCTGTGAGCAACTAAAGTATCTCCATCATCAAAGAATGAAAGCCATGTTCCAACCCCAAATATCTCCCTCCTCACATCACAATGGCTGTGTGGCTCTGTTTGGCTGCTGAGTGCTCTCTGCAGGAAATTGCCTTGATGCATCTGAAAACGCCGCCGCTGCCGCGGGGGTCATGGACTGGTATTGAGAAGGCAAAGGAGCAGTTTGCTGCTGCTGTATGTAATATGCTTGTTCTTGCGCAGGTCCACCATAATCATAACCATAATTACTTGTGGTAGCAGGAACCGGAGCAGAAGCAGCAGAGGAAGCAACTGTTATGGACTGTGGTTGGTGATGGATTTGAGATACTCCCACATACTGTTGCTGCTGATATTGCCCGGAAGGCATTTGAACAAATGCTGGAGTGGGGGGCACAGGTGCTTTATAAACAGTCTGAGCAGCCACCTCAGGCATGGAAGGAGTGGCTGGCTTTGTGGGGTAAACAGGTGGAGTACCAGCAACACTTTGGGATATCAATGGCCTGCTTGAGGTCATCACATTTGGGTCAGCTTGCATAGTCATATTGTAAGGTTGAGCATGTCCTACAGGCATTACATAAACTGGGTACTGCTGATTAATTGGATGAGGAATCTGCTGCTGTGAAGGTGTGGCATAAACTGGGTAGTAGGAAGACATTGGAACTTGACCTGTGGCTGCTGGGTGGGGGATATAGTGGGTACTGGCATGAACAAATTGTTGTTGCTGCTGCTGTTGATGTTGCTGCTGCTGGATTTGCTGACTTTGATCCAACGGTGGGGGTACTGTGTAATTAGAATCCTGAGCTCGTTCTCTTTGGTATCCAGCATTGGGATCTGACATGTCATTCTTAGAATGTGATAGTGCTGGTGCTTTCTGATCTGCATATGCAGCTTGGACTTGATCCTGATAGTAAACAGACCTTGAGAAAGAGGCTGCAGATGCAATGCTGCTATCACTGAACACCAAAAAAAAAAAAAATCATGAGAAAAAAAATGTAGTTTCTTCTTTCACAAAAAGAGGCATGTATATATATGTACTGAAGTTTGATAAAAGAAAGATGCAAAATGAGAGTACCTTGCCACTGAATCTGGAGAAGGCAAGTTTAAACCACCACTAGTCCTTGGTTGTGCAAGCTGCAAAGGCAATGGAGGCTTTCGAAGCGCAGCAGGTGCTCCTTGATCTGATCTTTCATCATCAGAGATGACCCGATTCATATTATCACTGGTCACCAAAGCTGGTGAAGACATGGTCATAGGCGCAGGGATTGTAGGCATAGGAGCAGACAGCATAGTCATAGCATACCCTTCATCTTGCTTAATCCCACTAGCAACAAAGGTCATTTGCGCCAACTGTTCCTCAATCCCTGGCCTCTGTTCTTGTTGCAGCCTGCTGTTACCAATTTCATCAATACGAACCCGAATTGGAGGCAGGTTAGCCATTGAAGGGGATGAAGAAGAAGACCCATATGAAGAACTGTTATCCACCAGAGGGGAGTCTGGCAAGGAATGAATCTCAGGCAAATTCTTGACCTGTTTGTTGCTATCAGCCTGAAGCTCTGTAGCTTGAGCTTCCAAATTACTGCTGGAATTACTGGCTGGAACCTTGTCAAGGTTCACCACGCCTTCAACAGCGGCAGAATCCGACACCCCCCGAGTGAGAATCCCAGAATTGTTGAGAGCATCCACGAACCATGTCTCCGACTTGGCATCATCAAGAAGTGAGCCCATTGACACTGTAGACTCTGGCTTAGAGAAAAAGAGAAAAAGCCTTAACCTTGTGGGCCTAGGAGGAGAAGCAGCCGTTAAACGCTCGTGTTCTTCGATCATGTTCTCTAAGTCTTCGTCTGTGGAGACTGATATGAGATTGTCGAGATCTTCATGGGGGAGTTGGTACTTGAGCGTGAAGGGTCGGCCATTCAGCAGAGTACGAGAGAGCCGGCCACAGAGCTCCTTGAGGGAGGAATGTCGATCGACGACGACGATCCGAGTGTCGCCGCCGATGTAACAAAGCGTTTTATCATGTGGACGCGGCATGATGTGGCCGCCATAACTGCACATCAAGCGAAGCTTAGCTCCAGGAACAGCAGGGAGCGGCTCATCAACCCAGTTTTCAACAATGCGGGACCGAGGAGAGCTCTCCACCGACTCGGGGCAGTTCAACTGAGCACTTGTGGCGTTTGTTGTGATTGGAGCTGCTTGGACGGGTGCCGTTGAAGGTGGTGCCGGCGGGGGTGGATCCATCAGAGACTCTGCCTCTACGACTTATCTCCGAGGGCCGGAATTCAATGAAAGCAATAGAAACAGAGAGAACAAGTGGAAGATGATACTCTTATAGGTAATTCCATTCTTTGACTTTATAAGTGAAAAGCAACCACAAATGGATGCTCCAAAGGGACGCTGAGTCGGCCACAGCTTGTTATTCTCTTACTAATTTTTTAATTTAACCGATGGCTTTTCCCAAAGTATTCAATGACAAGTTTCAAAGAGCAAAACTTGTAGTTTTAGAATACCACCACTGATTTATCTCAAAAAACAAAAAAAACAAAAACCCACCATAGATTAAACACCATTGAAGTGGCAAGAATCACTTCAAGTTCGACCTTTGGCTTATGCTTAAGAGAAACTCACTTCACTAATCTACCAAACATAATCAGCAACGAAGGTATCAGATAATTTTTAGGTTTTTATCTGATATATCTTTCTGCTGAGTTTCTTAAATGGCCCTTGCCAGCACCTTATCAGTTATCATATAAATTCAGGTGGAAGTCAACTCTAACAGTAGTGCCCAAAACGTGACCTCTCACATGTTATCACATTCACATTGTTCTGCAAGTCATGAACAGATTACATAACAGAGAGAAAGAGTAACATTATAGGTTCCATTTTGACCCAAGTTTGCTTGCATACTATAATAACTTGGAAATTCATGTTCTTTGTTTTGTCATGAAGAAGACATATTTACAGCTATATTGTATCTTTTTCATACGCGTTTGCTTCTAAACTCCATGAAAGAAGAAGATCATACCATATCTTGTAGTGTTGCTTGAGTTTCACAAATACTTGAAAGTGGATAGGTAAGAGACAGTCAAAGTTTGTGAAGGCAAGGGAGGGAAAACAGATGCACGTGGGTGATGATGTATTGGTACTTGTGCATGGCTTGTTAAGTTACAGCTTGAATTGAGTGGCTGTTTATAAACGCAACTCAGGCTGTTATGAAGTTTTGTCCCCCGCTTCTTTATTCTACACTAAACTTCTTGGATCTTTTTGGTCAATCTTAAAATATATATATATAATATTCCTGGGACCTACTGTTTTCCAATTTTTGATGAGTCTTATGAAAGTAAAAGATGCTAGGAATACTTGCATAATGGACTCAAGTCTAAACTCTTTTGAAATCCACAAGGAATAGGATGATTCAAGTCTCAGCTTCAAGCCGCTTCGTTATATCTTACTCCATTAATGGATATATATAAATACGTTATTGACTCATCCAACTTTATTAAATTTTTAAAATAAAATTATTTGGCATCTAGTACTGTTTATTGAATGAGATTGACCACGGTTAAGTCTAAATGGGGATGAATTGTCTTATTCACTAGTGTTGCATCCATGACTTGTCTCAGGGATTTCTGGGTTTTTGCACATCAACCACAGTTGGCATTATTACAAAAAGTTTAATAACTATAAAAACTGTACCTTTTTTTAAAATATATATATATATATATATAATATTTTGTGTTTGATAGGTTGGCCTCCCTTCAGCCACGAGGAGGAGGCTCAGGGTGCAATGGTTGAGTAAAACAAAACCCAAGGGAGCAACTATAGGAGGACTAACATGGGCAACAGAATTGAGAAATATATTTATGATTATGATAATTACTTCTTTTCTAGTACTTAATAAATAATATGTTTATGTTGATGCGCCAGTTTCTGGTATTCTGATGGCCACATGCGTTCTTGAGATTAACATTGTGTTCTTTGTGGATGTGCTCCTAAGCTGTAATTATGCATACAGATGAAGAGTCTGGTTCAATTCAATGAACACGTTAAATAAGCCAAGAAGTACATTCTCTCTTAACTTTGTTTCTTGCTAGATACAGTTTGATGACTCCTATGTTTCGAAGTTTACAATTCACATTCTGCATCCCCAAATTGCATCATGTTACCAGCATCATTGGATGTAATTTTTCATATCTTCTTTTATCAATTGGAGCTATAATTTTTTTATCTAATATTCCTCATGCTCTTTCCTATCTTAGAGTTAATAAAAGGATTTGTCTTTGATCATTCTGAAGTGTAACATTTCAATCTATTTTGTCACTTAAATTTATAAGTTTTTTCTTAATTTTTTTATTGATTACATATATTAATCATTAATGAAATAATTTCCAATGCAAATATGCTAGAAAAAAATGAGTATACAGTATTTCACAAATAACTAATTTAACTTATTTTTTTAATATTTATAAATTAATTATTTAACTTTTACATCCAAGACAGGAGGAAGCATATAATTTTGAAGTTATTGCCTTTTTGGTAATAAATAGTAGTAGAGCGTTACTGCTTACTAGGTTTTTTTTTTTTTTTTGCCAACTACTACTTACTAGTTAAAGAAATGGTAAATCAACAAATGAGTTTGTAAAATAATGGTGTGAAAAATAAGTTCGATTCCATTTATAATTTCAAATTGTTAGTGTATGTTTTTCTAATTAAAAAAAGCTGCAAATCAATTATAGATTATAGAGCTTTTCAAAATTCAAGGTTATTAAAATAATAAGAATAATAAACGTTTGGCCAAAAAAAAACCTTCAAGAAAAAATAAATTTGCAATTTTGCATGGAGATAATATATGGAGTAGTGGATAACGTCATTGTCCGATGGAAGAAAAAAGAGAGTGGATAATGTCATTGTCCGGTTATTATGAAATTCTTGCATCATCATAAATTGCATTCTGATTTGAGAAGAAAGCTCGGAATTACTTGAATCTGCAAATAAGTGCCCTACATGTTATTTATTAATTGAGGTTAATGATTTTAATACTCCTCCGGTCCTAATTATAAGACCCAATTGACTTATTTGAGGAGATTAAGGAAGTAAGTTAAGTTGGTTATTTATAATAAATAAGTATTATTATTCCTAAAATATCCTTACTAATTAAGTATATTGGCTAAAACTATCATTATTAGAATGATTATCTTGGAAAAAAATGCATAAATATAAGAGAGAAAATGGATTGGGTCTTATAATTAGGACCAAATAAAAAGTCAAATTGGGCCTTACAATAAGGACCGGAGGAGTATTAAATAACGAAGAATGTTAATAAAGCATAGCTTTCAAATGATATAAAAAAAAAAGAAGCAAAAGAAAAAAAGAGATGGCGTGATCTTGTGCAAACGAACAAAATGACAAAATACAGCTCAAAATAGTACAGCGTTAATCTGGTTTAGAGAGTCATACACCGTACAAAACTGTTACGAGGAATTTTTATGACTGTGGAATTTGATATCTGTTTCCATCTGCGTCACATTGCTTATATGTTAGTTCTCATTTAATAAGGTGTTTGTTATAAATATTGAGAAACTCTTTTTTTTTTACCAAATTTTGAGAATAATTTAACATGTTGATTCTGACGCCTTGTGATTTCCATTGTAAACAATTAAGGCCATTACCAGCTAAATGTGACACCGGCACATGCTGCACTTAAATGTTTTCTTCAAAATCTTATTCTTTATGGCACAAGTACTTTGACATAAACTCCTAAATATATCATTCAAGTGCTTATTATTCAAAATATCTTCTTTGGATCCATTCCACAAAAAATACTCATCAATAAGGATACATGTATAGGGTTCTTCGGATTTTAATTTTCCCAAGATTTAAAGATGCACCCAACATTTTAATCTTGTTTTTCAAGGACATTCAATACCCTAATTTTTTTAAGAAAATTTGAATAAAATGACATTTGAATTTGCAAAACTCTCAATGCTCATTTAAGCTTATAAAATTGCAAATTAGTCATAATGACTAAATTGAAATTTTGAAATGTTAATGAGTTTGCAACATTAACTTTTAATTTTTTTTATAAAAAAAAACCTCAAGCCACCCTTACTTGCCTGCCGGCATCGGAATTCAGGTGGCCACCGGTCACCAGAGCTCTAGTGGATGGACGATGATCGGTTGCCAGAGTGTCAGCGATCAGCAACTATTTTTGAGATTTCTTAACTTTTATAATATGATTAACAACTCTTGTAACGATATCCACAACTTCATCAACGCTATTAATAACATGTTTTTTTTAGGTTTTTAAACTGAAATTTTTTTCAACATTCATAATGCGATTAACAATTCTTATAACGATATTTACAATTTCATTAACGCTATTAACCATATGTTTTTTTAGGATTAACAACTCTTATAATGATATTTACAACTTCATTAACGTTATTAACTACATGTTTTTTACATTATGAAAGTTGAAAAATCCCAATTTAAAAGCCTGAAAAACATGTATTTAATAGCTTTGTAAACATCGTTGTAAGAGTTGTTAATTACGTTATGAATGTTGAAAAAAATTTCAGCTTAAAACCTGAAAAAACATGTGGTTAATAGTGTTAATGAAATTATGAATATCGTTACCAGGAGTTGTTAATCATATTATAAAAGTTGAAAAAATCTCAAAAATAGTTTCTACGGATCGGTCGTTGGCATTACATTAGAGCTCCACTTACTTATGGCCACCTGAACTTGAACTTTGATGCTGACTAGCTAAAATTGCTTACTTTAGGCAAAAATAGTTAATAGTTTAATAAAAAGAATCAAAATTGTTAATTTTAACTATTAAAAATTTAAGATGAATAAGATGAAAATGGTAATTTTAAATAAATAAAAGGGGTGATATTGCATCAAATTTAAAAGCTTATAAATAAAATTACACCACTAGAAAGATTAAGACATTAAGTGCACCCCAAAAATTAAAATCGGAGTGCTGAGTATTGCTTTAGCCCTTTTTTTTTAATTTTTAGAATCACATAATTTATTTTCACCAGTTTTGTAAACAAAACCTTAGAATTTATGAATTGGGAGTTTTCTCACTTTCTGCAATATAAGTTTACTTGACTTGTTGGTCCATTCCTTGTTAAGAACCGTAAATTGTACTACTCGTCCTGTTATACATGTCTAAGCTAATGAAGAAGTTGGTTTTGAATTTTGATCAAGTAACACTTTAATTTTTTCCCCCTAAAACTAAGACCTTACTTTATTTTATCTATTAAGTTTATTATTTTTTCCTCAAACTAATTTATCTAATTTGTAAATTGAATATAATATAATATTATAATAAAGAGATTATGTCACATTTTTTAAAATTCAGTAATTTTTCTTAATTTTTTTAATTTATTCAAATTAATTATGTAGTGTTTTTAATAACAACCAGAAGAATAATTTTCATAGAATTTTTCAAGATTATAAGTTGTAGCATGCATAATCGGACCCACAGTTACAGTGGCAGTTAGAATGTTCCTTTTTTTTTTAAAAAAAAAAAAAAGTTTATGATATTTTCTTAGCAGCAAAATTTATGACATGTTAAATGTAATAGAATGAGGTGTGAATATTATTATTAGTAATTTAGTACTACCTCCAGTCCTAATTATAAGACCCAGTTGACTAATTTGAGAAGATTAAGGAAAGAAGTTAAGGTAGTTATTTGTAATAAATAGGTATTGTCTTTCCTAAAATATCCTTACTAATCAACTATATTAGCTAGAACTACAATTATTAGAAGGATTATTTTAGGAAAAAATACATAAATATAAGAGACAAAGTGGATTAGGTTTTTATATTTAGGACCAAAATAAAAGTCAAACAGGGTCTTATATTAAGGACCGGAGGTAGTATTGAAAAACGAAGGCAAGTTGTAAGTATTGGTGAATATTATTCAACTGTGTCTCATGGCAGCATCTTGTTTCTGTTCCAATTATTTTAGAATGAGACAATCCTGTTTCTAAAGATTTCATAATAGGACAAAAACAGAACAAGACAAAATTGTTTCGGGACAGGATAAGACGAGGGACGCAAGATGCGGTTGTCCCATCTTAGTCCTATCGCAATATATTATCTTTATTTTTAATTATTATATATTTATTTTACTTGTCACTATAATAGTATTTTGGTAATAATATTTATCAATTATTATTTTTTATTTGTTTATAAGTTGTTTTTGGATGGGTTACATAATATTCTTTATAGTGAATATTTTAGGTTTGTTTATTTTTTGTCTCTTTTGATTACAAAAAAATATTTTTTTTCTTTGTCATTGTTTTCTCATTTCTATCTATTTTCCTCACATAGCTTTTATTATAAGTTCTTACAGTTCTTATATAGTTAGTTTTTAAATTAAAAAAATAAAAAAATTCAAAAAAAAAAGAAATGAAACGTCTCTATCCTGTCTTAATTGGAACGGGATGCGACACGAGACGGAAAAACCGTCCCATCTTAGTTATCAAGACGAGATTGGGATGGGGTCGTCCCTGTCTTATTCTGTCCCGTCCCATGAACACCCCTATCAAATTTAAAGAATTTTCTTAATGTAAGGGAAAATTATTTTTTTTAATTGTTGACCTTTTAAATTAATGTAACGAAAGGAATGAAATTATCTAAATTTGGGCACTTTAAATTAACTTATTTACTTTCCAGTCAAAAAATTAACTTATTTACTTTTATGTTCATTTTAAAACAATAGTAAGATTTGATTTCAATCAGATTCAACCTATTATTATCTTATATAAAATGTCATTTGTACGAGTTTTTTTTTGGCCAAAAATATTCATAATTTTTAGATGTTTTTCCCCCACCAAAATCAAATAAAAAATTACTAGTGTGGATGGTTTATTTACATTCACATACAAAAGAGATAGGGAAAATTCCAAAAAAGGTCCTTGGAATATAGGAAATCCCAGATTGGGTTCTGGAATTTCGAAAATGACAGAAAGGGTCAGTGACTCAATTTGTTATTCGTAAAATCAAGAGAAATTAATAATTTTACCTTCATTTATATTCATTCACTACAATGATTTAAGGAATCACTATAAGGGTTTAGGCGTTACCTAGATTCGTGTAGTGAATAACTACTCACTTTTTCATGGTCAGGTACCTTATTATTAACTATAACTAATCTTGTAATCACTAGAACAGTGTAAGCGTTACTTAGATTTATTTAGAGAATAACTACTCACTTTTGCTTAGCCAGGGGCAAAATTGTCAATTCGTCTTAATTTTGCAAATGACAGATTCGGTCACTGACCCTTTCTGTCATTTTCGAAATTCAAGGACTCAATCTGGAATTTCTTATATTTCAAGGACTTTTTTTAGAATTTTCCCAAAGATTTATGCGTCAGTTTGTTTGTTTGTTTTTGTTTGTCAAAGCAGTTTGTTTTTTCGGTAACACTGTAATTGATAGATTTTGTTTTTGATAAAAAGATGAATTATATAAAATGAAGAAGAATTATACAACTAAGATTGGTGCTGTAGATGGGTAATTGACCGATATTTATCTCGTCTCAGTGATATGGAGACTGAAAGCTGGTCAAAAAAGATATGGAGACTGAAAAAGTCAAGCATAATGCCAGAGCAATCTGGCATGAAAAGAATTTTTTTTTTAAAAAGTAATCTAAATTGAAATTTTTGCTTTTCCTTTTTCCTTCTTTTGGTTTCCCAATTTCCCCAAAGATTCTGTCACAGGTTAGCTTGTCTTATGCAATGTAAGCTACAGTTACATTCCTCTTGGGCGCGCGCCTCGGTTACATTGCGAATCACGCACCCTGTCGTTCTGTTTCTTTTGTTGGCAGTGGAACTTCTTTAATCCTTGCGGTTATCTTGTCGAACGATTTGTGAATAAAAACACTGAAAAGAGGTTCCTTTTGACATTCGCTTTCTCATAATTTAGTTTTGTTATTCATTCATCTCTTCTGGCTGGGTTATCAGCTTTCCCCGTTTCCTCATCTTCAGTTGTATTGCTGTTTCTCAGATGTCTCGCTTAATTGATCAAGGTTGTCTCCCTTGACATCATATGTGCCATTCCTTCATGAGTTTTAAATGTTCTCCTGTAGAAATTTTACGCCACGTGTTTTTGCGTTTGGAATGATTGGACTAATATTCCGTACATCATGGATGAACTGGATTTCTTCTCTTTACTCTGTGTTTTGGGCACATTCTGTTATGCTTCTTAATGAATACCAGTTTCGCATTTGATGTCTCTAGTCCATATTGGGAAGGATGACTACACTGACGGGGAGAGCCATCAACCGCTTGATGTTTCCCTGTTCCTGTTCCTCAACCATGCTAGATCTGTATACTGTAAATAGGGTATTAGTTGGTTAAAAACTTAATTGCAAGATGAAATTTTACTATTTATTGCCTCACAGCTCATCAATAGTCATCTCAGCAATGGGATGCTACTAAAATTTTTCATGGAGGATGTGAGAAAACCTGGATCATTGTAATACTGGGTCAAATATCTGTCTGGAAACAAAAGAAATTGATTAAGTTGGAAATTTTATCTGGCCTTGTGCACGTGCTTGTTATTTGGAATGCTCATCCCCTATTAACATAGCCTGAACCTTTTTCCCGCTTTTACTTATAAATGTTGGCCTGTATGAATCTATAGCATAGTTCTCATACATACAGAGAACATGGAATCCGTTCTTTTTTCCCACAAAAAGAAAAAAGAAAAAGGAGATACTTAGCAGTTGGGATTAGATTATTTATTTGAATCTGTTTTCCGAGAAAATAGTGCATCAATCATCCACACATGTTACTCATGAATTTGCTACTTTATGCCTATAGGGATAATGGTCATGGCATTGGTTATATTCGTTTGGTTGTTTTGCTTCTCAAGCACCTCTAAACTTCCAAGTTCTATTTTTCCTTTTCCAATCATCTGTTATAAAACAAGTGACAGAGCCTTTCCTTTTGTAACTTTTCCAGATTATATGATGGGATGCTACACTATAAAGTCACATGGAGGGAGGGTGGCAAGGACACATAAACTTGACTGGCTAGTACTTCTGCTTCTAGTGGTTATTGACCTATTCTTGGATTCATTAGAACCTTTCCACCGCTTTGTGGGAGAGGGCATGATGACGGATTTGAAATACCCATACAAAGATGAAACTATACCCTTTAGGGTTGTTCAAGTACGTTTATGTGTTGCACCAAGAATACACATTCGGCTTTTAATTAACTATATAGCTATGTTGATATTGTGAACGAACAACCTTGACTTTTTTCATCTTTGCTGAAACAGATTGTTACCATATTATTTCCTATTGCTGTCTTTTTTATGTTCTACATTTGTAAAAGGAATGTTTATGACTTGCACCATTCAATATTAGGTATTTTCCATTGCTTTGACTTTGTAACTGGTTTACTGTTATTCCCATGCTCATGGCTCATGGTATCTTACTTGAATGAACTCTTGGGAACTTCAGGTATTCTTTTCTCTGCACTTATAACTGGGGTCATCACAGATTTAGTTAAAGTTGCAGTTGGTCGACCAAGACCGAGCTTCTTTTGGCGATGTTTCCCTGATGGTAAAGCGGTGTGTTCTCATTCTTTTTCAAGATCTTTTCTTCCTCCTCCAAACTATTCTCTCTCTCTCTTTCTTCTACAAGGGGCATGATATGAGGAGGAAGGGGGAAGTGAGTTTGGAAAATCTTTTCTATCTCCCTTGTTGCTCTTGTTTAGTAATGGTAGTTGTTTTAATGGTACTACCTGAGGGAGTGGCTGCCATTCGTTGATATGCAGGTATTTGATGCCATCACAAATGATGTTGTTTGTCATGGGGATGAGAAGATTATAAAGGAAGGATACAAAAGTTTTCCAAGTGGGCATACTTCATGTAAGTAGATTATCTATTTCCTGTTGTTTGGGTATTCATGAATTCATGAAGCACCTCTACCATTAGATGGGCATGGCTTCATATAAAAACGTACATTTGGCATAGGCCTCGTCCTCTTGTTGTGACTCACTATTGTCTTGTTGAATTGGTTTTTCTTACACACATTATTTCAAAGATGTTCTTAGTAACAAAATGTATCCAACTGTATTTTGTTGAGGAATGAAGCTGCTTCTATCATGACTAAACAAAGAACATAGTGAATGGGCTGTCGTTTGCATAGCAATGCAACCAAAGGGACCAACCATTTGTTAATTATTTCCAACAATTGTACTTTAAGTAATTAATGTTCACTGGAGAGAAAAAGAAGAAAATTTTGCTGGAAATAAAATCTGCTATTGCTTATACAATGCCGGGTCAAGAAGGTATTATTCTTTAGCTGCAGAAATCTTCTTAAAATACTAGCATTCTGAGCAAACTTCTTTTAGACACACATATTTCCTGTACCTTACTATTTGAGGCTAATTATTACACGCATCTCCCTATGCAAAATATCATTTTTTTAATCTCGTTTTCAAATCTGTAGCTAGAATAAACGTTTCTCCATTTAATGAAAATACCGCCAATTTCAGATTCAGTCCAGAGTGTGCTTTCTGCTGGTATAAAAAAAATAACTTAGCATCTGGTTTATCATGTGATTTAACAGATGGAGATGGGGTGTTTTATTGTGATGAAGTAGTGTGCTTTTAACCTTTTATGAAACTTAGCCCTTCAAATTTAATTATGTGTATGCGTACACGTTCATCCAAATTGCAGGGGCCTTTGCAGGTTTAGGATTTTTTGCATGGTATTTATCAGGAAAAGTTCGAGTGCTTGATCGCAGGGGTCACATAGGCAAATTATGTCTTTTATTGCTTCCTTTACTTCTTGCTGCTTTTGTGGGAGTTTCCCGGGTTGATGACTACAGGCATCATTGGCAGGACGTGTTCGCTGGAGGCCTACTAGGTTGGTAGTTGCAACGGATCAAAATCCAGTGGCTATTTAGGAATTATTACTGTCAAATAGAGACCTAAGCAATTTAAATGGCAGGGGCTTTGACTTCGACTCTATCTTCTTTTTTTGCCCCTTTTTCCTGCAGGGATTATTGTCTCTTCAACCTGCTACTTACTACTCTTTCCTTTTCCTCATCAATCAGGTGTGCATTTTTTTTTCCCTAACTACTTTGTAGTTTCTTAACACAAATGTGAATTATTTTCATCATTGTAAGAATTGTTGCCTGCTAGGCTTTATTTGCTATAGAAGGTCCATTTTTGTGATGTTGGGAGTTATAATATTTGGCTTGGTGAGCTCGCTCATAAAGTTCATCCTCTAGCATCTGTCACAATAGTTCTACTCTGTTTGTGCCACTGGAATTCGCTGATGTTCCATTTTAAAACTGAGAATAGTGATGGGCGGGTTTTTATGCTAAAAATGAAATAAAAAGTGTTGCATAAAGCATCTGATGGGAACCTTCTATCAACACAACGCATACAACACAGGAAGTTGAAACAGTTGAGTTCTTATATTAATGTGGAAATATGCTTTGCAATAGAGCTTACGACACATCCACTGTAAGTAAGTATCCGCCCTGGAATCTCTCGTAACAGAAAGAACTCAGGTGTCCTGCTTGACAGAAATGCGGCAAGCACAAGAAAATACAAAACTAGAACCTTAAAGAACAGTGAAAATTTTCCATCTTTTGTAAGGTTGGCTCTTTGCACCAAAACGTGACTGAAGTTCCTCTCCACGCTTGTTTCTGAGTTGCCCCTGTTACTGTTTCAACTGCTGTCTCCTACCTTACATCTTTTGCTTCTCTGCTTTTCTGTCTTATTTGGTTCTTAACCTTTGGACTTCTTCTAAACCTGTAGTTCTCCCTTTTCTGTCCTCTGTTTCTCCTTTTTGTCTCCTGCTCTAAGCTTTGGTGGCAGTGGTGGGTTGGGGCCCATCAAGATTATTTACAGTTTGAATCATCAAGGTGTTAGTTTCTGAGTGTTAATTTATTTTTGTTGTGGTCTCTTGAGCCTTTCAAGTATTGTACACGGTAGTCTGTATACGTGTTGCATTCATGCCTTCTTTTTTTTAAAACTTCGGAGATGTTCTAAGAAGATTAATTAACCATCAGCCTCTCAGAGTCAACAAATTAATCAGCTGAGAAAACAATTCATCTTCCCATATTATATTGGGGTTATAGTTTTGTCAGTAGTTTGTGTTTCCTCTTGGAGGCTGCTTAAACAGGTTAAATCCCAAAGTAAATATTATGGTTCTTGAACTCTCACGGGACTTCTGCTTATTTCCAAATGTGCAGGTTGGGCCCCTCATGCCTATTTTGAAATGTTGGGTAGAACAGAAGGTAATTCGACGGAGGATTGTCTTCCCATTCTGCAACCACAATTTAAATCTGCAAATGCAAGTGGCTCACAAGATTTGAGTGTGCACATTGAGTTACTGGAACCCGGAAGAAGGTACTGAATGCTGACCTTTACCTTAAACCAAATGAAATACGGTGCTCCTCTATGCTTATGGTATATTAAATATTGTCATAGGTGTAAGCATGTGTAATTAGTTGCGGTGCCTCACGTACATGTAAGAAGGTACTTGTTGACATCTGAATTTGGAAAACATATTCGGTTGACCTTGTCATGGCGTTGGCCATTGATTGTAAAAGATATGTTTTGTCAAGGTCTAACGTTGCCAAGGGCCTCAAACTTGAGAACACTGTGTATCTTTGACGTCTCAATATGAAACATATTGAGTATAGTGGATTTCGTGGATCTCCGTCCAAAACTTATTTTGCTTCCTTGTCTTGCGTAGTCGCATTTCCCCCAGCTTTGACTTATCTGCTCTGCTTGTAAATGCGAATAGATTTTTCCGAACCGAGAAAAATAGCAAATGAGGAAGAAAATGTGTTGGTGCTCTGCTCATTCAAATCCGCTACACCTAATATATATTACAAATGATGCATTAATATTTATTAACAGTAGAGAGACGCATGTTAGTTCTAGATTATTTTCATGACTAATACTCTGCTAGTATAGAATACTGAGTCCCACATCAAGTAGTGTGAATTGCTGAAGTGAGATGGTTCTCCTACCTCAATAGTAAGCGTCTAGGTTGGATTCCTAATCCCAATTAGATACCCATCATATTCTTATATGTTGAGCATAGTCTTAGCAACCATAGAACAAAAGCAGGAAGGATTAAGGGAAGCATCAGTTTGCATTGAGCATCTACCTATACACAAATTCATAAAAGTTGATGCAGGTTGGCCTCTTGCTATACATTTTTGTTCAGTTTCATCATAGAAATATGATGAGCAACGGAAGGAGCATCTTTCTTTGAACATTCTAAGAATTGCTGAAGTAAAATTTCTATATGCTTTTTTACTCCTCCTGAAAATATTCTACCAAAAAGTGTACTAACTTGCACGACTTTGAAGTGGTGGATGATGAGTTTCATTATATGCATATATTTTTAGGGCATGCTTAGTGTTGGAGCTTGGAAGTTGTCACATTATGGGCCTAATTTTGCAGATTTGACAAAGGGAAAATGGGTTGACTTTCAAGCCCACTCCCTACTTCTACTACAGATCAGCCTCCCCTACCACATGCTTGTGTTTGTAAGTGTCCTATCCTGGCACCCTAGACGTAATCATGAAATCCATATGCTCATTTTGCTGGTTCTTTTACCCTGAAGCTATCCATTGGATTATTTGAATGAAGCTCACATTGGTACGGAGGCCTCTCTTGACCTTTAATGGCTATAAGCAATTCTTTAATTGATTTATTTATGTTGCATATTTAAAAGCGCGTAATTAAATACGTATAACTTAATATTCAATTGGAATGTTAAATATTAAAAAAAATTACCACAAATGCACTTATTGTGATCGAATTAATATATTAGTGTTTTTCAGGCAAAAAAAAAATAGTATTGTTTCTTTAGGATATTTCATTTTTCTTTTAGGTCTTATTATTAAAATTCACATCAATGAAACGATCATTGTAAAATATCTTATAAATAAGTGGCATTTTGTCACCAAAAGGAAAAGTTGGCATTTGATTTGGGAATTCAAAATCAAGGCCTTACGTGATTGAGGCCCCCCCCCCCCCCAAAAAAAAAACGGATCGAAGTGGGGGGAAATGTTAATGAAATAAAGATAAGAATAAAACGAAAATTGGCGTCGAATAAAGTGATTCACTAAATTAGTAGATAGGTACCTCTTGTCGGACAGCATAAATAGAGCAAGGAGTATGAGAATTTTAAGAGAAACATATGGCCCTAGGGTTCTGTTAATCTAATTCACAAAATTGGCGGATATGATGAAATTCATAATTTTGACAAATATGTAAAATAATTATTACATAGATTAACTTTTTAATTTTAGGCCCGTGCCCAAATTAATACCTGTCATAGAGAAGCATAAATGTGCAGTATTAATGTTCACTCTATTACTAATGAGTTGGGTCTAACGGAAGGAGTTAATCCCTCATAATATGGTGAATTAATGTTTGAATTTTTATTAGGAGAGATGTCTACATTTAGTGTCCGACAGTGTCTCTAATAAAGGATATTTATGTTTTAGTGAGAAAAAAAATGTTCACTCCACCCTCTCAATAAAATCAACCTAGATATAAAGAGATAAGGTAAAATGAAAGCTTTTCACCTAAGAGAACACACATACAGCACGCTGAAAAAATTATTATTAATTTATTCTATTTTTATTTTTTGCACATAGTTTAAATAAAATTATGGCATGAGGCTATGCAATAATTTTTGCATTTCTAACGTACCAAACTAGCACTCACCATACTTCCATAATAAATTTGTAAAAGATACCCTTTTATTGTAAGCATAACGCTACAAATACGTCAACTTTGAGGGGGTAAAACAAAGAAAGAAGGAAAGAAAATGTCAACTTTATATACAATATCTTTTTTTAATATATTGGATATTCATGACGCCAATCTTTTTGTCTTATGTAATTTTTTTTAATCATTTGCTGACGATAATTAATTTGAAGTTTGAACCATTCTAGCCCTGGAAAGAAAAATTGAACCATTATAAGCTAAAAGTTTGAATTGGTCTTAGTGCTCTTATGGGTGTTTTCTTGTTATTGCCCTCTTTGTAATGTAGCCGAAACCCTAATAATCATTGAATTTTTCTAATAATTATTACTACTGATAATAATATAACTGGTCCTTTTTCTTTTCTTTTTTTACTTTAAACTTTCGATTAAGAAGTTATTTGTACTCTTAATATAACTAAAAAATAGGGGAAATTGCAAAAAAAGACCTTGGAATTGTAAAAACGCAGATAGGGACCATTGACAACTTCACTTTGGGTTTTGACAAGAATAATATGCCCTGAAGTTGTCAAAACCCAAAGTGAAGTTGTCAAGGGTCCCTATCTGCGTTTTTGCAATTCCAAGGTCTTTTTTGCAATTTTCCCTAAAAAATATTTATTTACGAATTAAATAATAAATTATAAATTTTTTTAAGCTTTCTCAAAACGAGTACATTTTGTTACCGGAAATTTGATTGAGTCAGAAGTGACTTTGGTCAAGTGTTGACATTGTATATATATTTTTTTTTTCGGTTGATCCTATACGTCAGTTGTAGTTCTAAAAAAGTCTAATATTTACTTACTTATTTATCGGTAATAATTATATGTTCGAAAATAAGTATTATAAAATAAAAGATTTGTTTGAAAATAAGTGCAATCAATCAAATCCAAATTTATTATTCTGTAACTAGACACTATCATCTATAAATTTGAAGCCAACGGGGCTACAAGCTTTATAGTTAAATCCAAGTTCTTAGATCATCGAAGAAGAATAGAGATCGATGAGTTTGTCTTCTCTTTACCATTTTCTGATGCTGCTTCTACTTATTACCCCTACTCTTTTCATGCAATGCATCGATGCACGTGTCGTAGGTATGTGTCCATATGCATAAAAAAATTATATATGAGCTTTTATATTTGTTTTCTTAATTATTTTAACCTTTTTTTAATATATTAAGGGTTAAAGAGTATTATACTTATTATATATGTTTTGGATAAAAGAATATATATTACATATAGAGTTGAGTTTTGGATCATTTTAGCGAGCAAAAAAAAAAAAACAAAGGAAAATTGATGAAAAATTCCCAATTACGAAATTTTATCACCTAAAAGAACCTGAAATTTGTTCAAAAATTTAGGTACAACCTCGTTCTCAGACTTAAAGATATATTACATATAATTAAAGATATATTGTATACAAATAGGTTCTAGATGCCTTTGAGCAATGGATTTGGTAAAGATGGATTTTTGAGCACTTTTCCAAAGAACAAAGATAGAAAAGAATTTTTGAAAAATGATGGAAAAACAAAGAATAAGAATACATATATACAAATTAAAAAAAATAAAGAAAATTCTTGTGTATGTAATAATTTAGTTGGATACTCTTCATGTCCAGAAGAGACCAAAGTTTGTAGTTGAACAATTAATTAGAGGCAAAAGTTAAAAAAAAAAAAAAAAAAAAGTTCCACAGGACTTGTCTTTTTGTATCTATTTCTCTCATAATCGATAACTTTATTTGATATGAAATTAAAAGACAATTAATGTTGACTGAAATATATTGTAGTTTCTTTGAGAATATCAAAATTTGAGAGAAGAAGTAAAAATTCTAATCATATTCACAAAATACTACCTCTGTTCATAATTATAAGAGCTAGTTGATTAATTTTTGAAAAGATTAAAGAAATAAGTTAAATTAGTTATTTGCAATAAATAAGTATTATCTTTTCTAAAATATCCTTACTAATCAAGTTTATTGACTAAAATTATTATTATTAGAACGACTACCTTGAAAAAAAATATAAATATAAAAAATAAAATAAATTAAAGCTTTATATTTAAAACCAGAGGTAGTAACAAATATACACGTGAATGCGCAGGTCGACACGGCCAAGGTCCGTGGCCAACACCACCACCGTCGCCCGAAGGACATGGTCCCTGGACACCATCAGTAAAGTCGAAGCCAAAGCAAGATTCACCGGCAAATCCATAAACATAAGTACGTGTTTTGTCATATGTCTTAATTTAGCTCATACGAAATAAGATGTATTAAGTATCAATTCATGTCTCCTCATCTTTAATTTGGTTGATATCCTTTGTTTTGTTTTGTTTTTTTTTTCCCCCGCCTTCCCTTGCTGTTCGAGCTTGTACGGTTGGTGAATGTGATGTATTCGATATATAGAAGGATATATGTGATTATATATTATATTGCTTTATTGTGGCATTTCACTGGGTGATTTTTCCAGCACAAATTAAGAAGACAAAGTATTTATTAATTATTTATTACAAAAATTGAGATTATTCATATATTTTATTCTTAGATGTAAGAATTATGCAATTGTAAATAAATGTAATGATTAGTTTCTGGCTTTCTGCATCTATATATGCATTTCACAAAAACAAGTTAATTACCAACTTGTTTGCAACCAAGAGTATATGATAAGCGCAAAGGTTGTCTGCTACGATAAATTAAGAAATTTGAAGAGTGAACAAAATTTTATTGTCCTAGTGCTCTGAAAAATTAAGAAAAAGACCGTTTAATCATCAGTAGCAAGATATGGTTGAAGGAACCAAGGTAATTTACAAAACTGCCCCCCTTCCTGAAGTGCTTGATTTAGATTAGGTAATACTACCTCTGGTCCTTAATATAAGACCCTGTTTGACTTTTATTTTGGTTCTAAACATAAAACTCCAATCCACTTTGTCTCTCATATTTATATTTTTTTTCTAAAGTAACCCTTCTAATAATGATAGTTCTAGTCAATACATTTGATTAGTAAAGATATTTTAGGAAAAACAACACCTATTTAGGACATATAATTAACTCAACTAACTTTCTTAATATTCTTAAATTAGTCAACTGGCTCTTATAATTAGGACCGAAGGTAGTAATTAACTCTGCAATAACTTAATACTGAATCCAACGCTGTCATCGCAATTCGATTAGGAGCGAGCATAATCCGGCATATCAAGTTTTGCCGTAATATAGTTACTTTTTATTTTTAATTTTAAAGAAAGGATTATTGAAGTCCTTTTTTTTTTCCGGCGTTCATTAGTTCAATATTAACACGAGTAGGCAAACGTAAGGAAACACAATTAATTAATTAACCCAAATATTGTCCTGCACATATGTATTTAGTTAGGAGCCAAATGCTGTAAATAACAAAATGTGATTATTATCATTTGATTGAAATAAATGCAAACATAACAGCTAAGAAATTAAAGTAAAATAATGTTAACAAAAAATTAAATCAAGATAAAATATTGGAATGAATAGATGTAGTTAACTTGTGAAAATGAGAAAGTGTTTGTATAATTAAAATAATTAATTTGTATTACAATTTTTTTCCTGCAAATAATATTAATCGATTCACAAAGATAATCTCTTTTAGGCTGTAAGCTTATAAGTTTACCTAAATTATGTCTGCAACACTTGCAACCAGGAAAAATTTAAATAAAGCATCCGAAGAACTCACAGTTATATGTACAAGTGAAATCTATTTTAATTTCATCAATTGAGGTCATGTGCTTCTAATATGCTAGTTACACGTAACTAATTAATCGATCAATTTTTTATTATTGAATCAAATGATTTTGTATGCATAGAATCAATACATATAATTTTCTTTTGATAATCAATACATATGTTAATATACTAATCAATATAATAGATTAACACTATTCACAAATCATGAATATATTTTATTCATTTGTTAGAACAATGCATGAGAATTTTCTGTTGGAATCAGATGAATTTGCCAAATTGTATATGCACATGCAGGGTTTCAATTTGAGGATGATAAAAGCATTCTTAAATCTCACAACAAATACCGTTTCTAAGTTGCATTTTGTTTGAATATACATAACTATTGTCATTCTGCACTGACTTCAAATGTAAGCGTTGAAATTAAGTATATTACATTACTCTCTGATCAGTTTCTCGAAAAATTTTAAAAATATATTTTTTCCTTTTCTTTTCTTACTTTAGTGCCAAGTCAAGTCACAAGTAATATATAATGTGGAAAAAATGGCAAGAAGAAATAAAATCATACATAATGTGGCTTCATCTAAATTTTATATTATAGGATTATATCGGCAATACTTTTAAATTAAGTGATGACAAGATTCCCCCCCCCCCCCAAAAAAACAAAAGCAATGATAACATCATGTACGCGGTTTCATTAAGAACTAGAAATTTCTCCCCCATGCGATGCATGGACTAAAATATTTAATTAATTTTAAATTCTAATAAATTGTATTATTTAAAATAGCTCAAAATTTATTTTTTTATAGAAGTGTGTTTTTTTTATTCCTTTAGATTGTATTTGAATTAAAGATGTGAAATTTAGGGGAAACATATGAAAATTTAAAATTATTTATTTATCTCTCCATTTAAACCCCAATTGACATATTATTTTATGATACTTCTCATTTAATTTAATATATTCAAATCCCAATTAAGATATTATTAAAATTCAAAATTAATTATTAATTTCTTCATTTGAACCTCCATTAAAATCTCATTGAATAATAATACTCCTCATTTAATTCAATATACCCAAATCCTAATCAAAATATTATTCAGATCTTATTATTAATTGAATATATTCGGATCTTATAATATCATACCCAACCCGTTTTAAGCGAATTGGGTATTATAAGTTTTCAAGAATATAATTGATTGATGATTTGAAGGCGTAGTAGCATAAATTAAAACCATGTGGTTTTGAATTTGTTGAAGTTGTTTTATTTGGTCAATTTTCAGGCTTTATAAAGGCAAATTTTGATCGCGCCAGACGTTGACATTGTAATCTGTTAGATTAAGCATATGTGTGGATTAACTGATGATTATTCAAATCTAAGATTAATTTTCTTTACTTAAAAACAAATCAATAATTAGAACCCCATGCACACGCACAAACACACACACATTTATAAAGCCAATACATATATAGACAAATAGCATTAGCATATATATATATATATATATATATATGTATGTATGTATATCCAACACACATAAGAAGAATAGAGATCAATGGGTACCTCTTCTCTTCACCATTTTCTTATGTTTCTTCTTCTTACCATCTCTCTTTTCATCCTGTCCTCCCAATGCAAGTGCATGTATACGTGTCTTTACTTACCACACACAACACACCAAATTGGAAGAGAAAAAGTGGAAAAAATTAGAAAAGTGATAATCTAAATAATCACTAATATATATTTGGAGTACTTGTTTAATCTGGACATACATATATATATATATATGTATGTATGTATGTATGTATGATGCAGATATGACGACCATGCGAAAATTGGCTGGCCCAACGCCATCTCCACCACCGAGGAAGTACCCATGTCCCCGTCCACGGCTTCCCTGACTCATCTCCACCAACCACCACACAATCAGGGGAATTGATACGAGTGTGTGTGTGTGTGTGTGTGTGAGTTTTTTCCTTGTCTGCATGGACTAGCTGAGATGGAAATAAACATTTGTTGTTTGTTTAATTTAAGGTTTTTTCTCTCCTCATGTGTGTGTGTGTGAGTTGATCCTTGTTTTTCCCCTCAAATTCTTCCTTGCTTCTCAGTTTCTTGTAAGTTACAGATTAAAATGGTGGATCCCTTATGCCCTTATGCACAAGGATGTCCTTTTTCTGTTGTAATATTCTTACCAAGTAAGATTTATAAATCTGAACCACATGAAGCTAATAATTATAGTTGACATTATCAAATTGAAGAAGAATAGAGATGGGTGGGTGTCTCTTCTCTTCTGCTTACGTATTGTCTATATATACGTATCAAACTTAATTTTTTTTCTTGTTTTGTTTTTTTCCCCTGATTGGCTGCTAACGAACCCTTGCCTTGAAGTTTAAAACATAATAGTAAACCCAAAGCCACGGACTAGCCAGCAAATTCATAAGTTTCTCATACACACACAATAACGTTAATTATTCACACATGCATATAATCTCTTTCAAGCCCTTAGGCCTCTAAGTTCATCTTAATTGTCTATTTTCATCAATTGAGATCTTCCCTTGGCATGCCTATTCCATGTGATGCAGTAACTAATTTATAGGAAAAACGGTCAATAATAGTTTAATAAATCTGGATTAGAATCAAGTGAATTTCTATGTTGACGCTGTTCTTGTTTATAAGTTAATTTGTAGGAAAAAAGTTCGTTTCTAAATATAAATTACTCGTAGGATAATTAATGAGTTTTTTTAAAATAATTTTACCCTTGTTGACTTAAATATGCGGGAGAAAATATAGAACATATTTTTTTAATACCATTTCTTTAATAAGGGCAAAAGGTGCAAAAAAATTATCAATTTAATGTATTTCTTGATTTGCAAACTGAGAGTGCAAATGACTTATAAATACAAACAAATAATATTTATAAGAAGCTGCACCATTTATAAACTATGAATACCGTGTTATTTCTTTTAATAATGGGTTCATTATATTTTTCCAAACAGCCGGATGCATCTCATGAGAATTTTTTTATTAGTATAAGATGAATTTTTGAAAATGTATTTGCCTAGAGCGTTCATACGACGTGAGTTAATTTAATTTAAAGATAGAACTACAGATTGTTAATGCTATCGGCAAATACCGTTCCTCATTAGTTGCATTTTGCTTGAAGGAGTCAAGATAATAAACAAATCCACATTCTTTTCAAGGTCAATCTAATCAACATATAATTAATTTCGTGTCGCACTGACTTCAAAGTGGAGGATCGACATTAAATATTTTCTTATCTTATGTTATCTTGTCTTGTGATGATATGTTAATTAAGGAGTTGATCATGCTGGAAATCGAAGTCTAACTTCAACGTAAATAAATTAAAAGCCTATCTATTATGATATTGACGATTGTTTTAAAACTTAGTGACAACAACACCGCGCATGTATGAACTTAAAGGCGTACTGGCATAAATCAAAAAACCATGGCTTTGGGTTTATTAAAGCTTATGAGTAATTAATTATTAAAGTTGTTTTTGGTCAATTCTCAGGTGGCTCTCTAACACGTCATTGTAATTTGATTTTAGGTTTATGTCAATTTCAATTACTTAATTATTGCCATGGTGGTTTCTATGAAATTATTTGTTTGAAGATGAATACGTGTGGATTGAATTAATTGATTATTCAAATCCAAGATTTCTTTTCATTAAAAAAAATCATTAATTAATTTGAACCTCATCATATATAAAGCCAATAGCCGACTAATTAACTGGCATCGGCACATCCACCCCAAATAGGAATAGCGATTAATGGGTGTCTCTGCTCTTTACCGTTTTCTGCTATTTCTTCTTCTTAGTACCATCTTCCTTTTCCTATTGTCCTCCCATGCTACTGCAGGTATATATATCTTTATATCCCACACTCACACACACAAATTGGGAGAAAAATTAAATTAAATTAAAACAGTTATAGTGATAATTTAAATTAAATAATCATGCAGATATGACGACCATGAGAAAACCGGCGGGTGCATTGCCCCGAGCACCGCCTTCACCAAAGGCATCTGATCTACCACCAAGGCATTAGAAATTTTCCAGCTGAGTCAAGACAACATATAGAGATCATCATATATATATATATGAGTTTATTTGTCCTCTCTGGGAGCAGCTGGGATGAAAATATATGTAGTTCTTGTTTGTTTAATGTAGGGGTTTTTGGGTATATATGTGTATGTTGCTTCTCAAGCTTACTGCTCTGTAAGTCCCACAATGTTATACTCCTCCGGTCCTTAATGTAAGACCCATTTAACTAGTTTGATTAGATTAAGGAAGTTAGGTAAGTTAGTTAATTATAAGAAAAATGACACATTTGTCCTAAAACACCATAATCATCTTTCTTAATACCTCATCTCCCTCTTCTACTTGATTATGATTGAGGGAGTATTCATAGGGGTAATTTAGGAAAAATTAATAAATATGATAAATAAGTCTTATATTTAGTACCAAAATTAACTTAAAAATTGGGTCCTATATTAAGGACCGGAGGAGTATATGGATCTCATATGTGTACAATGACATGTCATCGTTCTGTTGCAATTTTGAATTTTCTTCATCACAAGAATAACGGAGCCCACGAATCAGTTCGTTAATTTTTTGCATTCACTTCATCAAAAGGTGGGGAAATAATACACACGCACATATATATGTATATATATGTTCAAGCTCGGCTCCAAGTGAAAATGTAGTATTAATATTTGAGTCCCAGCGTAGCGTTGACGTTGAGGAATCCCTCTGCAATTAATTATCAGGTTAAGTTTCGCCTAATATCCTGAACCATTTTTTCAGGTACAATTAGTGTCCTGAAGTTATTTGCAGTATAATTTCACTTTGCAAGTATTTAAAATGGTGCGATTTTATCCATCTCTAACAAAATGTTTAATTTGACCATTAAGTTGCTGACTAAGAACGAATTTGACCAAAACTCACATCCACAGATGGGGGGAGAAGAAACTTAGGGTTCGTTCATCTTGGACATGGTCTGCGAAGAGGAGTAGTCGGCCGATGAAATTCGCTGGTCTTTGCCTGCAGGCTTACCCACGAGCTTGACTATGAGTTTTAACATGAACGAGGCATAACCGACTACCGACACAGATATATGCTCTATGATTTATCCCTGCACACAATTATTTTGCAGTCTTGGCTTCATTCGCCATTCCTGAAGCTCTGCAAGAATGAACTCCAGGACTTCACAAAATCCCAGTTAAATTCCTCTTGGAATGCCAACAGGAGAGGTTCACGCTATTACAACACAGACTTGGAAAATCAAAATACTCCAATTTTGTCTTTGAACCTGGAATCCATTCACGCTCCTCTTTCTCTTCAAGATTGAGCAATGAATCCAAGTGACTAGCTCCCTCTAAATCGAAAGCCTTGGTGGAAGAAAAGGACTTGAAGGCTTAAAAATCTGATATCCATTCATTGTCTTCGCTTTGGAGATTCAAACAAAGAGTGCCTGACCTGTGGATGTGATTTTTTCATCGATGGAAAATCATTGTGGAAGATGAATAAAAAAACCATTTAGAGATAGTAAAGAGGAAAAAAAAGTGCTTGTCAACAAAAATTTAAAAAAAAAAAAATCCAATCACAAAAGGCCACATCATCTACTGTCATGTGCCAATTAGGATTTTTTGGTCAAATTTATACTGAATCAGCAACGTAATGGTCAAATTAAACATTTTGTTGGAGATGGATGAAATCACACCATTTTAAATACTTGAGGAGTATAATTGTACTACAAATAACTTCAGGACACTATATAAACTTGAGAAAATAATTCACGATATTGACCGCACCTTAACTCTTAATTATTTATATACCAATGGGCTACTACATATATAATAACACTATAAAACATGTCTTATATTTAGGACAAGAAAGTATTAACTATACTGATATGGATCCTAATTACGAATTAAATTTCGTCTGTATATATCACTAGTTAGTATTACATGCGTACGTGGCTAGTGAGACGTAATTAAGAAAACACATTTTATTAACCCGAACACTCTGCCACATGTAGAATCAAGCTCATGAAGTTAACCTGATCAAACAAACTTTCAGCACATAAATAAGATGTGATAATGGAAAAGAGTATTTTTCACTTGATTGAAGAGAGGGACATTAAATAATGAAAGAACCGGAGAAGTGATGAAACTATCGAAGTAAAAGAAATTATTAAAACAAGTAATTCAGTCATTTCCTATTGTAATCAGATGATTGTGTACGCAAAATCAGTATGCACTACAAAAAAACAGACTTTAGGCGACGACTTTCGGCGGCGACTTTTTTCGTCGCCGCTGAAAGTGGACTTTTAGCGGCGACTTTTTTTGTCGCTACTGAAAGTTCGTTGCTGAAACTAAGACTTTCAGCGGTGACTTTTTTTGTCGCCGCTGAAAGTTCGTTGCTGAAACTAAGACTTTCAGCGGCGACAAAAGTGTCGCCACTGAAAGTGGAACTTCAGCGGCGACATTTTTTGTCGCCGCTGAAAGTGGACATTCAGCGGCGACTTTTTTTGTCGCCCCTGAAAGTTCGCTGCTGAAACTAAGACTTTCAGCGGCGACTTTTTTGTCGCCGCTGAAAGTGGACATTCAGCGGCGACTTTTTTTTCGCCGCTGAAAGGTCGCTGCTGAAACTAAGACTTTCAACGGCGACTTTTTTGTCACCGCTGAAAGTGTAATATAATAATATATATTTTATTTTACAATATTAATAAACAAATTCAATCTGGGAGGCGGTCACGAGTTCGAACCTTGAAGAAGACACATTTAAGGTGAAAATATTTGAACGATGACGTGACGAGAAGGAGTGATGTGGCAATGACGTGGCGGTCGGCGGTGATGACGTGACGGTCGGCGATGATGATGTGGCCGTCGATGACGATGACGTGGCGACCGACAGTGATGATGTGGTCGTCGGCGACGATGACATGGCACCGACAGTGATAAGGTGGCAGCCGGTGACGGTGATGTGGCGGCCAGCGATGATGACGTGGCATTGGTAAAGTCAATTCTTCTTAGGCATTACTTTCAGCGACAACAAAAAAGTCGCCGCTAAAAACACTTTCGGCGGCGACAAGAATGTCGCCACCAAAAGTGTCTTTCAGCGGCGACAAATGTCACCGCCGAAACTTCTAAAAGTCGCCACTGAAAGTTTTCAGCCACAGCTGCTACGGCAACGACTTTTCAGTGATGACTTGTCGCCGCTAAAAACTTTCAGCGGTGACTTTTATACTTTCAGCAGCGACTTTTGTCGCCACTGAAAGTCAATTTTTTTGTAGTGATGATATATATATAGTTATATAATCATTTTCAATTTATCAATATATATAATAAAATATGTAACAAATCATATTATTCCCGAGTTATAACAAATCAGATTCCTTTTTCCCTCGTCAGTTCTCTATCAAATATATATAATACGTTTCTTCCTTCTTTTTTATTTTTCGAATGGATAAGAGCTAAAGTCTTTCTTGTGTTTAGATTGTATCAATTGTTGTCATCATATACGCGGTTTCATGCTGAATTCAACTCAATTGTTTGACGAAAAGCCATGGTTTTGAAGTTGGTGACATATAACGACTACTTCTACTCCTCATTACCGTAAGATCTTGAGATCTTTCTGAATGGTCCCTTATTATTGGACTTTTTAAGTCACTGAAATTGTCTTTGTCGATTTCTAGACTTTCTTAGGGCAAGAAGTAATTATATTGATTGGGTCAAAAGAGAAGCAGGTCAAATATTGGGCTCTAAATATGTTACTTATTGCTAGCACTGGTGGGTGTCTGCGAAGTGATGTGTTTGAAAATAAGGGCATTGTTTGATTATTATGAGTATTATATTATTGTGCACTATATATTTCTATATACTAAGATCTATAAATTAGAACCTGGCCTGATATATGACGAAGCTAATTGCTATACTTGAGCATTGGCATACCCAGGAAGAATAGAGATCCATGGCTGCCCTGCCTTCTCTATACCGTTTTCTTGTGCTGCTTCTTCTTATTACCGCTGCTCTTTTCACGCAGCCCGTCCATGCACGTGTAGGTATGTATGTACATGTATCTTAAAATTTATATATTTCTATAAATACACTTGCAAGAGAAAATAGTGAAATAGACACAAAAGTGGGTCCCATAAAAAATAGGACTAGTATTTTACTTCTTTTTTTTTGGGTCAATCTCTTTTCTCCCTTTTCTTGAAGTCCCTTATCATCATCATCATCATTTGGTATATCCAGTGCTTTTTCTGGATCACATTATCAGTTATCTGAGCAACTGATTGATCTGATTCAAATTCATGGCTTCCCATCCCTACAAAAATGTCTCTTCCGGGACTGAGGTTTTGGGTTTAGGGTAGACTAACTTTTTATTGGTTGGTTGATTTTATTTTTTATATTTTTTTTAAACCCATTGTATCTACCGCTAGTAGTAGTGGCTAATTTCCTTGTACGGTAGGCTATGAAACTCTCTCCATATGCACCATGAATACTAGATACTTAAGAAATCCGGCTAAATGATAATTGTGCTAAGCCTTAAGATTTCAAGTCATTTTAGTTTAACACATCTGCGCGCATGCATGCAATCACCGAATCACGTGTGTAGTTAAATGAAGAACAAGTAATTTGGTCACTCCCTTTTCATTTGTTGTATATCTTGATTGAAGTTATCAAGTTTTTGACATAACTAGCTACTTGTTTGCGCATTTTACACAAAATTGTAAAAAAAAATCATAATATTTATAATTTGTAACCAATGTAATTTGTCATAAATTTCATATTTATATTGATTAATACTTAATATTGATTGATGATCAATAGTGGTAATTTCTTCCAACTATGAAGATTTTGATGAAAGATGAAAAGCAGTGCAGGTTCCAACTATATATTCACAATAAAATTTATATTTTTATATATGCAGCTATAACCAAAAGGACAGGCAGCGGTGATTTGCCACGTCCTCCACGTCCACCTGTGCGTCCCCCTGTACCCCGCCCAGCATTTCGCCCACCACATCCATAACATATGTATTGTTATTCATATATGCATGAGTTTATATATGCCTTTTTTTAATCATGTATAAGATTAGGCGTGTTGGATTTTAAAGGTTTATTTTAGTTAAAGCAGGAGTCTCAAGACTCATAGAGATCGCTCATAAATGTACTCATAAATTATCTTGTGTCTTTTAATATATATGTCTTAATTTCGTAACTATTACTACCAAATTATTAGTTACATGCCGTACGTGTATGTTTTTTTTTGGATCTTTTCTTTTAAATTCCTTTGCTCCTCCAGTTCAGTTGTTGCATGGTTGGAGAATGTTGTGATGGATTCTATAGGCAACTGTAATGTTTCACTATGTGATTTTATTTCCTTTTTTCAGCGCAAAGAATTTGATGAACTATATTAATCAACTTTGATTTAAGAATTAAGAATTATACAATTGTAAATAAAGAAAGATTATCAGATCATGATTTCGGCATCTCTATATGCTGCAAGCAAGCTAGCTCCAATATCATCATTAGCTGATTTAATCAGCTTCGCATCCATAATAATCGCGTTCAAGTACAAGCAATCATGGGAGAAGCGAGAACATTTTGATTTCTTAGAATCTAATTAATCTCTGAAATGATTATAATTAGTGATTAACTATAATATTGCCTCATATTCTTAATATAACAACTAGTTTGGCTTTTATTTTAATTCTAAATATATGACTCCAATTCATTTTGTTTCTCATATTTATCTATTTTTTTAAGTAGTCCTTGTAATAGTTACACATATTAAATGTTTCATTAAATGATAGTTTTAGCTATTACATATGACTAATAAAAGTATTTTAAGGAAAACAACACATTTATTACAAGTAACTAACTAAACAAACTTTTTTAATTTATTCAAATTAATCAACTAGCTCTTATATGTAAGGATCAGAAGTAATATTCGTCTTTTCGGATCATAACACGAATTATTATAACTGGCCTTAATTAGTCAATGTCACCAAAATTAAGGTACGTGATTACACCTTACTAATTAGAAAAACACACGTAAGTAGTGGAAGATAAAGATTATTATTTGTTATTCCAAAATTAAGCCTTGACCATCTTCAAATAAATTCCTAGAAACGATCGGTATTTGTTATACTTGGTTTAATATACGCGTGACTAGGGAGACGTAAGAAACTAAATTAAGCTTTATTAATAAAATAGATAAACTGCGTGTTTCCACTCAAAAAACCTGTTTTTTTATTGTACTGCATATATATGCGACCAAGGGATCACTTTCTTTTGAAGAATTCAAGCTGTAAACTTAAACCTCCTTAATTTATTGCCTTTCAAGGCACCAAATGCTGTAAACAATCAAAAGTGACAACTATAATGTCAAACTGATTCCTTAAATATATACTTCATCCGGTGCTAAACATAAGAGCTAGTTGACTAATTTGAGCAGATTAAGAAAATAAGTTAAGTTAGTTATTTAATAAATAGGTGTTGTTTTTCCTAAAATATCCTTATTAATCAAGTGTGTGGGCTAGAACTACCATTATTAAGAGGACTATCTTGGAAAAAAATTAATAAATATGACAAACAAAATGAATTAGGGTCTTATATCTAAGACCAAAATAAAAGTGAAATGATGTCATATATTAAGGACTGGAGGTGGCATGTTGAAAAGAGACAGTCACACACATTTGTTGGATAAGAAAGGTTTCATTCAAGCTAAGTATTGATGGATTCAATTATTAGTATGTGGTAACTGTGACGAGGCCAATGCGATATCTTTTTTTAACTCATCTTCTATTACTATATATACTTGACATCCTCCAATTGCGCCAAAGGAAAATAAATAATGAAAAGGTCTCAGCGAAGAAATTAAATTAGAATGACACATTGGTTATAAGTAGTTTTATTTGAAGACTGAACCAGTCATAATGCTATAAAAAAATAATAAAGAACCATTGTTATTTCTGAGTAGCAATATGCTTGAAGGAACCAAGTAGTTCATGATAATAAATAAATGCTCCTTTTCTTTGCCTTTTTTTAATGATATATGTGTCTGTCGTAAGTCCACTTCAACTGGGTTTCTGCGAAGTTACATGGAACAGATAACTCAAATGCAAGACAATATAATAATTGCCCTGAAACATGTATAAATTTAGACGCCATGAAGCTCATAATTATATGTATCCTTAGCATATATAGATCCAGACCAGCAAGAACACACACATACACACATGGCTGTGTCTTCTTTTTCCCAATTTCTGATGCTGCTACTTCTTCTTGTTGCTTCCAGTCTTTTCACGCTGTCTCACAATGCGAGTGCAGGTATGCCTTTATGTCCTTACAAACTTGTAGCCAAATAATACTCATTTCAAGTTGGCAAAAAAGTTAAAATTATCATATCCAGGAAAATTTGAATTTCTAATGCATGGCTCTCTGATTTAACGCACACCCGTACACATGCTTTTCTTTGTGTTGCCTTGAATCTTAAAATGAAAATAAGTTAGTCTGTTTAACTTTTATTTTAGTTCTAAGTATAAAACCCCAAGCTACTTTGTTTCTCATATATATTTATCCATTTTTTTTTTCAAAATAGTCCTTGTAATAATAGTAGTTCTAGCCAATACATTTGATTAACAAAAATATTTTAGGAAAAACAGCACATATTTATTACAAATAACTAATTGAATTAGGTTTTTTAATCTACTCAAGTTAGTCAATTAGCTCGAAGATAATATATCACTACTTCCAATCCCTAATATAACAGCTAGTTGACTAATTTGAATAAATTTAAAAAGTTTGTGAAGTCAGTTAATTGTAGTAATTAGGTGTTGTTTTCCCTAATAAAATACCCTTGCTAATCATGTATTAGCTAAAACTACTATTTGATTGAACATTTAATATGTGCAATTATTACAAAGAGTACTTTATAAAAAATGAATAAATACGAGAGACAAAGTGGATTAAAGTTTTATATTTATATCCAAATTAAAAGTCAAACTAGCTTTTATATTAAGGATAAGAGATAGTATATTCTTGATTTGTTCTAGATTTTATATAAAAGTCAGTGTAAATTTTAATAATCACGCACCAATTATATATGCAGGTATGACCATGAGAAGACTAGCGGGCCCGCTGCCAAGCTCGCCACCGCCGCCATCACCATCTAAAGGGATCAAACCACTCCCAAATCCGTCAAGCCATCCTCTGGCGGCTTCCCCACCACCGCCGCAGTAGAAGTTTTTCAGAATGAAAAGAATAAAACTGCATTAGGATGGTCTTTGTCCGTGCAAAATGTGTGTGTGTGTTGTCCTCTTATAAATTCATACTTGAGGCTAACTCAAGCAATAAGAACAAGGTGAAATGTGGTTAGTGATTTGGGATATAAAATTTTTCTGTTGTAACAAATAAAAATATGATTCATAATAATTAAGGTACTGAAAATCAGGCTGGTCATTGATTTAGTGAAGACATTGGCTTAGAAATCAGTAGTATAATGGTGGTTGGACAAGAGCTAAGCCAATTATGATTAAAATAATATAACTTAATTAAAATATACAGACATATTCATATGTATTCCAGAAAAAAAGAGTAATATCTAAATAAAAAGACATTATCCAATCAAATACCAGTTAATAAAAAACTGATATGCCGCTATTTTTTTAACGCAAAATGATGTCAGTTTAGACTCGGCAAAGGGAAAATTTTAAAATTCAAGTCGGTTGACTCCCAATTCAAAACTTTGTATTGGACCGATCACGAAACCGGTTTACTGATTCATTGGTTTGACTGGCTAATCCAAATTAGGTTTTAATACCCTAATAATAATTGAAGATAAAATTAACACGTAGGCAGGTACTTATAATTTTTAGTTTTTTTTTTACCTCAATTTTAAACCAAGTTTTCGTAATTTATTTTGTTTGAAATGAGTCCTTATTTTTTGATCCGTTATGATTCATCCTTGAGTTTAAAATTTGTTAATTTTAATTTACAAAATTTCATGAATTTTATAAAAATTCTTTCATTTCATTTAATTTTATTTTAACAATTGTGTATTTCTATAAATAAAATTGCATTAAATCTATAAATTAAAATTTTTGAATCAAACAATAAAGAGTCAAATCAAACAAAGTAAATTACAGATATCTAATTCAAAATTAAAGTAAACTATGTAAGAATTTATGAGTTAATTAATTTTCTGATAACTGAATAGACACGGGCATGAGAACCCATATGTATGTACTTTAATTAGTGGTGGTTAGGATTTAGCAACCCCACTAAAGCGTGAATAATTAAAATTGGTGCCAGAAAATTTTTCGCCTTCAGCAATATTCGTATGTGGTTTCAACATAAAGTAAGAATTTACTGTTGACTAACTCTTTACCTCAACAATAACCCTCAAATGCACTGCTTAACTGGAAAATGCTCTGTATATTCATTAACCGAAAAACTGAGTCCAAATACATCTGAAAACGGACTACTCCACAATAGTCCAAACTGGGCTCCTTTTATAGAGCCCAAAACAACATAACCAAAAACTATTGAAAAAAAAAAGAAAGGAAAAGAACGCTCGTATAAGTGATACAAGCAAGATAAACAAGTAAATATACTACAGTACAAAAATACCCTTCCTATTTCCTACACTCCCCCTCACGTTTGGGACTGAACAAATTAATAGTCCCTAACTTGCTCAACAATCTTCTCTGTACTTCTCCAATGACTGCTTTAGTGAGTATGTCTGCCTCTTTTTCACTTGATTTTACATGCTTCAAATCAATCTGTTTGGATTCCCATTTCTCTCTTACAAAGTGACAATCCACTTCAATATGTTTGGTCTGCTCATGATAAACCAGATTGGCAGCAATGTGGATAGCAGCTTGACTATCACAAAAAATATTAACCAGTCCTCTATGAAAAATACTCAGGTCTTGCAGTAGTCATAGGGCCCACGTGATTTCAAAAGTTGCCATGCTTAATGCCCTGTATTCAGCCCCTGCAGATGACTTAGACAGAGTCCATTGTTTTTTCATTTTCCATATCACCAATGAGCCTCCAAACTTCAATAAATATCCTGTGACAAATCTTCTAGTAATTCCACATGATGCCCAATCAGAATCACAGTAACATGCGAGTTCTGGCTCTCTTTCAGAACTAAGAAATATCCCCAAACCAATAGATCCCTTGAGATATCTCACAATGCTCTTTGCTACTGCCATATGTGATCTGGTTGGGTTCTGCATGAATTGGCTCAAAGTCTGTACTGAGAAAGAAATGTCAGGGCAAGTCATAGTTAAATGAATAAGCTTTCCTATTAACCTTCTATATCTTTCTGGCTCATTTAACAGTTCTTCCTTCTTGCATTTACCTTCAATGTATGGCAACAGTTTAAGATTCTGTGGCATTGGAATAGCTAGAGGTTTACAACCAGTCATTCCAATGTCTGTCAACATATCAAGCACATATTTTCTTTGTGATAATATTATACCAGATTCTGACTTAGCTACCTCCATTCCAAGGAAATATTTCATTAAACCAAGATCTTTAATTCTAAAATTGCTGTGTAAAAAATCTTTTGTATCTTGAATTGCAATCTTAGAACTTCCAATGAGTAATAGATCATCAACATATACTAAAACCAGCAGAACACCTTTATCAGATTTTTTAACAAACAAGGAATAATCATTCAAACTCTGTTTAAAGCCTCCCCTTATCAAAGCACTAGATAATTTTTTGTTCCATTGTCTAGAAGTCTGTTTCAAACCATATAGAGATTTCTTTAATTTACAAACTAAGTTCTCCCCCTTACTTTCAAAACCTTGAGGAATTCTCATATAAACTTCCTTATTTAAATCTCTCTGCAAGAATGCATTGTGAACATCCATTTGATGAAGGCTCCATCTATTTATGGCAGCCAGCTTAAGGATTAGACAAACAGTAAACATTTTTACAATCGGTGAGAAAGTCTCATGATAGTCTATTCCCTCTCTTTAACTATAACCTTTGGCGACTAATTTAGCCTTATACTTGTCTATGCTCCCATCAGAATTATACTTGATTTTGTATACCCATTTACATCCTATGGGTTTCTTTCCCTTGGGTAAAGGTACAATATCCCAAGTGTTGTATCCTCTAAAGCTTTCATTTCACATCTCATGGCATCAACCCATTTTCATCTAAAGTAGCATGTTCATAACAGGTTGGTTCAGATTTAGAATCCGTAGATGAAAGAAAGCACAAATGATCAAAAGAAATATTATCATAAGAAATGTAGTCATGAAGAGGATACTTGCATTTACCTTCATACTTTACATTCACATGGGAGACCGCAGTTGAGAGGACATAGTCCCTAGACCATACAGGTGGATGTCTCTCTCTGTTTGGTCTAGTCTAATTTCCAGCAGGAGGAGTACCATTCAGATTATCAATACCATTAGGAAACCGGTTCTCCAGCATCATTAGACTGAACTTGATTATTCCCATTATTAATGATTGGTTCTTGATTACTTTCTGTTGACACTCTTACTAATTCATACCAAAACATGTCCTTTAAATCTTGGCGCACTCCCCCTTGCTCTTTAGTTATGACATCTTTGAAAGGGAATCTTTCTTTAGCAAAACTAACATTACGACTAACCAAAACACTTTTATTTTCCAGATTTAAAAGGAGGAATCCTTTTTGATTTTCTAGATAGCGCAGAAAAACACAAGGAATTGCTCTGGATTGTAATTTTTCTATAAGGTTCAGATTAATGGAATAAGCTAAACATCCAAAAACTCTTAAATGACATAAATCATGTTTACTTTCATAAACCTTCTCATAAGGAGTTTTATAACCTATTATCTTGGAAGGAATTCTGTTAATCAAATGAACAGCTATTTTCACACATTCCCCCTAATAGCATGTTGGAACATTAGACTCTATTAGTAGACTTCTAGTTAGCTATATTATGGTCCTATGCTTTCTTTCTACCACCCCATTTTGTTCAAGGGTATAGGGGTAGGATGTTTCATGCATTATGCCATTTTGCTGAAAGTAAGATCTCATCTCATGATTTTTAAATTCAGTTCCATTGTTACTTCTCACTCTCTTAACACGCTTATCAAACTGATTCAAAACATATGCAATAAAAGTCTTAACATGCATGACAGATTCAGATTTATTCCTCATAAATCCAAGTCCCTCTAGAGAAATCATCAACCACAGTGAGAAAGTATTGATAACCATGATGTGTTGGTGTCCTATATGGACCCCACACATCCATATGCAGAAGCTCAAAACAGCATTTAGTCTTTATACAGCTAGTAGTGAAAGGAAATTTTGTTTGCTTGGATTGAACACAAACATCACAACCTTTATTCAATGAAACATCAGAGTTTATTACAAAATCAAGGTGTTGCCTTATAGAAAGGGGCGCATGTTCTAATCTTTTATGCCATAGAGATATTTCAGAACAATTTTGAATACCATAACTATTTTGAACAGTGTTCACAACATGATGATTTCTTGCTATTTTCAAAAACATATAACCCTCCAAATTCTTTACCAATAAGCTTTATCTTCCCATCCCAAAGGCCCTGCATTAAACATAGGTCAGGAAAAAAAGAAGTTATGCATTTATGCTCTTTTGTAAGCCTTGAAATGGATATTAAATTGAACTTGAGTTTAGGAGCAAATAGAACATCAATTAGAGTTATTTCATCAGAAATTTTTGCCTTTCCTATATGAGTGACAGGCACATAGTCAGCATCAGGTATCTTTATGGATTTGATCGGTCCATCATAAATTCTATAATCTTCTAAAAGACTTAAACTACCCACCATGTGAGTAGTGGCCCCAGAATCCAGAATCCATGTTGAATAAGAAGCATTATAAGTTATAGGAATAGCCAAACCTGTACCAATGAGGGCGTGCACTTTAGGTTCTGAGTCCTTTTGAAGTAGCTCCAAAATCCTCTGGTACTACTCTTGAGTAAAACTAGGCGCCACAGAAGTTGCCTCATTCAGGTGTGCTTCTTGAGCAGAAAACGAATCAGCGACTCCTTAATTCATTTCTTTATTTGTCTTTTTTCTGTTTCCTTTAAAATTCACTAGGTAGCCTATGATCTGATAATAGTTGTCCTTTATATGTCCTCTGTTGTGGCAGTGTGAGCATTCTGGCAAGTTCTCACCACGTCCTCTGCCCCTGCCACGTCCATGACCTCTAGCCGTCACTGTTATACCCTCTGTGGGTGAGCTTCATTCTCCGTTGATAATAGACCTTTGAGTCTCATCTTGTATGATCATCGAGTAAGCTTCATTAACTGATGGTAGAGGATTCATCAGGAGAAGCTTGATTCATACCTAAGAGTATGAATCATTCAACCCGAGCAAAAATTGAAGTAATTTTTGTTCTTGAATGACATCTAGATAGGTTTTTGATGTTGCGCAAGTACATGAAGGTAAAGTTACCAAGGCTAACTGCTCCTCCGAGAGTTCCTTTAATCTTGAATAGTACGCAGATACTGATAGAGAGCCTTACCTTAAAGACGTGATTTCGTGATGCAAGGCGAAAATCCGTGCACCATTCTTTTTATCAAAACGCTCCTTTAAATCCATCCAAACAAGATGTGCATTTTGGAAGAAGATAACTCTATTTGCTAATTCCTTCGAGATTGAACTTAAAATCAATGAAAGAACAACCGCATTGCAATGCTCCCACTACTCTTTCAATTCGGAATCTTGGTCACTCTTCTTGCAGGATCCATCGACGAACCCTAATTTATTCTTTTCCATCAACGCGATCTTCATCGCACGACTCCAGATTGTGCAATTTTCGGTGCCTGTCAAGATGTGTTGAACGATTGAAGCTCCTTGCGTGTTTAATGGGTGTAAAAACAGGGGATGGGAAAATAGAAGATTCTCTGTAGCCGATTTTGCTTCTGCCGTTGAGTTTTCTCCGGTGCGAGGACGACGATCTGGGTTTGGTCTGAGGCTAGCTACTCCGTTGAAGGCAAACCTTCGGCTCTAGATACCATGTTGACTAACTCTATACCTCACCAATAACCCTTAAACGCATCGCTTAACTGGAAAATGCTCTGTATATTCATTAACTGAAAAACTAAGTCCAAATACATCTGAAAACGGACTACTCCATAATAGTCCAAACCGGGCTCCTTTTATAGAGCCCAAAACAACATAATTGAAAACTATTAAAAAAAACAAGAAAGGAAAAGAAAGCCCATATAAGTAATACAAGCAAGATAAATAAGTAAATATCCTAAAGTACAAAAATACCTTTCCTATTTCCTATATTTACTCAAGCTCATCACCAACTCCAAGTAAAAATCTAATGTTAACATTTTGAATCCTTTTACACTGACCTTGACCATATATGTCTCTTTCATTCTGTTTTAATTTTTGAACTGAAGTTGCCAAGTCGATGTCAATTATTAAATGTGAGCATATTTTGTCGGCATATCATGCTTTATCATAATTAATAATGATTTTTATAATTAGTTTAACTTGACATTTCTGCCGTTAAGTAGCACGCCACAGGGGCTTGCGTGCGGACAACAAACATTCCGAAGGATTTAATTGGACTTCGTATAATTTTGAGGGAAATAAATGTAAAGTGAACACGAGACAACTGAAGAAATCAGAATAAAATAAAGGGAAAATACAATGATTGGTCCTCATAGTTTACCTTCATTTTGTTTTTGGTCCCTAAAGTTTCAAACCGGAGCTTTTGGTCACTCAAGTTTGCTCCGTTTAAAACTGTTAGTCCCTCTAATTTAAAAAGGACTTGGTGTTTGTGTTAACGGTGTTAATTATGCTGACGTGTCTTTTGACATCGTTTAATTCATTGACGTGGCATGTTGACTGGGCAACAAGGCTGAGTGATTAGTTTGCCAACCTGGATTTGTGATTTTTAAAAAAACAAGAAAAAACAAAACAATACCTGCACTTGAAACAAAACGCACAAGTGTGATTGAGTGGGAAAAAAACAAAGACGGTTAAAGGCTGAAGGAAAAAAAAAAGCACTAGGTCAAGTTGGACCCACAGCCGGAGAAGCCTTACATGGCCGTCACTGGTGCAGTTGATGTCGATGATCGTGGGTGAAGGTCGGTGAAGGTCATAGGAGCATTGTTGTTTGCATTTCATTTTGTTGAAAGGTAAGGATTCTTCTTGTTAGTCTGTTCAAAAAGAGCACAAGCAATAGCTTGTCGTGGTGTGCTCTTTGAATGCTCTGCTTTTATTATTATTGGTTCTATAATCAATAGAGCTTCGGTGCTATGTTTTTTTGTGGTTTGTTCTTTGATGATTAGTTTTTCTTAACGTGATGGGGAATAAATGACAAGAGAGGAATGGAGTCAATGCATTGAATAAGCCATATTTCCAGAAGAAAATAATCTGCATCTGATTTAACAAAGTTGTGTGGTAAATACCAAATTCTCATTACAAATTCTCTTCAATTTCCCTACTAACCATATCAACATCAATCCTTTCAAAACATCTCTTACACAGTTACACAGATTACCGCACAACTTCAACTAAAATAATACAACTTTAGCTTCTAAGTTTACAAATTCAGATTGAGTACTTTCCAAACTAAGAACACATTCATTACAACCACAACACATATAATTTGTTCCGCAAACTTCAATCTCCTTCTACAATCAATATTCTCTTGCTTCATCTTCTTCAGCTCATGTAAAATTGAATTGTCAACTGGTCCATGAAATCAATCAAAGTAGTTGCACCCCCAATGCTCCTATATGTCAAACAATACACAATAACACAAATTATTTACCCCAGTTGCTCACTCAAATTATTACATGAAGATATAATCCACAAACCTTATAATTTGGGCACTTCACAAACCTCCTACCATAATTTTGCTCTATCCATGAAGTCAAAATTATAACCTCATCTCCACATTTACATCGTTTACCACCCCTCTAGGCTACCTTTCTACCCATGGTGTTCGATAATGAACTTCTAGTAGAAGCCATGAAATTTCACTGCACATAAAATAAAATTATATACGAGGTTGAATATAGAGAAGAAGATGAGATTGCAAATGAAATCGAAGGCTGTAAATTGGGAGAAAATGAAAATGATTTACCTTTCAATGAAAGTCTCGAATGCTCTTAACCTTTGTCGGACCTCCTTTGCATTCACCAAATATTTCTGACCTTTGTTGAATCTTCTCTACCTTCTCTAACGCTCTGCCCAGCACTGATGCCCAAGTTTCCCTTTTCCTTGTTCCCCTTAACCTCAACCAAGATCTCTCCTGATGCCCTAGCCTTCCCTTTTCCTTCGTACCCTGTGTGTGTTTTCCATTCACCTCTATTTTTTTTTAATAAACAATTTTCAGGTCCAGGTCACCCACCCATATAATCACAAATTTATTTTTAAAAAAGGATTTCCGGGTCATAAGTCCATATACCATGCCACGTCAGCAAATTAAACGGTGTTAAAAGACATGCAAGTATAATTAACACCATTAACACAAACACCAAGTCCTTTTTAAACTAGAGGGACTAACAGTTTTAAACGGAGCAAACTAGAGGGACCAAAAGCTCCGGTTTGAAACTTCAGGGACCAAAAGCAAAATGGAGGTAAACTATGAGGACCAATCGTTGTATTAACCCTAAAATAAAATATTGGAACGAATAATTTCGTGTAAATTTACCACAAATCAATATATCACCATTAATAAATATATATAGTAAATTACATTATTTATAATAGTACTCCCTCCCGTCCTATTTATAAGTTTTAATTTTGTGTTTGTTTGAACATTTAATACATATTTTCTAATTTCATCCTTAATTATTTATTCTCTCTCCTTGTCATAATCTCTCTTATCACGTTTTCCTACATATTTTTTTATCCTTTTTCTGATTTATTATAAGGTTATATTTAAAAATAAAAAAATATTTTTAACCTATTTATTGTTTTTAATTAATTTTAACTAGTTCGTTAATCATTATTCATAAATTAGTTATTTAAAACTTATAACAATTACCGATGGGAAAGGGTATCTGAAGGAAGGGACACTGAAAATTAAAGATAACTAGGAAAAACTTTCACCAAACGTCTGAAACCTGACGAAAAGCCAGGAACAGGAAGGAACCCCGACGGACCTTATTATACTGCAATATCTGAGCTTGAACGTGCATAGGAGACAAAATAAAAACCAACCAAAAAGGTAAAACTACGAAACAAGTAAAAACGACCAAATACATACGGCAAACCAAAAGTAGATGACTACTATTTGGAGCATGCTCCTTCTGAAATTTATATATTAATAAATATAGTATTAGATGCCAAATTAGCAAGTAGTCGTTTAAGAAAGAAAGAATCAGTTTTTATTTCTCATAGCACGCCGAGTCTGCTCCTTATTGTGCATTATATTATACCTAACACACCTTAATTAGAAGCATGCTTTCATGTGTGAAAACATTGGGGGTGCTTTGCCAACCGCACTACCATCTTCGTTTTAAAAATTAATTGGATTATTGGAAGAAGATCCATGCCTAGTTTGAAAATAAACACAAATGTGTAACTTTATTCTAGAGTTCAAATATGAAATTTGCGTAGTGCGTTGACAAAAGGGACATTGTGTCTTGCGTGTTTTGTCCATGACAACGACCTTGTTTCTCTCAATTGTTTTTGGCCAAATTATGTTGAAAATCCGACACAACCATATTAAATTAAGAGAAAAGATGAATCAATTTTTATATATATGTGTGTGTGTGTGTGTGTGTAAAGTGCGACCATGATTGGTAAAGCAAAGAAAGAAGGGGATATCAATGGGGATGTGTTCTGTTTACCGATGTGTGATGTTATTGATTGTGTTCATCGCCTCCATTCTTGTTATCATCCAGTTTACTGAAGCTACTTCTTCAGGTTTGTCTTGTGTTTTTCACACAACTGAAATAATGCCTTCAACTCAAATTTGGGGCCTAACTTTGTTTTTGTGTGTGTGTGTGTGTTGTTTATGCAGATATGAAGATAAGGAAACTGGGTAATTTGCCAAGTTCACCTCCTGTACCCGTCGGATCGCACAGTGTGCCTCCGGCAAATGGCTATTAACGCTAGTCATTGATGATCATTGATGTGTGTGTGTAAAAGTCAGTAAAACTGAATTAAATTAGTATCTACTGTTACATTATTACGCAAGTAATAATTTCTTTTTTATCATTAAAAAATGTGTGTCCTGCAATTAGTTAGATGTTCAGTTTGGTTTGGCGATGGACGGCATCTCAAGGCTTCTCCATTTTCAATTAATAAACGTTCCAACTCTTAAAGAGAAGACAAGAAATTATATGAATTAATTTGATGATCGAAATAGTCTTAGCTTGAAGCAACAAACAAATTGATGAGGACTCTCTCTCACAAGTAGCGATACATGCTTGAAGGAACCAAGAAAATTAATTAACAAATCAGGGCACTTTTCCTAAGTTTTATTAATCAAATTCTTGATTTATTTAAGGTCGTTAACAATGAACTCCGTCAACATATAAAAGACCTTTGTTTAAGAGATTTATCTGCTGAAGAACAGAATACTGTTGTGGCTGATTGGGTTAGTGATGGTACACGGGATTTTTCAAAGTTGCTCCATGTGGTTCAGGCCAAAGTTTTGGCCAGACTCACTTGTGTTATGATCCCTTTTGATTCTGCTGGGGAGGATGTTTTAATGTGGAAAGCTTCAAAGGCTGGCATTGTCAGTATAAAGGGTGCTTATTTTCTTATTGAGGAGAATCCTATTTCTCTCTACAGTCAGATTTATAAACTTATTTGGAAATGGAGAGGTGCAGAAGGGATTCGGGTTTTCATTTAGAGAATCTTTAATTTCATGGTAGACTTCCTACCAATCTTTGGAGAAGCAGATGGTCTCAATGTTCTCCCTTGTGTTCTATTGCCTCAACGTATGGAAAGCATTTTACATGTTCTTAGAGACTATGACTATGCAAAATCTGGGCGGGACTCTCTTGTACATCATAAGTACGTGAACAGATTTTTTTCCGGCATCTATGAGAGAGTGGATTGCCCTTAATCAGGAAAACATGGGTCTTGATGGGAATGATGATTGGAATTTGGTCTGGGGATTTTCAATATGGAAGCTTGGGCTTTGGAGGAATGAAGCAACGTTGGACGCTAATTTTGTAAAGCCTCCGGATCCTACTGCTGTGATCAATCATAGCTAGCAAAATTTTACGGTTGTGACTGAACCTATGATACATGCTGTGAAGGAGTCTACGGTTTGCTATGTTTCTTGGTCTCTCCGCCTCAAGGATGGTTCAAATTAAATGTTGACGGTGCTGTTTCAAAATCCTCCGAGAAAGCTGGTTTTGGAGGTGTTATTACAGATCATTTTGGCAATTGGATTATTGGTTTCTCTCTTCAAATTGGTTCATGCAGTGTCCTTGAGGCAGAAGCTTGGGCTATTTTTAAGGGCTTGAAGTTGGCTCGGGATTTTGGATTCAAAAAGGTTGTACTTGAATCTGATGCAAAGGCTTTGATTGATTATCTAGCTGAGAATAATCCCAGCTACTCTTGTAGGCTTTTGTTAATGCAGATTCATAATGTGCTGTAAGTACAACTGGGAGATCAAGCTGTGTTTTATTGGAAGGCAGGCTAATGAAGTTGCTGATGCACTAGCCAAACAAGGGATCTCTGCTTCCTCCTATTTTGATATTTGTCCGAGTCATATGCGAAATTTAGTTGAGAAGGATTGTTTGGGGTTTAATTCCACTTAGCTTTCTATAGATCGTTTGCTTATGTACCAGAAGAAAAAAAAGACTCCGTCAACATATCAAGTTCTGCTACATGTTAATACTTATTAAAAGTACTCCTCCGATCCTAAATATAAGACTCATTTTGTAGTATAATCCTAAATATAAGACCCATTTTGTAGCATAAATTATACTACAAAATGGGTCTTATATTTAAGACCGGAGGAGTACTTTTAATTTTGACTCAAGCCAAAGTCTCAGCTCTAGCTATCTTGCCAAATTTTAAAGCCTCGTCCAGTATAACATATGATAAGGCTGAATAAAACCAAAAACTGAGGCCTTGAAATTGTTCGAGTTTACAACTCATGATGAGCTTCTCATGCACCGCGCATCGTTACTTCATATCTTTCCCAATCGTTGAAACGGAGCAGACTTAGAACCCTTGTGGACTGTCAAATGTCATTGCTGTCATCAGAAAGGGTTAGATCCAAGCACGCTCTGACCTCGACAAATCAATGTATTTTGTTGACTTTTCAGTTGCATATGGGTTCGGTGCATTGCACAAAGTTTAAGAAACAAGTCATACTATTTAATAATTTAATATTTTATGTATTACTACCTACCCATTTTTCGGGCCGCATCAGCCACCTTTTACGTCTGTCCTGGAAGTCTGGTTGTAGCAGTGACACATGTTTGCATCTCTATTTCTTTTATTTTGATGTTAGTTATTATGCGTCCAATCCTAAGTTTTCATCTTCTGATCATTCTTATTATTATTAAGGGCCTCATATAGTTCGAGATTGATGTGATGATGTCTCATATGTGAAACAATACGCAGCAATTTCTTGCCACAGATTTTTATAAGTGCTACATTATTAGTGATATTTAATCATTAATTTCTTCCTCCATACTCACCAAATTAAAAGTGGATGCATGGAAGGTGGATTTTCGTCAAATGTGAAAATGATGATGTTATATTGATTTGTTTTGTCAAGGTAACTGACGTAATGTTTGCATTTTATACCCATAATTATCAATAACTCACAGAGTCATTGACATTATGAGCTGGCTTGGCTTTAACAAATGAAATCATACTGTTTAGTGTTCAACCCGAGCCTTGCACCTAGTCAATTCTGGGGACTCACCTGCCCGCCAACATTTTCCTGCTAAATTTAGTTGACTTGGGGGTTTAACAGGGCACGTTATGGTCGGTAATGAGAAAAAATGGAGAAGCTAATTATGAAAATAATTATCCAGGACCTGCAAATTAGTATTGTGTCCTGCTTGTGAATAAAGTTAACCACTTCGCATTTCACAAGAAATGCTGAAAGTAGTTGGTGTCCTTAACCTTGTACAAATATGTACATATATTTAAGTTTGTCCTTCATTGAAGTTAATGTCCAATCGTCCGTAATAAAGTATTGAACTAGAATTAATATATAACACACCAACTATCTGGTGCAATATATATATATATATATATATATATGAAGGGCAAGATTGGAAATATAATAATAACATCACATTTTTGCCCTACATTTTAAATGAAGTAGGGCTTTTTAACTTTGGCATAATTTTAGATTGGATGGAGTAAGTACCTAATATTTTATACTGATTAAATTCAGTGCGTTCTGACCAAAAGAAATACGGTCGGCATTATAATAGTTATGTTATGTTATGCGAATCAACTATTAATACTCACCCATCACTCACTAAAAAGATCCACACATTAAGATACTTATAACGTAACACAACATTTATTATAGGGTACCTACATATCAATTATCAATAAGATCATCACAATGACAACAGAATTTGAATTTTGAACATACGTCCTTATGGGATAATGAATCACGTTCTTACCAGCTGAAAATTATTCAACATATAATAATATAATCATAATAATAATAATTTTTATAAAATGCTAATTTGATGAAATAATGGCGATGGAAATTGGAGAATCCTAGCCGTTTAATTTCTTGTGTTATAGGTCACCATGTTTCCAAATTTTCCACTTCCAGTCTTTAAATTTGTCCAACGTGCAGTTACATAAGCTCCTTATAATGCATCATTCCTAACATATATACTTTGGAAGCATGCTTTATTATATTATCAGTTTGTGTGAAAACGTGCTGGCTGCTTTGCCAAGTCCACCAGCATCGTCGTTTAAAAAATTAATTGGATTATTTGAAGAAGATCCATGCCTAGTTTGAAAGTAAACAAACAAGTGTGGTTTTATTAATAGAATTCAAAGGAACTGTTTGCATATTGTGCGTTGACAAAGGGATAATTGGGTCTTGCGTGTTTTGTCCATGACAATGACCTTGTCTCTCTCGATTGTTTTTTGCCAAATTATGTTGAAAATTCAATACAACTATACTAAATTCAGAAGAAACATCAATGAATTTATATATATAAACTGGAGGTGCGACCATGATTTGATAAAGCAGAGAAATTAAGAAGGGGAGATCAATGGGTATGTCTCTTGTTTACCGATGTGTGATACTATTATCGATTGTGTTCGTTGCCTCCATTCTCGTTATCATTCAGTCCACTGAAGCTTCTTCAGGTTTGTGTTCTGTTTTCCACACCTTTCAATGCTTTCAATCTGCAAATTTGGCACCTCCCTTTGTGAGTGTGGTGATTTTTTTTTTTTTTTTGGGCAGATATGAAGATGAGGAAGCTGGGTGATTTGCCAAATTCACCTCCTGCACCCATCGGCTCTCATCATTTGTCTCCGCGTCGTGGCCATGGCCGCTAGTCATTTATCTTCATACAGGCATACATATAAACTGAATTAAATTTACTCTTACATTATCACGCAAGCAATCTCTTTGTATTGTTGAGATAATGTGTCCCAAATTAACGGGGGCAAGATCTTGTTATTTTATGGAGGAAATGAATAAATTTTCAAATAGGCATGCAATTAAATGTTAAGTTTGGCGATGGCGTCATAGGTCTTCTCCATGTTGAATTAATGGAGTTTCCAACTCTTAAAAAAGAGAAGGCAAGAAGAAATCACGCTCACCATAATTCTAAACCTGACGGCCAGGCGGCAAGTTAATCCGCTGGCGCGAAGCAGGTTTTAGGTGGTAATGACAATAGTTTGCTATTAACCGGGCCAGGGTTTTAACACGAAGCCCAACATTATATGGACCCCACCAAGATTTAGAGGCATAAAAAACAGCTTAACCTAAGGAATGCGGGGCTTTACCCCAAAGGGAGCCCTTCCAGAAATTCTCAAGGGCCTAGGCCAAACCCAGGCCCAAGAGGGGGTTTGGAAATAGTTTTCAACCAGCAATAGACGCGCATCGGTTAGAACCTCACTAGCTGCGTCATTGCCCCAAGCGCAAAGATGAACTCCCACGTTTTTCTAGTCTCTCTTTTATACCCATCCTCGTAGCCCTCGCCCTTTCATTAGCCGATGTGGGACATAGAACGAGAACTTGGCTGTGCCCTGTAAGGCGCTCCGGTACACGTACGGTTATGACGGCCACGTCTTCACATATACCTGCTTTATCTAATAAAGCATCTAATTTACCCCTTAAACAGTCCACATGATTCTGATTGAAGGCGCTAAGTAATGGCATTTGACATTCTATTTGTGAGAGAGAAGGGTCTCAAAATCTGTCCGAAAAAATTGGACTATCATCAACATTGCTCTCGCACACCTTCATTAATAATATATTCCCAGGTATTGGGTGTTGGCCAATAGATCCTTCAGAAAGTTGTGTTCCTCTTCTTTATTATTGTGTTTCATGTTTAAAGGATTTTAGGGCATACTTAGAATTCTACAAATTTTTCAGTATGTACATGTTGTGTAGAATCTATTACAGTCTCTGAGTTATACAATAAGTGACATCAAATCAACCGAGAGAAAAGTTAAACATTTATTCATCTGTATCTCCAAAACCAACTTCCTCAGACATATATACTCCCATGTCTTCTGTATAAGTAATTACTAGGATTTGAATTTTAAGTCATAAAAGCAATACTCCCTCTTATAGGTGACATTAAGAAATATAATAGGGACATGTGATATTCTCTAATCCTATTTTTATGGGTTTGTTGAATCTCATGTAACAACTAATTATTCATATTATTAAATACTCTTTTAATGGTCTTTTTTCAATCTCAATCCCAACCCTTACCTCTTATTCTCAATGCTTTGAACCAAATCGGATCCTAGCTCCGAGTTTCTTAATTTACCTCAAATATAGGGTTCCTAATAGAACTCACCCTTAACTTCCTAGATTTTAAAGACTTCTGTAAGATGAATTTCAATTGATTGATTTTATCGAACACATATAATAAGATCAATACAGATGATAGAAGAAAACGAAGCTAACTAAACGAACACAAACAGATGGAATTAAAACAGCACATATACAAATCGAGGTGGCCGGATGGACTGGACTTGAGAGTTGAAATGAAGGTCTAGCGAGGGTTCTCTACTTACCGTCGTACACGCAATTAGGTTAATATAAGCACATCATAGTTCATAACGCGGTTTTGTGTGAGTCAGTGACGTAAAAGGTGGTCTCTATACAACGTTTTCAAATCTAGAGGATCAAAACTAAAGTCAGTCTTTTTGGTCAAGTTGATCAAATGTTACGTACGCTACATATTTAGACTTGAAGTTAATTTCTTTAATGTTTCTGCAAATCTTAATATTTCATTTTACAAGACAGACCCAAAAAAATTGACAAGTCTCCGATAAAATCGGGTAAAAGTTCCACATATAGTTTTTTCTTTTACCTGAATAAGCTCCATATAGAGTTGTCACGCAATTTTTTTGGTGATTTGTATCAAATGTATAATTAAGATAGTTTTGATATGTTCAAAGCTTTAATCCATCATTTAAAACAAATTACCGAAATCAAAAACAGTAAGCAGAAAAAGGTGTTCCGCTGGTAAAATAAAAAGCTTAGATTAATTTTACCATATATTGATACACACACACACACATAATTCCCTTGTGCACGCGCACATAATTTCCTTGTGCATATATATCTTAGGTCTTCAAATCTTAGATTAGAATTTCCTAGGGCATAGAGGTTGATCTGGTAAAATCAATGTCAACAAGTTTCTTTTTACTATCTCCGATCCTAATTATAAGAACTAGTTAACTAATTTGAGAAGATTAAAAAAATAAGTTAAGTTAATTATTTGTCATAAATAAGTGTTATCTTTCCTAAAATATTTTTATTAATCAAGTGTATTGACTAGAACTATTATTATTAGAATGACTATCTTGGGAAAAGTGTATAAATATGAGAGACAATAAGGGAGTAGTTAGTCCTCCTATATTAAGGGAGTAACCCTTAATCTGTTTGGCACAAAGGAAATGGAGAGGAGGAGATGAGAGGAAAAATTTTAACGAACTTGATTTAAAAAATTGATAAAATGGGGTTAAAAGCTTTTAATTAATTTTTTTTATTCTTTTATCTTAGATATTCTCTTCATTAAAATTTTATAATCTAACTTCTCTAATTTTTTAAATCAAACTCACTAAAATTTTTTCTCCCTTTTCTTGTTTCCAATTCTCTTATACCAAGTACAGGGTAACTAAACATTGTAGGTTTTTACCCCAAAGGGAGCCCTTCCAGAAATTCTCAAGGGCGGTTTGTGTTCAGATCGAATTTGTCTCTCTGTTGAATAACTTTGTTTTCCTTCTTTTAACTTTTACACAGAAAAGGCGACACCGAAAGTAAACTCGTTAAACATTGTGTACGGGAGTTTTGGTGATCATTTCGCAGAGATAGGCAAGAGGATTAGGAAACTGGGTGCGTTGCCAAGTGCGGGGCCCCCACAGGTGGGATCTATTTCGTTAAGTCCGGCAGCAGCAACTTCGTTAAGTCCGGCAATAGCTATGTGTATAAATAATATGCACGTCAAGAAAACATGTGTAAATGGATAGCCACATTGCAATAAACTACTCCTTCGGTCCTAAATATAAAACTCTTATACTAGTGTGTATAAGGGTCTTATATTTAAAACCGGAGGAGTATTTTTCCACTTGTATGAGCTAGGGTTTAGTATAGCTAATAAACTTCTACTTGTTAGTAATTTGATGTGATGCAGGAAATCAAATATCACTGAGATCCCCCCCTTCTTTCTGGTGTGATGTGTGAGCGCACTCATATATTATTTTTATCATTTTTTGTAGTGATTTTTTTATTTGCCAACATTCTTTTGTAGGTGATTCATATAGTCATATCAAATGAGTTCTTATAACAAATAAGTTGAAGTTTGAACCATTCTCAATACTTGAAGAAATCATTCTAGTCATTAGCCCCCCTTAGGCTTCCAAGACTTTTACACCTTCTAATTTTGGCCCTCTAGTAAATTATAAGAGGTGCTCTGGTTACCCATGAACATTGATCTTAATAGGGTTAAGGTGCACCCAACACCCCAAACTATTTTTTTAGGTACATCCAGTGTCTTAAAGTAATTTTCGGTGCATCCAGTGCCCCAAACTAATTAAAACAGTACGCCCATATCCCAGATTAATAGAAAAGTTAAGTTTGACCGTTACCTTGCTGACTCAACCAAAGGGTGACCAAAAAATCCTACATGGCAAATACGCAGGTGACTGATGTGTGTTATTTTGATGGGTTAAGGTGCACCTAGTATCCTGAACTATTTTTCCAGGTGCACCCAGTGTCCTAAAGTAATTTTTGATGCATCCAGTGTCCCAAACTAATTAAAATGGTGCGTCCATATCCTAGGCTAATAGAAAAGTTAAGTTTGACTGTTACCTTGTTGATTCTGTTGAAGGTTGACTGAAAAATCTTACGTGACGGACACACAAGCGTCTGATGTGTATTATTTTGATTGAAAATTTAATTTATTTCCTTCTCTTCTAACATTTATTTTCTGCCATTTTTTAAACTTAAAAAAAAAAAGACCACCGATCTACTTTCTTAAATCCTGGTACAAGTACCAACCATTTAATCATATCCTCGTCTTTAACATTTATCCCATTTATTCACCACTCCAATTTGAAACTGCAACTGCCATCACAACACACTACCAATCCTATCGTCGTTTGTTGATGCTTATATTTCATATTATTTTTAAATTCTGAATACATTTTGTAATTATTTATTCTTTTTTTCATATTATATTACATATGTACTGTAAATTTTATTATGATTATTTTTTAGTGAAGAAATAAAAATATTTATGAAATAATAATAAATAAAAATGAGTGGAAACTGATTTGGTAGAAAAAAATAAATTAGATGAGAAAAGAAAATTAAAAAATCTCTCACTTACTAGTAAGAACTTTCTGAGAGCACCCTCAACTATTTTCTCATCTCTGTCTTGGAGGAACCCACTTGAGGCGGAAGTCAAGAGGAAGCAAAGGAGTTTGACTTTGAAAACAGTGTAGTTTTAAGGCATCCGAGGGGGCACCGGATGGGAGAGGCAGCGGAGAGAAGCGAAACACCAGAATTAAAGAGTTAGATCCAAGCACGCTTTGACCTCGACAAATCAATGTATTTTATTGACTTTTCAGTTGCGTGTGGGTTGGGTGCATTGTACAAAGTTTAAGAAACAAGTCGTACTATTTAATACTTCTCCGGTTGTTAATATAAAACCTAATTTTGAGTTAGTTTTGATTTTAAATATAAAACCCATTTCAGATATTTATCAATTTTTTTAAAATTACCCCCATGCATACTCTTTCACCATAATCAAGTAAAGATGGAGAGTGGATATAAGAAAGATGGTTATGGTATTTTAGGAAAAATGTGTCACTTTTCTTATAATTAAGTAACTTACCTAACTTTCTTAATCTAATCAAATTAGTTAAATAGGTCTTATATTAAGGATCGGATGAGTAATTAAATATTTTATGTACTTAACATGAAGATTAGATAACTAATTTGCAGGTAATATATATGGTTAAGTTAATTATTATTCATGTGTATTAAAATTACTTATTGATCAGGGAGAAATTCTTGGATGCTCCTAAAGTCCCACGTCATGCGTGGTCTAGCAAATGAAAACTTAACATCTTAAACTATTTTAATCCTACGTGTCATGCTTTGAATTCACATTTTGATTATTTAAAAAATAGTAAAAGATTCCTAGGGTTTTGTGCACTCAACCGCTGCCTCCACTTACTCCTCTCTTCCTCCCCCCAGGCTACCCATTTTTCGGGCCGTATCAGCCACCTTTTACGTCTGTTCTGGAAACCTTGTTATAATAATGACATACGTTTTAATCTCTCTTTCTTTTATTTTGATGTTATTATGTGTCCAATCCTAAGTTTTCATCTTCTGACCATTCTTATTATTATTAAGAGACTCATATGGTCGGAAATTGATGGCTCTCACATGTGAAACAATACACAGCAATTTCTTGCGACAGATTTTTATAAGTGCTGCATTATTAATGATATTTAATCATCAATTTCTTCCCTCCATAGTCATCAAATTAAAAGTAGATGCATGGAAGGTGGATTTTCGTCAAATGTGAAAATTATGATGTTATATTGATTTGTTTTGTCAAGGTAACTAACATAACGTTTGCATTTTATACCCATAATTATCATATATTAACATGCCGCTGTCTAGTCAAACTCCAAAATAAGGTAATAATCAAACCAAAATAGTCATGAGTTATGAGTTGGATTCTTTTTTTCTTCCTCCCCAATTAGAGGATTAACACTAAAGACTTAAAATTATAAGTGGGGTTAAACCCACAAACTCTTCTACTTATAAGGAACTTCTATGGCATGAGGTCACAATTTCGTTGATATTATGACCTGGCTTGGCCTTGACAAAATGAAATCATAGTGTTTAGTGTTCAAGCCCAGCCGTGCACTTAGTCAATTTTGGGGACTAACCTACCCGCCAACATTTTCCTGCTAAATTTGGTTGACTTGGGGGCTGACAAAGGGATAATTGAGTCTTGCGTCTTTTGTCCATGACAATGACCTCGTCTCTCAATTGTTTTTGGCCAAATTATGTTGAAAATTCAACACAACCATACTAAATTAAGAAGAAGCATCAATGAACTTATATATATAAACTGGAGGTGCGACCATGATTTGATAAAGCAGAGAAACTAAGGGGAGATCAATGGGTATGTCTCTTGTTTACCGATGTGTGATGCTATTGTCGATTGTGTTCGCTGCCTCCATTCTTGTTATCATTCAGTCCACTGAAGCTACTTCAGGTTTGTGTTCTGTTTTCCACACCATTCAATGCTTTCAATCTGCAAATTTGGCGCCTAAGTTTGTGTGTGTGGTGATTCTTTTTTTTTTTTAGCAGATATGAAGATGAGGAAACTGGGTTCTTTGCCAAAGTCACCTCCTGCACCCAACGGCTCTAAGAGTTCGGGTCCGGGTCATTAAGTTTGGCGATGGCGCCATAAGTCTTATCCATACTACGTATAGTCTTTAATATAAGATCTTATTTGACTTTTATCTTGATCCTAAGTATAAGATCTCAATCTACTTTGTCTCTTATATTTATGTACTTTTTCCCAAGTTAGTCCTTCTAACAATAGTAGTTCTAGTTAATACACTTAATTAATAAGAATATTTTAAAACAAATAACACTTACTTCTTCGGTCCTTAATATAAGACCTATTTAACTAATTTGATTAGATTAAAAAAGATAGATAAGTTAGTTAATTATAAGAAATGTGATGCGTCTAAACTCTATGGGGTCCATATGATATTGGGCTTCATGCTCAAAAACCCCGGTCCAGTTAATAACAGGCTCTCGTCATTACCACCTTGGACCGGCTTCGCGCTAGTGGATTAACTTGCCGCGTGACTGTCGGGTTTAGAATTACGGTGGGATTTCTTCTTGCCTTCTCTTTTTCAATACTACTTGTCTTAATTATAAGTTGATTAATTTGAAGAGATTAAGAAAAGCAGTTAAATTAGTTATTCGTAACAAATATTCCTCCGGTCTTTAATATAGGATTCAATTGTTAAGTTAGTTTTGGTTCTAAAACCCATTTCTCATATAAGATCCAATTGTTATGTATAGGCATTCTCGTCACTCTCGTTCCATCTATTAGACGATGTGGGACATAAAACGCGAACTTAGGTGAATCACTACCAGTATAGCTGGCTACAATGCATATGGTCAAATAGATCTGACTGCTACGTCTACACATACGCGGTCTTAAATAACACAGCGGCTAATCCAATTTACATTTTAAAAATTACTCCATAAGATGCAGATTTGAGGTGCTAATGGCATTTGAAGTTCTCTTAGGAGATTATCAAAATTACTCTTGTAACTTCATTCTTCTCCTTGTGGTATGCATTGGTAAAGAAAAGCTAATGGAGCCTTCCGAAGTCATGTGTTGTTTCTTCACAGTTTTCTGATGATTCTTCTCCTCATTGCTTCCACCATTTTCTCAAAAGTTTCTCTCTCACCAATTACGCAAAGTTTCTTAACATGTACATCACTATGGTACTCATTTCTTTCCCATTATTCATGTCTTATTTGAGTCACAGAAGACTTATTGTATGGACAGAGGAATATTGGGCCATTCAAATGTTAAGCCCCTCAACTTTCAGTTGCGTCCTGTGCTAATCTTCTGTCCATTCTACCCAAAAAAAAAAAATCTTGTCCATGACAATTACGACCTCGTCTGCCATCAATTCTCGGCCTGAAAAATCTTCAGTTATTAGTGAATTTCTTTTTCCTCCTCTGTGAAATTATACATGCTGAAAAACCCGCTCAATTAAGCAGAATTAAAATTTCATATAAAGACCCAAATAATTGTGTGCGCTCACTGTTACCAGCAGAATATATAATATATAAAATACGAAACAAAATTTAGATCCATTGACATAATGAATAAAATTTTAAAATTAAAATCACATGAATTCTTTTAATAATAAAAATTGACATGATGAATAAAATTTTAAAATTTTGGTAAAATTAAAATCACATATGGTAAGATTTGATTGGAAAACGAAATTTACTATTTTTTTTATAGCAGAAAAAAAACTTAAGTACGTAAATAGAGAAAAACATAACACTGCTTCTTATTCTTATTGTAAAATTCAGATGACTAATTTAAGAAATTAAAAAAAATTTAAAAATTGATACATTCGATCTTTAATATAAGATTCAATTTACTAATTTGAGAAAATTAACAAAAGTTAATAAATTATTTTAAAGTATTTATATTAATTGTTTTTTCCAAACAAATTTTTCTAACTCGTAAATTGATATATAATCTAATAATACACATAAGAATTCCAATAAGATCATGTGACAAGCTATAATTAAGTAATTTATTAACTTTTTTTAATTTTTTCAAATCAGTTAATTGCATTTTAAATTAAGAACCGGAGGTAATACTTAATTATAAAATATGTTACATAATTTTTCTAAAATATTTATATCTATTTTAGATTATGTGAACAAATTAGTTTGTAGAAATCAGTAATTTTTTTTAATTTTTTTCTTGATCTTAGTCAATATTCGAACATGATTTTGCTCATAAATGGACCCAATTAACTGAAGTGAGGTAGAAAATCCGGGACGGACAGCCTAATCGACGAGGCCCGAAAGAAGACCCTGGAAGAAGAACATGGAATCTCACGAATGGGAAACAACAAGAGCAGTCAATCCCATTCCATAGCCCCTACCAGCCCAATTGATAGAGGCCCATATAAACACCTCACGAATAAAGCAGGTAAAGCCTTAACTGATAATTGCAGGACTTTACCCCAAAGGGAGCCCTTCCAGAAATTCTCAAAGGCCTGGGCCAAACCCAGACCCAAGAGGGGGTTTGGAAATAGTTTTCAACCAGCAATAGACGCGCCTCGGTTAGAACCTCACTAGCTGCGTCATTGCCCCAAGCGCAAAGATAAGTTTTGCTGTCCTTCTAGTCTCCTTTTTGTACCCATTCTCGTAGCCCTCGCCTATTCCTTGGCCGATGTGGGACATAAAACGAGAACTTGGCTGTGCTCTGTAACGTGCCCCACTACACGTACAGTTATGACGTCCACGTCCTTACATATACATGTTCTTATCTAATTAAAGCATGCATCTAATTTACATCTTAAACAGTCCACAAGATTCTGATTTTAGGGCGCTAATTAATGGCATGTGACACTCTATTTGTGAGAGAGAAGGGTCTGAAAAAGTTGGAAGATCATCAACGTAACATTGCTCTCGGACACCTTCATTAATAATATATTCCTAGGTATTGCGTGTTTCATTAGGTAAAAAGAAAAGCCAATAGAACCTTCAGAAGTTATATTCGTCTCCTTTATTATTGTGTTTCATGTTTAAAGGATTTCAGTTCATACTTAGGATTCTACAAAATTTTTAGTATGTGCATGTTGTATAGAATCATATGACAGTTTTTGAATTACACACAACAAGTGACATCAAACCAACCGAGAGAAAAATTTAAACATTTATTCATCTGTATCTCCAAAACCAACTCCCTCAAACGTATATACTCCCATGTCTTCCGTATAAGTGATTACTAGGATTTGAATCTTAAGTCATAAAGGCAATACTTCTCTTTGGACTTATTATTTTGTTATTTACATTGTAGTTCCGTGTGTATTGGATTTGGGCCTAATTCACAAAAGGTCAACCAGATGATCTTATGGTATCTTTTACTACTTTCTCATAATTCTTCCACTTATTCCCTTCACTCTTTTTATGCAGTCCTACGATATACAAATACAATTTCTGTTCCATTCCTCATTTCATGCGTCTTGGCTCTGTTTTATTATAGTCCATTTCTGTACATCTAGAATATGCTGAACCAAAAAAAAATGAATATTTTTAGGGAATACTCGAGCAAAGAAGAAATGGATCTCGTCTCTCTCTTGGACGAACCATATAGCCAAGAAAAATCATGAACTAGAATAGAAGAGCTTGCCACACTCATGAGTAAATATTTTGTAGTAGCCTTGTAGTTTACCAATAAGTTATGTCTCGTTTGATACTAAACATTGAAAATGGGGAATAATAATTGTTGTTAGGATTAAAAATATATATTAAAAAAATATTTAGCATAAATGATTGCTTATTACATGGGATTTGACAAACTCATGTAGGTGACATCAAGAAATGTTATGGGGAGAGGTGGTATTCTCTAATTCTACTTTTATGGGTTTGTTGAACCTCATGTAACAACTAATCACTCATATTAAATACTTTTCTAATGGTCTTTGCCAATCTCAATCACACAATCCTTATATCTTATTCTTAATGTTTTGTATCAAACGGGAATTTAGCTCCGAGTTGCTTAATTTACCTCATATATAATACAGGGTTCCTAGTAGAACTCACCCTTAACTTCCTAGACTCTAAGGACGCATGTAGGATGAATTTCAATTGCTTGATTTTCTCTAACACATACAATAAGAGCAATATAGATTAAAGAAGAAAACGAAGTTAACTAAACGAACACGAACAGATGGAATTAAAACAGAATATATACAAATCAAGGTGGACGGACTGGACTAGAGAGTTGAGATGAAGGTCTAGCTAGGGTTCTCTACTTACCGTCATGCACGCAAATAATCGAATAAAAAAGAAAAAGTAAAAGAAAATTAGTGTAGTATAAGCAAATCATAATTCATAACGCGGTTTTGTGTCTGACTCGGTGAGGCAAAAGGTGGCCTCCATACGATGTTTTCAAATCTAGAGGATCAAAACTAAAGTCAGTCTTTCTGATCAAGTTGATCAAATGTTACGTACGCTACATATATAGACTTGAAGTTAATTCCTTTAATGTTTCTGCAAATCTTAATATTTCATTTTACAGGACAGACCCAAAAAATTGAAAGTCTTCAATAAAGTCGGGTAAAAGTTCCACATATAGTCTTTTCTTTTACCTGAATAAGCTCCATATATAGTTGTCATACCCTTTCGGCAATCGTTTTATTTTACGGTAATAATCGTATAAAAACTCAAAAGTTAATATATGCAATTTTTTTTTTTGGTGATTTATATGAAATGTATAATTAAGATGGTTTCGATATATATGTTCAAAGCTTTAATCCGTCATTTAAAACAAATTACCGAAATTAAAAACGATAAGTAGGAAAAGGTGTTCCGCTGGTAAAATAATACGTTTAGATTAATTTTGTCATTGATATATATATATATATATAGAGAGAGAGAGAGAGAGAGAGAGAATTTCGTTGTGCATGTATATTTTAGGTCTTCAAATCTTAGATTAGAATTTCCCAGGGCATAGAGGTTGATCTGGTAAAATCAACGTCAACAACAAGTTTTCTTCTTATACTATTCTAATTCATTTATTTATATTTTGGTTTCCCTCAGTGCGCCACCTGCAAATGAATGTAAATTCCTTAGCTTGTCTGAATTTTTTCTTCTTTGACCAACATTGTTTGAAAGCATGAACAATTGGGTTTGAACTAAGATTATGACTTGGAATTTTTTCCCCTGTTTTCTTCCCCTCTTTTCTTCCTATTAATTATCACTTCTTATCGAATTCAAAATTATTATTTTATAAAAATATTAATTATTAAAAAAATAAATCTAAACTCTATATAAATTCAAAGCCTCTGGGGAGGCATTTAAACTAGATAAAGCATTATTTGTTGGAGATTCGATGGGTCTAGCCTCTCTGAACCGTTTTATGACACTGCTTCTATTCATTGCCTCCCTACTTCTTGTCATGCAGTCCATTCATGTCATCGCAGGTTTGTGCTAATTCATTCAATGTTATTATACGTAAAACAATATACTCCCTCCCCTCCTATTTAGTTTGAGATTTTATTTTCAATCATAAATACATGGCTTCAATTCACTTTTTTTTAAAATTTATAACTTTTTTTTTACTATTCCTATTGGATACGAACAACAAGGGTATCTCCGAAAAAGTTTAATACAAACAATGATTACATAGGGTATTTCAAAACAACATTAACATACATCATTTTATAAATAATCAACTTAGCCAATTATTTTCTTAATTTTTACCAATCACTCTTTTCGGTCTTTATTATAAATTTCAAATAATTAATTCACAGATAACAAACTATTAGTTAAAATTAGTCAAAAATAATAAGTATGTTAGAAATATACTTTTGTTTCTAAATATATTCTTGTAATGAATGAAAAAAATAATGAAAGAGAATGTATTGAAAAATGTGATGGGAGGGAGTCTGCCAAAAGAGATAGAATAAATAATTAAAGGTAGAATAAAAAAATACATTAAATATTAAAACAAAATCAAATTGAAACTTATGAAATGAACACCACCTCTTCTTAAATTAGAAACTTTGAAATAGGAGTAGTTAGCTCTCCTCTAGTAAGAACATAATTTGAAGAAAATGGAGAGGAGGGAAAGAGAGGAAAAATTGTAACGAGTTTAATTTGAAAAATTGATAAAGTTGGTTAAACGCTTTTAATTAATTTTTTTTACTCTTTTATCTTTGATATTCTCTTTACTAAAATTTTATAGCCCGACTTCTCTAATTTTTTAAACCGAACTAATTAAAAAATTTCCTCATAGCAAACATAAAATGATGTAACTAATTGAGCCCTTCCAGAAATTCTCAAGAGCGGTTTGTGTTCAGATCGAATCTATCCCTCTGTTGAATAACTTTGTTTTCCTTCTTTTAACTTTTACACAGAAAAGGCGACACCGAAAGTAAACTTGTTAAATACTGTGTACGGGAGTTTTGGCGATCATTTTGCAGAGATGGCCAAGAGGATTAGGAAACTGGGTGCCTTGCCAAGTCCTCCGCCCTCACCGGTGGGATCTCCTGCGTCAGGTCCGGCAACTATGTGAACAAGTAATATGCACGTCAAGAAAACGTGTGTAAAAGGATAGCCACATTGCAATAAACTATTTTGCAACTTGTACGAGCTAGGGTTCAGTATAGCTAGTAAACTTCTACTTGTTAGTAATTTAATGTAATGCAAATTGAATATGGTTTAGATCCCACCCTTCTTTTTTGTGATGTCCGAGCGCACTCGTTTATTTTTTTTAATCATTTTTCGCGGTGATTTTTTTTTTATTTGCCAACATTCTTTTGTAGGCGATTCATATGGTCATATCAAATGAGTTCTTACAGCAAATAAGTTGAAGTTTGAACCATTCTCAATACTTGAAGAAATCATTCTAGTCATTAGCCCCCCTTAGGCTTCCAAGACTTAAGCCTTCTAATTTGCCCTCTAGTAAATTATAAGAGATGCTCAGGTTATTCATAAACGTTGATCTTAATATGCTACCTCTAGTCCTTAATATCTATGAGAGCTAGTTGGAGATTAGATTTAGTCCTAAATATAATATATCAACGCATTTTAATTTGTCTTACACTTTTTCTTAAAACATCCCTATTAAATATAAGAGATTCTTAGGAAGCTGTTGTTGCAATTCACATAATTAAATATGTTAATTTGGGAAAGTCAACGTGTGCTTATTACTAATAACTAATTTAACTAATTTTTTTTTAATTTTTTAAATTATTTATTTAACTTTTATATTAAGGATTGGGAGTAGTAATATGCTATGATGATTTCAATTTCAAATTGGAGTTCGTGTAAATATAAAACAAAAATATAGGCTTTAACCCTCAGTACAAATATGAGCATGGCATTTTCTTTGATTGTATTATTGGAAAATCACTCTTTCTGTGTTTGGAAGGTATCTAAAAAGGTTTGGATCCTTGCTGGGACCAACGGTTACAGAAAGGTTAGGTTGTTTTTTAATTTCACGGAGGCTGCTATTTGTAAATATCAAAAGTCATAGACAGAAATCATCCCGCTCTCATATAGGATGTAGATTAGGAGATAAGTTATATACGGGTATATGTTTTTAGAGCAAATTAATATACTGAATGACTTGCTCATTATGCTTATATAACACATACACTAGAATGAAGATCACGTTGAAATCTCTAACCAAATGCAGAAATATTATGCAACAAGATTTGTCCAATAATAGATTTTTGTAAGCCATGCTAGTTTATTTACTGGGCTTTGTCTTAGAAAAAAACTTTATCATATCAAATCATCACACCATACTAATAAAAATTAGGTTTAGCAAAAAAAATTAGTTTCTCGTAACGTAATAAACCCAAATTCAAATCTTTATTAGAAGACATACCTATATTTAATATTTGATAGTATATCAAATAAATGCCTTCCAAATCCACTATGCCATCGTTGGAGGGTATAAATTAAAATTGGATTGGGCAATATCCATGCGTATAGTTTGAAAGTCGTGAAGCTCATAAATATGTAATTTTAATTCTACGTTGACTCGTAACATTCAAAGTCAATAGCTGCAAAAGACCGTGGTTGTTATTTGGACCAAGTAAAATACATACTCCTCTTGTCCTATTTATAAGGCACTTCCAACATGTTTCACACAGACCAAGAAAAACCTTAAACTGCATTAACTCTTCATTAAAATATAGCAACTTTCCAACTTTACCCCTATTTAATATATACACATTTAAAAAAAATAACTATCTACACTATAATAAATGAAGGACAATATAGTATATTCATAGTAAAAATTTAATGAAGTGACTTATAAATAGGAACAAAAAAAACATTCTCTCTCTGCCCTATAAATAGGACCAGAGGAGTATTTTTGAGGCGGTCAGACGTTAAACACACCTCATCATCAATTACTTTTCCTTTGAATTAATGTTGCGTTTTACGTGTTTTGTCTCTCCACAGCTAATTACGTTGAAAGTTATACACAACTAAACTAATCAGATTCTCTTTCAATCATGTGGCGGATATTGCTCTATAAATTGGTAGGCAACACCAAGAAGCAAGAAGCATTATAACGTCCTGCCAATTAATAAAGACGAGATTCATGGCTGCTGTATCTTCTCTTTACCGATGTGTGATACTATTATGGATTGTGTTCATTGCCTCCATTCTTGTTATCCTTCAGTCCGCTCAGGCTACCTCAGGTTTGCGTTTTGTTTGTGCCACCAAAGAATATATACTGGGTAGTTACTAACTCTTTGTTTTGATTTGGATACACTCAAGGGCGTTTTTGGGATTTAGAAACCGGAAAAACACATGCAGTGCTATCTCCGGTTGTCCGTATAAAACTCATTTGACTAATTTAGAGAGATTAAAAGAATGAAATAAATTATTTAAAATATTATATTTATTATTTTTCTTTAAACTAATTTGCTTGGCTTGTAAACTGATATACAATATAATAATACACATAATTATTTCAAAGAGACCGTATAACATATATTATAAATAATTATTTTTATTTTTATTTTCAAATTAGCTAGCTAAGCCTTATATCAAAGGTAGTATCAAATTTGTATAAATTTTAGGCATCCGAGTTAGGTATAATGGAAATTTACTCCAATCACGAGGTTTAACGTGTGTGGTGATGTGCTTGCAGGTATGAAGATGAGGAAACTGGGTGGGTTGCCAACAAGTCCACCTGTCCCCCAAGGTTCCGCTGGTTCGTCTCCGATTCATGACCGCTAGGCATTTATATTCATTCACACGCACACAATTAGAATCACAATATGTGATTAAAATGTTTAGTGATGGCATCGATCACCTGTATCCAAAAAAATTTTTAGAAAAAAAAAGCTTTAGCGTACTTCTCAACTGTCGAATGTCAAAATTAATCATTCGAATATTTTATTTGGAAACGCCGATCAAACAATAATATTACGTTTTTCTTTAATTCTTTCTTTTTGTTTTTATTTCACGTTGTTTTCGTTTCTTTTCTTTTTCTTCTTTTGGGTATTGTAATGGCCTCTTGTTTTCTGAGAAATTAAACACATTCATAAGGTGAATTTTAATTACATATATCCAACTCAAGTTGGCATGTGAAAAATACCATTCAATTAATTCAGATAAATCATTGGGAAAAAGACAGAAAAATGCACCTCCAACTCTAAAAGCCCAGAAACGTCTGCCCAATTCCACAAATCCCATTTTGGTACCATGAGACCAAATTGGGATTATTATGTGAAAGGAAAAGACCACATTGCCCTTCATTTTAAATATTATTTTTAAAATATCACAGACCCTACTGGCCGGCCGGTCACCGGACCTCCGGCAACGGCGGTCATCGGAGCTCCGGCGACCAGCCGACAATTGGTCACCGGAGCTCCGGTGGTCGGAATTTTTTTTTTTGAAAATTTTTACAACTTCAATATAACGGTTAACAACTTTTGTAATGCTATTCACAACTTCAGTATAGCAATTAACAACAGCTTTTCTGGAAAATTCAACAAACTCCGGCGACCGAAAACAATTATTTTGAAAATTTTTACAACTCCAATATAATCGTTAACAACTTTTGTAATGCCATTCACAACTTCAATATAGTAATTAACAACAGCTTTTCTGGGAAATTCAACAAACTCCGGCGACAGGAAACAATTTTTTTGAAAATTTTTACAACTTCAATATAACCGTTAACAACTTTTGTAATGCCATTCACAACTTCAATATAGCAATTAACAACAGCTTTTCTGAGAAATTCAACAAACTCCGGCGACCGGAAACAATTTTTTAAAAATTTTTTACAACTTCAGTATAGCGGTTAACAACTTTTGTAACCCTATTAACAACTTCAATATAGCGGTTGAAAAAACCTGTTGTTAACCGCTATACTGAAGTTGTTAATAGGGTTACAAAAGTTGTTAACCGCTATGCTGAAGTTGTAAAAATTTTCAAAAAAATTGTTTCCGGTTGCCGGAGTTTGTTGAATTTCCCAGAAAAGCTGTTGTTAATTGCTATATTGAAGTTGTGAATGGCATTACAAAAGTTGTTAACGGTTATATTGGAGTTGTAAAAATTTTCAACTTCAGTATAACGTTCACAATTACGTTTTTTTGAAAATTTTTACAACTCCAATATAACGGTTAACAACTTTGATATAGCAGTTAACAACAAGTTTTTAAATTCAAAAAGTGACATTTTTATAACTTCAGTAATGCCTTTAACAAACTCAAAAACCTGTTGTTAACCGCTATACTAAAGTTGTTAATAGGGTTACAAAAGTTGTTAACCGCTATACTGAAGTTGTAAAAATTTTCAAAAAAATTGTTTCCGATCGCCGGAGTTTGTTGAATTTCCCTGAAAAGCTATTGTTAATTGCTATATTGAAGTTGTGAATGGCATTACAAAAGTTGTTAACGGTTATATTGGAGTTATAAAAATTTTCAACTTCAGTATAACGTTCACAATTACGTTTTTTTGAAAATTTTTACAACTCCAATATAACGGTTAACAACTTTGATATAGCAGTTAACAACAAGTTTTTAAATTCAAAAAGTGACATTTTTATAACTTCAGTAATGCATTTAACAAACTGAAAAACCTGTTGTTAACCGCTATACTGAAGTTGTAAAAATTTTCAAAAAAATTGTTTCCGATCGCCGGAGTTTGTTGAATTTCCCAGAAAAAACTGTTGTTAATTGCTATATTGAAGTTGTGAATGGCATTACAAAAGTTGTTAACGGTTATATTGGAGTTGTAAAAATTTTCAACTTCAGTATAACGTTCACAATTACGTTTTTTTGAAAATTTTTACAACTATAATATAACGGTTAATAACTTTGATATAGCAGTTAACAACAAGTTTTTAAATTCAAAAAGTGGCTTTTTTATAACTTCAGTAATGCCTTTAACAAACTCAAAAACCTGTTGTTAACCACTATACTGAAGTTGTTCATAGGCTTACAAAAGTTGTTAACCGTTATATTGAAATTGTAAAAATTTTCAAAAAAATTGTTTCCGGTCGCTTGAGTTTGTTGTTGTTAACCGCTATATTGAAGTTGTTAATAGGGTTACAAAAGTTGTTAACCGCTATACTGAAGTTGTAAAAATTTTCAAAAAAATTATTTCCGGTCGCCGGAGTTTGTTGAATTTCCCAGAAAAGCTGTTGTTAATTGCTATATTGAAGTTGTGAATGGCATTACAAAAGTTGTTAACGGTTATATTGAAGTTGTAAAAATTTTCAAAATAATTGTTTCCTGTCGCCGGAGTTTGTTGAATTTCCCAGAAAAGCTGTTATTAATTGCTATACTGAAGTTGTGAATAGCATTACAAAAGTTGTTAACCGTTATATTGAAGTTGTAAAAATTTTCAAAAAAAAAAAATTCCGACCGCCGGAGCTCCGGTGACCAATTGTCGGCTGGTCGCCGGAGCTCCGGTGACCGCCGCTGCCGGAGGTCCGGTGACCGGCCGGCCAGTAGGGGCTGTGATATTTTTAAAAATAATATTTAAAATGAAGGGCAATGTGGTCTTTTCCTTTCACATAATAATCCCAATTTGGTCTCATGGTACCAAAATGGGATTTGTGGAATTGGGCGGACGTTTCTGGGCTTTTGGAGTTTGAGGTGCATTTTTCTGTCTTTTTCCCTAAATCATTCCATACTTTATAAATTTAAACTTAATAAACAAGCAAGTGTTCATAACAAAGCACAAATAACGTCCAACCAGTGCCAACAACTAATATAAACACTTGTTCGTATGTCAAGGTAAAGATATTTGTTTCTTGGCGATATAAGATTAAAATGATTTATACTTATTTGTCAACGCTACACTTCTTTTTTTTTTTTTTTAATTATTGTTCAAGTAAAATTAATATTAACTTTTTATTAATATTAACATGGAATACAGGTATTCGCCTCCTATAAATTTTTCTGGTCCCATCCGCCGTAATTAAAATACTCCTCCGGTCCTTATTATAAGACCCAATTTGACTTTTTATTTGGTCCTAATTATAAGACCCAATCCATTTTCTCTCTTATATTTATGCATTTTTTCCAAGATAATCCTTCTAATAATGATAGTTTTAGCCAATATACTTAATTAGCAAGGATATTTTAGGAATGACAACACTTATTTATTATAAATAACCAACTTAACTTACTTCCTTAATTTCCTCAAATAAGTCAATTGGGTCTTATAATTAGGACCGGAGGAGTATTTCCTTTCTTTATAGATTTAGATGCTAAATTTGTATTTTACAGTGATAGCATGCGGGCTTGATTTCTTCCCAATCCTTCAACGTACCTTTGGATTCTACCTGAAATTTTAAGCCGATTTATAAATGGGCCTCATTAAGTACAATGGACATTCAGAACTTACCACCCCTCTGTGGGCCCGAACAGCCCATTGGACTAGGCCCAAACAAAGACAGAGAAGGAATTAGAAAATTTGAAGTAAGGAATCGAAGGGCTTTACCCCAAAGGGAGCCCTTCTAGAAATTCCCAAAGGCCTGGGCCAAACCCAGGCCCAAGAGGGGGTTTGGAAATAGTTTTCAACCAGCAATAGACGCGCCTCGGTTAGAACCTCACTGTTGCGTCATTGGCCCAAGCGCAAAAAGGAGCTTCCACTAACTTCTAGGCTCTCTTTTGTATCCCTTGCCCTTTCGTTAGCCGATGTGGGACATAAAACGAGAACTCGGCTGTGCTCTGTAACGTGCTCCGGTACCCGTACGGTTATCACATATACCTCTTTTTTATGTAATAAAGCATCTAATTTACCCCTTAAACAGTCCACAGGATTCTGATTTAAGGCGCTAATTAATGGCATTTGACATTCTATTTGTGAGAGTGAAGGGTCTCAAAATCTGTCCCAAAAAGTTGGAAGATCATCAACATTGCTCTCGTACACCTTCATTAATAATATATTCCTAGGTATTGGGTGTTGGCCAATAGAACCTTCAGAAGCTGTATTCCTCTCTTTTATTATTGTGTTTCATGTTTAAACGATTTCAGGACATATTTAGAATTTTACAAATTTTTCAGCATGTACACGTTGTGTAGAATCATACTACGGTCTCTGAGTTATACATTAAGTGACATCAAATTAACCCAGAGAAAAGTTAAACATTTATTCATCTATATATCTCCAAAACCAACTCCCTCAAACATATGTACTCCCATGTCTTCTGTATAAGTAATTACTAGGATTTGAATTTTAAGTCATAAAGGCAGTACTCCCGCTCTGGACTCATTATTTTGTTATTTACATCGTAGTTCCATTTATATTGGATTTGCGCCTAATGCACAAAGGGTGAACTAGATATAATTCAATAGTATCTTTTACTACTTTCTCATTATTCTTCCACTTGTTCCGTCTACTCTTTTCACGCTGTCCTCCAATATACTATACAATTTCTGCTTCATTCCTATTTCTTACAAAACCTCAAAGTGGCTCTATTTTATTATAGTCCATTTCTATATATCTGGAATATGCCTAACAAAAAAATGAATATTTTTAGGAAATACTCAGGCAGAGAAGCAATGGACCTCATCTCTCTTGGATGAACCATATAGTCAAGAGAAACCTTGAACCAAAATAAACGAGTTTGCCCCACCCATAAGTAAATATTTCGTAGTAGCGTCATAGCTCACTAATAACTTAGGTCTTGTTCAGCACAAAATATTAAAAATGAGAGATAATTAAAGATGGCGATTGGGATTTTAAAAAAAATAAAAGAGTGTTTAATATAAAAGATTGCTTATTATATGGAATAGGACAAATTCATGTACATTACATCAAGGAATACCATAGGAGATGTGGTATTCTCCAATCCTATTTTTATAGGTTTGTTGAATTCATGTAACAACCAATTATTCATATTAAATGCTTTTTCAATGGTCTTTTTCAATCTCAATTCCAATCTTTACCTCTTATTTGCAATACTTCAAGGGGAAATGGCAAATAAAGACCCTTGAAAATATAAAATGGCAATTTGGGTACTTCAATTCATAAAATAGCTATCAGAGACCGGGTCCTAGATTGCAATTATGAAATGAAGCCCAAATGACTAAAATGCCCTTCCTTTTCTCTTTCTTCCAGCACCCCATTTCTTTCTCTTTCTTCCAGCACCCCATTTCTTTCTCTTTCCTTCTTCTCTTCCTCTCTCTCTTTGTCCTACTCTCCCTCTCCCTCTCTCTTCTGATATTAGAAACGTAAATTTCTAACTTCCTTTCTCTCTCTCCCCCCTCTTTCTTCTCTTTCCTTCTTCTACTCTCCTTCGACTTCATTCTTCTTCTCCAGAACCGTGACGTTCTTCCATGTTTTTCCCAACCCATTGATTTGCAATGGGAAAAATGAAAACATGTTAACCGTGTAGCTTCCATATTTAATTTTCTGCAAAACATGTAATGCTAATAGCCTAATATAGTACTCTTCATATAAAAGCTCTCATTCTCCATAATCTCTCTTTATTCTACAATCTCATCTCCTACTGATATACTCGAATTAACAACTATTACCTCCTTTCATTGTAAAAAACTGGTTGTTGTCAAAGAATTCTGGAAATTATCATTTACGAAGAGAAATGTAAACTTGTATAAAAACCTTATCAGAAGTGATAAGTTCACTATGACAAATGACAAGCTGAGTATGGTAAATGACAAGTTCTCATAAGGTTTTCATACAATTTTAAATTTCTCTGTTAACATGATTGAATTTTCATTTTGATTTATGAAATGACAAATTTACTATGGCAAATGACAAGTTGAGTTTGACAAATGACAAGTTCCCATAAGGTTTTCATACAATTTCAAATTTCTCTATTAAAATGACTGAATTTCCATATTGATTTACGAAGTGAAAAGTTTACTATGACAAATAACAAGTTGAATATGACAAATGACAAGTTCACATAAGAATTTCATACAATTTTAAATTTATCTGTTGAAATGACTGAATTTCCACATTGATTTACAAAGTGACAAGTTTACTATGACAAATGACAAGTTTCCATAAGGTTTTTATGCAATTTCAAATTTCTCTATCAAAATGACAGAATTTTCATGTTGATTTACGAAGTGACAAATTTACTATGGCAAATAACAAATTGAGTTTGACAAATGACAAGTTCCCATAAGGTTTTCATACAATTTCAAATTTCTCCATTAAAATGACTAATTTCTACATTGATTTACGAAGTGACAAGTTTACTATGACAAATAACAAGTTGCGTTTGGCAAATGACAAGTCCCCATAAGGTTTTCATACAATTTCAAAAAAATGAATGAATTTTCACATTGATTTATGAAGTGACAAGTTTACTATGGCAAATAACAAGTTGAGTATGGAAAATGACAAGTTCCCATGAGATTTTCATACAATTTCAAATTTCTTCGTTAAAATGACTAAATTTTCATATTGACTTACGAAGTGACAAGTTTACTATGGCAAATGATAAGTTGAGTTTGGCAAATGACAAGTTCCCATCAGGTTTTCACACAATTTCAAATTTCTCTGTCAAAATGACTGAATTTTCACATTGATTTACGAAGTAACAAGTTTACTATAACAAATGACAAATTGAGTATAGCAAATAACAAGTTCCCATAAGGTTTCATACAATTTCAAATTTCTCTGTTGAAATTAAAATTTGCAGATTTCTGACAGCAACTACTTCTGATAAGCAGTAAATGACAAGTTTAGTAAGATTAATGACAAGTTTTGTGAGTTGAACCCCTTGTACAAGGAAACTAATTACGAGCTGCACCTCATGCAATCTTGAGTCTTACATTCCATCATAAAGTTGACTTCCCTTCCTCATTCACATGCAATGAATCATCCAAGCTTTCATTCTTTAAGGAGGAGTAGATTATGAACTTGTCACCATCAAATTGAAATGTATTTCCTAATCTAACCATAGTCCTCAAAGAATTTCTTGACACCTTGTTCCATTTGGAAGAATTGTCCTGTACGCAAGACAAAATCCAATATGATCTTGGTATGTTTTCTGGGTATGTACACACAAAAAAGTTCAAACTATATATAAAAAGACACATACACATTAAAATAGCCTTTGACTTTCTCCATGAAATTGATAAATTGACTAATGAAAGTTAATCATGAATTTTCATTTCTTGATTTCCTCCATAACTACTTGACTCACAAAGACAATACCAAAGACAAAGTAAAGAAAGAAGGAGGAATTCAAAATGAGTGTAAGCAAGGATAAGGCGTAAGTATCTTCAAGCTTTTGATATAGTCTTCATAAGTTATGGTAAGATAATTATTAGATATGCATAAAGCCCTGTTTTAGACAGTAGAAAAACATAATGAATTGATAATGTTCTGATATATCCAAGGTGATAAAAGATGAATCAAATAATGTTGCAGATTTGGTACTTAGTTCAAGCAAGGGCAGAATATCACACTCTGTATGCATTACACATAATCTTAAACAAGCATAAAACAATGCTCCAACATGCTTTGCTACACTGTTCCTTCTCTCTCCGAGACAAGGAATAATAATTTCAAAGTAGATTTTCTATTCAAAATCCAACAAACCATCGCAATATTATTTTGTTACAAGAGAGATAATAGTACAAGCTGAAACTTTACCAAATATTCTAAGGTACAGATCCTTCTTCGCTGCACCAAGTTTGTGGCTATGGAAGGTGGAAATGGAGATAGGGTTTTGAGCTATGGTGGAAGAATCAGAACATAGCAGCGCCTTTCTCTCCCTCTAAATTCTGAAGTGAGAGACGTGGCTGAGGTGAGGACTAGAGTGCAATGCTTTGATCTTGATTCAGCAGCAGCAAAGAGAAGGACAAAGAGAGAGAGAGCAAGAGAAGAAAGAAAAAGAGGGAGGGGATGAGACGGAAGGAAGAGAAAGGGAATGGCATTTTTGACTTTTCTCCTATATTTCATAATTGCAATTTAGGACCCGGTCTCTGATAGTTATTTTGTGAATTGAAGTACCCAAATTGCCATTTTATATTTTCGAAGGTCTTTATTTGCCATTTTCCCATACTTCAAACTAAACATGACCTTAACTTCAAGTTTCTTAATTTACCTCAAATAGAGTGTTCCTAATAGAACTCACCCTTAACTTCCTAGATTTTAAAGACGCATGTAAGATGAATTTCAATTGCTTGATTTTTTATCGAACACATATAATAAGATCAATAAAGGTGAAAGAAGAAAACGAAGTGAACTAAACGAACACATATACAAATCGAGGTGGATGGACTGGACTTGAGAGTTGACATGAAGGTCTAACTAGGGTTCTCTACTTACCGTCATACACGCAATTAGGGTAATATAAGCAAATCATAATTCATAACGCGGTTTTGTGTCTGACTCAGAGAGGTAAAGGGTGGCCTCCATATGATGTTTTCAAATCTAGAGGATCAAAACTAAAGTCAGTCTTTTTGATCAAGTTGATCAAATGTTACGTACGCTACATGTATGGACTTGAAGTTAATTTCTTTAATGTTTCTGCAAATCTTAATATTTCGTTTTACAAGACAGACCCAAAAAATTGAAAGTCTTCCGTAAAATCGGGCAAAAGTTCCACATATAGTTTTTACTTTAACCTGAGTAAGCTCCATATGTAGTTGTCATGCCCTTTCGGCGTTCCTTTTATTTTACGGTAATAATCGCATAAAAACTTAAAAATTAGCACATGCAATTTTTTTTTGGTGATTTATATGAAATGTATGATTAAGATAGTTTTGATATGTTCAAAGCTTTAATCCGTCATTTAAAACAAATTACCGAAATTAAAAACGATAAGTAGGAAAAGGTGTTCCGCTGGTAAAATAAAAAGCTTAGATTAATTTTACCATATATTGATATATATATATATATATATATATATATATAAAATTTCCTTGTGCATATATATCTTAGGTCTTCAAATCTTAGATTAGAATTTCCTAGGGCATAGAGGTTGATCTAGTGAAATCAATGTCAACAAACGAGTTTTCTTCTTATAATATTCTAATTCATTTCTTTGTATTTTGGTTTCACTCAGCGCGCCACCTGCAAATGAATAGAAATTCCTTGGCTTGTTTGAATTTTTTTATTCTTTGACCAACATTATTGTTTGAAAGCATGAACAATTGGGTTTGAACTAAGACTATAATTTGGAATTATTTCCCCCCGTTTTCTTGCCTTCTCTTCTTCCTCTTAATTATTCTCTTCTTATCGAATTCAAAATTATTATTTTATAAAACTATTAATTATTAAAAAAAACTGAACTCTATATGAATCCAAAGCCACTGGCGAGGCATATAAACTAGATAAAGCATTATTTATTGCAGATTGGATGGGTGTAGCCTCTCCGAACCCTTTTTTGATACTGCTCGTATTCATTGCCTCCCTTCTTGTCATGCAGTCCATTCATGCCACCGTAGGTTTGTGCTAATTTATTCAATGTTATTATACGTAAAACGATATACTCCCTCCACTCCTGTTTAGTTTGAGAGTTTATTTCGGTAATAAATACATGACCTCAATTCACTTTTTCTTTAAATTTATAACTTTTTCTTTTGAACTATTCCTATTGAATACGAACAATAAGGGGATATCCAAAGAGGTTTGATACAAGCGATGATTAAATAGGCTATTACAAAAAAAAACACTGGTACATATCATTTTATAAATAATCAACTAAACCAATTATTTTCTTAATTTTTACTAATTACTCCATCCGTTTTTTATTATAAGCTTCAAATAACTAATTCACAAATAACGAATTCTTAATTAAAATTAGTTAAAAGTAATAAATAGGTTAGAAATATATTTTTGCTTTCAAATATATCTTTGTAATAAATAAAAAAAATAATGAAAGAGATATATTAGAAAATGTGATAGAATAGAGTATGGCAAAGGAGATAGAATAAATAATTAAGGACAATATAGAAAAATGCTTTAAATGTTAAGACAAAATCAAATTGAAGCTTATAAAATGGGTCATACCTCTTCCTAAATTTGAAACTTATAAATCGGACTGGTTAGCTCTCCTATATTGAGAACACAAGGGAGTAGTCCTTAATCCGTTTGGTATGAAGGAAATGGAGAGGAGGAGATGAAGAGAAAAAATTTAACGAACCTGATTTAAGAAATTGATAAAATGGAGTTAAAAACTTTTAATTAATTTTTCTTATTCTTTTATCTTAGATATTCTCTTTATTAAAATTTTATAAACCAACTTCTCTAATTTTTTAAATCAAACTCATTAAAAAAATTTCTCCTTTTTCTTGTTTCCAATTTTCTCATACCAAATATAGGGTAACTAAACATTGTAGGTTTTTACCCCAAAGGGAGCCCTTCCAGAAATTCTCAAGAGCGGTTTGTGTTCAGATCGAATCTGTCTCTCTGTTGAATAATTTTGTTTTCCTTCTTTTAACTTTTACACAGAAAAGGCGACACCGAAAGTAAACTCATTAAATATCGTGTACGGGAGTTTTGGTGATCATTTCGCAGAGATGACCAAGAGGATTAGGAAACTGGGTGCCTTGCCAAGTCCGCCGCCCCCACCCGCGGGATCTCCTCCGATGGGTCCGATAGCTATGTGAACAAATAGTATGTACGCCAAGAAAACATGTGTAAAAGGACAGCCACATTGCAATAAACTATTTTTCAACTTGTACGAACTAGGGTTCAGTATAGCTAATAAACTTTTACTTGTTAGTAATTTAATGTAATGCAGGAAATTAAATATCAGTCAGATCCCACCCTTCTTTTTGGTGTGATGTGCGAGCGCACATATATTGTTTTTATCATTTTTCCTAGTGATTTTTTATTTGCCAAAATTCTTTTGTAGGCGATTCATATAGTCATATCAAATGAGTTCTGATAACAACTTAGTTGAAGTTTGGACCATTCTCAACACTTCAAGAAATCATTCTAGTCATTAGCCCCCTTTAGGCTTCCAAGACTTAAACCTTCTAATTTGTCCTCTGGTAAATAATAAGAGGTGCTCAGGTTGTTCATAAACGTTGATCTTAATATGCTACTTCTAGTGCTTAATATGTATTCCAATTTGCCCTCAATACAAATATGAACATGGCATTTTCTTTGATTGTATTATTGGAAAATCACTCTCTGTGTTTGGAATTTATCTAAAAAGGTTTGAATCCTTGCCGGGTTACAGAGAGATTAGGTTGTTTTTTGATTTCACGGAGGCTGCTATTTGTAAATATTAAAAGTTAAAGACAGAAGTCATTCAGCTCTCATTTAAGACGTAGATTGGGAGATAACTTATATATGGTTATATGTTTTTATAACAAATTAACATACTGAATGACTTGCTCGTTATGCTTATATAGCACACACTAGAATAAAGATCACGTTGAAATCTCTAACCAGATGCAGAAATATATATGCAACAAGATTTGTCCAATAATAGATTTTTAATTTGTAGGCCATGCTAATTGATTTATTGGACTTTGCCTCTCTGTTGTATCCCAAGAAAAAAACTATCATATTGTCATCACACCACACCAATAGGAGTTGAGTCTAGCAGAAAAAGTTAATTCCTCATAACGTGACGAACTCACCAGATTCAAATTTTCGTTAGAAAAGATACTCACATTTAATATTTGATAGTCTCTCAAATAGATGCCCTCCAAATCCACTGTGCCATCGTTGGAGGGTATAAATTAAAATTGGAGTGGGCAATATCCATGCGTCTCATAAATATGTAATTTCAATGTTATGAGTCAAATTTTCGTTGACTCATAACATTCAAATTCAATAGCTGAAAAAAACAGTGGTTATTATTTGGACCAAGAAAAATATATATTCTGAGGCAGTCAAACGTTAAACACACTTCATCATCAATCAATTTTCCTTTGAATTAATGTTGCGTTTTGCGTGTTTTGTGTCTCCCCAACTAATTACGTTGGAAATTATACACAACTAAACTAATCAGATTCTCTTTCAATCATGTGGCGGATATTGCTCTATAAATTGGTAGGCGACACCAAGAAGCAAGAAGCATTATAACGTCCTGCCAATTAATAAAGACAAGTTGAGATTCATGGCTGTTGTGTCTTCTCTTTACCGATGTGTGATACTATTATCGGTTGTGTTCATTGCCTCCATTCTTGTTATCATTCAGTCCGCTCAGGCTACCTCAGGTTTGTCTTTTGTTTGTCCCACAACAGAATATATACTGTGTATTTATTAACTCTCTGTTGTAATTTGGGTACATTCAAGGGCGTTTCTGGGATTTAGAAACTGGTAATACGCATGTACTGCCGGTTGTTAATATAAAAATCATTTGACTAATATGAAGAAATTAAAAAAGTTAAATAAATTACTTGAAAATAATATATTTATTGTTTTTCTTCAAACTAATTTGCTTGACTTGTAAACTGATATATAACGTAATAATACACATAATTTTTTAAAAAGATCATGTAACATATGTTATAATTAATTAATTTAATTTTTTTTCAAATTAATTAGCTGAATCTTATATTAAGAATTAAAGGTAGTATCAAATTTGTATAAAGTTTAGGCATCTGAGTTAGGTATAATGGAAATTTACTCCAATCACAAGGTTTAGCGTGTGTGGTGATGTGCTTGCAGTTGCAGATATGAAGATGAGGGGACTCGGTGGGTTGCCAACAAGTCCACCTGTCCCCCAAGGTTCCCCTCCTTCGACTCCGAGTAATAACGGCTAGTCATTTATATTCACTCACACACACAATTAGAACCAGAATATGTGATTAAAATGTTTAGTGATGGCATTATCCGCCATTTCCATTTTCAATTTATAAAGGTTTGGCAGTTGTACCCCAAAAAAAAAAAAAAGCTTTAGCGTACTTCTCAACTGTCGAATGTCAAAACTAATCATTCGAATATTTTATTTGGAAGCGCTGATCAAACAATAATATGACGTTTTTCTTTAATTCTTTCTTTTTGTTTTTATTTCACCTTGTTTTCGTTTCTTTTATCTTTTTCTTCTTTTGGGTATTGTAATGGCCTCTTGTTTTCTGAGAAATTAAACATGTTTCTAAGGTGAATGTTAATTACCTTTGTCCAACTCAAGTTGGCATGTGAAAAATACCATTCAATTAATTCAGATAAATCATTCTATACTTTATAAATTTAAACTTAATAAACAAACAAGTGTTTATAACAAAATACAAATAACGTCCAACCAATGCCAACAACTAACTTGTTTGTATGTCAAGGTAAAGACATTTATTTCTTGGTGATATAAGATTAAAAGTATTTACATTTATTTGTCAGCGTTGCACTTCTTTTATATATATATATATATATATATATATATATTATTATTATTATTCAAGTAAAATTAATCTTAACTTTTTATTAATATTAACATGGAATACAGGCATTCGCCCCCTATAAATTTTTCCAGTCCCATCCGCCGTAACAAAAGTATTTCCTTTCTTTATAGATTTATATGCTAAATTTATGTTTTATAGTGATAGCATGCAGGGTTGATTTCTTCCCAATTCTTCAACGTACCTTTAGATTCCACATGAAATATGGAATTTTTGGCCGATTTATAAATGGGCCTTATTAAGTGCAATAGGCATTCAGAGCCTACCACACCTCTCTTTGGGCCCGAACAACCCAATTGACTAAGGCCCAAACAAACACATAGAAGGAATTAGAAAATTTGAACTAAAGTATCGCAGGGCTTTACCCCAAAGGGAGCCCTTCCAGAAATTCTCAAAGGCCTGGGCCAAACCCAGGCCCAAGAGGGGGTTTGGAAATAGTTTTCAACCAGCAATAGACGCGCCTCGGTTAGAACCTCACTAGCTGCGTCATTGCCCCAAGCGCAAAGATAAGCCTTAAAGTCGTACAAGCCTCCGTTTTATAGGCATTCCTGTAAGTCTCGCCGTTTCATTAGCCGATGTGGGACGCAAATCGAGAACTTCGATTGCCGTACTATGTCCTTCTGTAACTCGCCACACTGTATATGTATCTGAATCCGACAAATCTAGGCCTTCACATACCTGTTTTTAACTAACAGTGCATCTAAATTACATCTTAAAAGTCAACAAGATTTATATGTGAGGTTCTTATAGCATTTGAAATTCTCTTGGCAAGAGACGACGATCTGCAAGATCTGTCACAAAAATTGGAAAATCACGTGTGAGGTTGATATTCGAGGTTGTGGATGTCTCTCGAAGAGAGGAGAAAATTAAGAGGAGCAGATTGCTTTAATTTTGATCTGATCGTGTCACTTTCAACTCCATTTATGACTGCTCAGTCTGAAATAAATATGTATATACTTTCACTGTCATGTTGCTATGGCTTCTCGTCGGATCCTTGCTAGACTAATCCACGCTACACTATAAACATCGGGCTCAACTAGGTTTAGAGGAACAGAGAATGACCTTTCACAATATTATTGTTCCTTCTTTTTACAACAGGAGATTCATTATTGCTAATTATATTGAAGAAGAAATTTCAAACATCCCGCTGTCATGTTTCCTGAATATCACAGTTCATAACTCTTGCTACAATTATAAGAAAAAGCAAAGGGATATATAAAGATTTATCTCTTGCATGATAAGTCAAGAGGTAATTCATCTCAACAACTTTCCCTTGACTGGTTCTTTTCCATGCTTATCAAGCCTTTATCTGGAATTCAGGACCATACTCTCAGGAATATTGAAAAAGTGAAAAATGAAAGTAAGACCATTACTGTAGAATTCAAAATATTGGCTTTAGTCTTTTTTTCATTTAAAAAAAAAATCTCCATGCTTTTCCCCATTCTTCATTCATTCTCATTCTCTGAATATGTTCTGTTTATCTCTTGTTCTATTTGAACTCGTCATTGAAAAGTTTATTCTATTATTTCACATTACATTCCCTTTCGAAAGTCCTTGTGGGGATAAATTTTGAACGTGTTCGTGGTCTAAACGCTACCTCTTTATCAAGTCTTTTCAAAGCAGGCTTCAAAAGAATGATAATCGTCGACAATAATATATCGTGGTTTGAAATAGAGTCATATAAAAGAATAAATTTATGCAATGAACACACAGAATATAAATCTACCCGAGAGGCAGCCACACAAACAGCTGCATGCGGGAAGATATTTAAAGCAATTATGGTGATGCACAGATGCTGTTTGGCTAATATAGCAATTATGCACAGATCCTGCTTCTTGGATTCCTTTTCATAGAGAATCTAACACTTTGGCATATCCTTAACCTATTGCCAAACACGCTCATCTTCTCTTTCATATCTCTCTTCAAGCTGAAACTTCAAGATGTGATTCCTTTTGAAAGCGATTTCTGGCACAGTTTCTCTCTCCTTATTTACTGATTGGTTACCCTTAATCTTTTGGTTTTACTTTTGTGGGTTATAACGTGGTTTCATGCTTTTGCGACTTACAATATATATGCTAGAAATGTGCGCATAGGCCCATTTTGCTATGGATAGCGTAGTTTCTATTTTAGACTTGTTTCTTTTTTAGGTCAACATACCAAGAATGGACAGCCACGTTTTCACACTTGGCTTTACTAATCCTTTAGCAAAAATAAGAGAGGGCACAGAAAGAAGCTGATACACCCTACATATTAATTGGTTCTGTGGGTTGATACTCTGTTCAGTTCATAGTTAATGAGCAGTAAATAATGCTGCTGCAGAAAATTCTTTTGCAGCTGATATTATTTACCATTTGAAGTTCATCTATCCAAACTACTTCATGTGTAAAGATAATTAAACCGGTTCCAATGGCGTAAATCATGGAAAGGAAATATTCTAGAAGGCCTAGTCATGAGAGGAGCCAAAATTGAAAATTATATTGTACAAAGTACCTAAACTTCCCCCGGGGGGGGGGGGCCCAAAATGTATAATGTGAGAAATAAGAGCATTTGGAGAAATGGAATTGCTGCAAGAAAAAGATTTAAAAAAACCATGTAATAAGGGGTTTTTATAGTCTGGACCTTATAACTTAACTGACACCAAGCATCTCTCTTAAAGCTTTGTCCCCCCCCCCCAAGCGTGAGATTGTTAATTTGAACTTTCTAAGGAGGGTATAATGGGTGTGTGAGTTATGGCAAAAAAATGTTTATATTCAAAAGGATAAATGTTATTATAGAATAAGTACAAAAATAAATGCCAGAATTTACCCAAATAAATAAAATCAAATGGTGTTAGTTCTTAATTACTGCCTCTAGTTCAAAATATAAGCTAAACTTTTTTAAAAGAATTTTTTTTATAAGATAGCATTCACTTTTATAAGATTACATCAACAGTGCACATGCATAGCCACAAAACAAAATCCCTGTGAAATGAAATTTAAAGAAGCACTTGGTACTGTGTGGTATTCAAGACTCCAATCCTTAAAATAATACCTAGCAATTTAGGGAGATTAAGAAAGTCATTAAATTACTTTCAAGTATTTATATTTATTGTTTTTATCCAAACTAATTTATTTCACTTATAAATTAATGTATAATCTAATGATACATATACAAGTATTTTAAAAAATCGGGTAACATATGCTATACTTAAATAATTTAGTAATTTTTTTAATCTCTCTAAATTAATCAATTGAGTCTTATATTAAATAACGGGCATAGAATAAGAAATATGCTTTGATTTGGTTCAATATACGCTGAAACTGATCTGGTTCAATGGCCTGCTTGGTGATGGTGACTTGTCAACCACGCGCATATTACACAGAATCATCCACAACCTTCCAGCATTGTGTGGTTAGGTTTCTTTCAAAACCAATGGCTCTAAATAAGGAATAGCAAATCACTCAAGGCACCTTGCTTCTCAGTCACCAACTTTGGAAAAATTAAAGAAAGAGATAAAGAGTAATTCGTCAGCATTTAATATACATTAGTTAGGTAAACAGTATTAATATTAATATTAATGATGTTGTACAATATTTTTGAACCACTTGACAGCTTCACTTTCACTTGCCTTGACCCATTCAAGGTCCTACTTCAGTGGAGTATCTGCATATTGTGGGCCTCACACACCACTTATAGTAAGTGAACAGGATAGATGTAAAATCAAAACAACTTTATACGATTTCGATTGTGAGTTTCAACTTCAGAAAATATACGATGATATCAGAAGATTTACAGAAAATCCCACAGCACATGGGCGAACCTCCTGCATAAATAAATGACCCAAGGAGGATTAGGTGGAAATTAAATTTATTTGCATGAAACAAAAATTACATTTTATCCATCATTTGAACTATAATAAAATAACTAAAAAAATTAATACCCATAAGTCTTAGAATATACATATATATATGATATGATTTTGATAGAAAGTACAGTTTCCCACAAAGGTATTGGCTTGCATGGATTTACATGAGGTACGTAAATGGACGGTTACAGGAGTATCCTTTAGAAAATATTTTATCTCGTGAAAAGTGGTTACAAAAAGTAAGGTACAAAGAAGTAGAAATAGCTTGTCTATTATAGAATGGTGATTCATGGCCCTTTAAGGCCTTTTCCTTTTTTCCTATAAATAGGTGCTTGTGGTGAGAGAGCTAACAGTCCAAAGCTGCAAATCAAGAGATTTACTTTTTCTTCTTTCTGATTCTGATACTGTAGAGTGTAGAACTAGAAGGTGGTAGAGAGAACTGGGGGGTGAAGAAAAGAGAGGGAAAAAGTGGGTATGATGAGATTGTTGACAGAAGATAGAGAGCACAGACGATGATATGCATTTATCACATGAAACTCTCACTGCATTTCATTCCTTTGTGCTCTCTATTCTTCTGTCATCACACTTTAATATCTCTCATCACTTTCCCTCTACATCACCTCTTCATGTTCTCTCCTATATTATCACTGTATGTCTTTTACTTCATTCACGATACTATATATGATGCATCTCTCTTAACTTCTCTCTCTTTTCAAGTTTTACTGTTTCTCTCGGAACAAATTTAAATCATTTTGTTTTTCTGAGTTCATTCCATCGGTCAGATATATATACACATACCCTCAGTGACAGGTTGGATGAAGATCACACGAATCAGCTGTTGATGATGATGTCTTAACAAGAGTTTTTGGCAATCCGCTGGTAAAACGTAACTGGATCTCTTCTTTTGGGTAGAAAGCTGTTATGATTTCTTAAGAACGCATCTGGAAGAGGTTTAAGAACACATAGCATTTTTAACTGATCCCTTTGCTGATAGTATCTTGTGGTGTATCTCAAGAAGTGAGCATATAAGCAGCTTAGAGAGTTTGTACAATACTGATAAAACGTAACCGGATCTTTTCTTTTTTGGTAGAAGCTTTTAGTTTATAATTTCTTAAGAACGCCTCTTTGTGTATAATGCAATGCATACCTGTAAAAGTTTCTAAAACAGCAAGGCATTGAGCATTTGCTTGATCATATATGTATATGTCTTCTGGTTTCTTCTGAAAGAAAAATCTCATGTTCTCTGATGATATATGCTATATATGCAGTATCATGATCGCCGAATGATTCGCAGGAACAGCCCCACTTCATTTTGTGGTAAGAAGAAATAAGGGAAGAAATAGCAGAGAAGGGCCCCACTGACCATGACACAACGTACGTGTGGGCATGTACCTATTCCGGATTCTTCTTCCAAGTTACTCTGCCCCCAACTTGTTCATTGATTCGCTAAGGTGATCCTAAAAATCTGCGGTTGTTCTGCAGATAACAGCAGAAGGGGTCCAAAAAAAAAAAAATTGTCACTGGTAATGATTTGACACTCATGAATATATCTATCTGGTCCTTCAATGGTACCACTTGCATTATTCATATCAGTCTCCCGTTGATCTCGATCTCGTCGTAAATGTTTCAAAGATTGTATTATCATTTATTTACCATCTCTGAACAGCACAGATCAAGAATAAAACTGCAGATATAAAGAGTAGTAGTGAAAAAAAGCCAAGGGTGGTCCCTGTGAATTATTGGAGGGACTTTAATTTGCTTTTGCCAGGAAGTGTGTTGTGGAAAAAATGGGATACGACCGTAAGACAGTGGAACCAAACACAGAGACACAGAGGTTTCGTTTTCGAATAGATAACATCCAAGAAGACACAGAAACGGTTTCCTGTAAACAATGCGAGCCACATAATAATAATGATTAAAATATACATATATATTCACGTGTATGTTAATTTGTTCGTACTTGTATGTGAAGGGATTGAGGTGAAAGAGAGAGGACAATTAATTAAAGTCCTCTCATTTTCTAAACCAACTGGAATGGGATCTGTAGGAAGGACAAGTCTGTTAAATCCTGAACCTAATCCAGCTCACATTTTGATCCTTTAATTCCCTGTTTGAGATGTAGTTAGTCAACCCATAATAAATGAAATGACAGAAAAAATTAGTTTATTATTTTTTTAAAAGATTTTTCTTATTGGTTCGTGTAGACAGTAATTAAACCAGGGTCCTTAATATAATATTTCGTTTGATTTTTATTTTGATCCTAAATATAAGACTCCAATCCAATCTATCTCATATATATATTCATTTTTTCCTAAAATAGTCCTTGTAATAATAATAGTTCTAGCCATTACACTTGATTAGTAAGGATGTTTTAAGAAATACAATACCTATTTATTACAAATAATTAACTTAATTGATTTTCTTAATCTACTCAAATTAGTTAATTAGCTCTTATATTAAAAATTAGAGTTAGTATAATCTCTGTTTGATAAGCTTGTACTTGTCCCGCCGGAAACACAATTGATTCATCTATCTATATATGTGATAAGTACTAAAATAAGAGATTCACAATATATAATAATTTTTACTATTGATATGAAAGAAGGTGGCCGTATCACAATTAAACATTCATTTGTTTGATCCAAACATCAATGTAGCAACTTTAAAATTTAAAAATCAGTAAATCTAGTTGGTGCTTAACCCATTATGAGTCAAACTAAATATATATTATAAGGAAAGATAAAACCTCAATATTATTTTTAATTTATGAATGAAATATGTTGTTGTCTTATTGACTCTATATAACATGTTAATATATGTTGACGCCCAATGCAACTACTACACTGGCTGTGTGACTATTACGTTGTTGATTATATATTTTGGGAAAGAAACAAGGGGGCTTTGTAATATTGTTATTTGTTTTTTTTAATATATAATATATATTGACTCAAAATTAGATTTTAATTAATTGAACTTCGATTTAGTGTACCTTCAACTAAATTGCTTGACTTAAAGATACTCGCATGCTTAATAGATCAACCAATTGGATTAAAAAAGTAATATGCTAGTCATGTTTAAGAAATTTTTTATGCAGATTGAGATAATGTTTATTATGAGATTTGGTTAAAAAAAAAAAGATGTATGAGAAATTATATTCAATCTATTTCACACAAATTTACAGACTACAGTAACATATACAATGTTTTAACTAAATTTTAAATTTTAAAATATGTCAACATACTTTAAATATTATTTTTATAATATAGACATATGTTAAGCATATAATGTTTTGCATTTACATATTTTTTTATATACTCTCAACCTGAATTCAAGCAAAATGCAGCCATAAACCGTTTCTTATATCAATCAATTTTAAGACTAAAGCAAGTTCTCAAATATTAATTTTAGTAACGCCACATTAATTTTGAAGCATAGTATTCGGATTAAATTTATTTTGATGCCACATTATACAACAAAAATAATATGACTGTACAAATATATTATTTAGAGTTTAGGCTGGTGTTGTGATAAAGCACAATCGTAGGGCCCTTGCTCACAGAATCACAGGGCCGAAAACCTCAGGGCGGCTGAGAAATTCATTCATGTCAGAAATGGGTGCCAACTGCCAACATCCAACACAGAGAATGCAAAATTGCAAATTGCCAGCCAGGACCCAAACTACATGTTTTTATTTTTTTTTAAATTCAAAAAGTTTAGGTGAGTTGGGTCCTAAGAGCTCATCAAAGTTAGGACATGCCTCCAGACTTAGAGAACGGTTAAAAGGTACTTACAAATCGCCCACTAACAAGGTCTTCACATCGGCAGCGGGATTCAAACTCACGACCTTGTGAGTTATGAGCCGACTATTGAACCGTCTCTATCAATTGCAAATATCCCTGCTTCTCCTTGTCTTCATGCATAGACTAAAATTACTCATTTCATACAAATCACAATTCTACTCTCCTCTAGTCTAAAATGTAAAACCTATTTTATACTTCTTCGGTTTTTAATATAAAACTCATTTAAGTAATTTAATTAGATTAAGAAAGTTAGATAAGTTAGTTAATTATAAGACATGTGACACATTTTTCCTAAAACACCATAATTATCTTTTTTAATACCTCATCTCCCTCTTTTCTTGATTATGGTTGATGGAGTATCTATAAAGGCAATTTACAGAAAATTGATAAATATGAGAAATGAGTTTTATATTTAGAACCAAAACCAACTCAACAATTGAATCCTATATTAAGGACCGAAGGAGTAATATAAATTATATTTAGGACTGGAGAGAGTATTTACTAATACCTCTTGTTTTAAATATAAGATTTAGTTTATAATATAATCTACACTATAAACTGAGTTTTATATTTAGGACCCGGCTATACATCAATCAAGATTTTCACTTGGCTAGAGGTAACAACAGTATGCAAATGTAACTTTTGTTTGCTAGAACTTTCTATTCTCATGTGATAAATATTGATCAACAAACTTGCACAGATTGCATCAAGGTGACGACCACGAGGACGACGACAACAATAATAAAAATAATAATTTATGCAGTTTTAAAATTGTTTATAATTCATCAATGCATACATCCATATATCCTTTTTTATCAGAAAATCTAATAGTAAACACGATTTAAATTTCTTCCAACAAAAGATTTCTTCCTAAACTATACTTTTTACATAGCCTTTCTATCACCCAAAACATACACACAAATACTATTTCAGAGATTAACAACAACACTTACTCCGCTAGGTGTCTTCGACTACGCTCTATCAATAAGCCTCATTTCATAGATTACTATACACAACACACAACTAAACTTGGGGCTAAGACATCACCAGTTGATTCTAATTCAGCTGGTGCAACTAGGGATACAATAACAGACTTACGCTGATTCAGCTACATCTTCATTTTCCCTCTCCTTGAATGACTTGCTGTGAAGATCACGGGTGATTCGAGTCGTTGTATCCAAGAAGTACAATATAAAACAAGTCAAGCAGCAGCATGCAAACATAGGTATGGGTCCATAAATCCAGAGAACAAGAGCAAATGACAAGTAAAATGCTCTCAAACCAAGGGACCAAGCAAAACTCCCACGATTCAAGGTTTTTGAAACATACTCAATAAGATCCTTTTTACCTTTCAGTGCAGGTGCTGTAATTAAGAAGCTGACATGTGCATAGCATCTAATAGATTGCACATTGCATAGAAATGCGATAAGAAAGCATACCGAGATAGAAAGGCGCTTGATTGCAGCACAAAGAGATCCCCTATTGCCATAAAGCAATTTGGATGTTGAATTATCGCTTGAAAAAACACCAATCAATGAACTAAGTGTGACTGCCGCTGTAGCAAGAAGAGTAGATGCCATGATATTGTTGCGAATTGCCTGAACTGCCAAAACCCCGTTTTTATAGGGATCCTGAAAATGTGCCAATGGAGTTCAACTTAGAATTCATTACATGAATTATCATAAATGATTGTCAAGATGGCTGGTAAAAATTTGACCTCGGATAAGCTATGCAAGTAAAACAGAAGAGCAGGAAAACAGCACAAGAGATCTAATCAATAATGCCTCTAATCTCACACCAGCTAGAACGTGTCCAATCAACAAAGTATAATCAACCCAATAATATTCCCAAATCACTCTCCTCTCGACTTAGTTCTCCTAATGTAAAATGCGTATCAGTTTTTTGAAGTGAAAATATATACTATTAGCTTGGTTGATAAAGTATGACTCCCCCAATATCAGTCGGCTTAGAAAATAATCATTTTGTTTCTTCGGTAAATTATTCTATCATTAACTACTGTACCATCAAATTTTCATTTAGGACAACTACCTACTGAAACCTTCTTGGAAGATGCACAAAAATGACCACTATCATGATAGGCTGCAGATGCAGAAGAACCAATTTTCTGCAAATTAAATATTCATATAAAACCCATGTTCAATAACTGGAGCTACAATATAACTGGCTACTGTGCTCAACAGGCAGAACAATGCTCAAAAGGTTTTTTCCGTAGTTTTTAGCTGCTCATTGACCTATGACACACATGTATTCAAAAATTCACATGCCTGAGGTCGCATCCATAATATCCTGTACTCCAGAGAAACGAAAATTCATATGGATTTGTCAACCAGAGATTTGCCTTGTTGAAATTCCATAACCATGGACTTGCAGCCTTTAAAAATCATTTTGCAATTTCCTCCATGCAAAGGCACTTATACTTCACAAGATCATAGAGTTGAAAGTTCAAATAGCCAGTACTATATCCGCACATATTATTTCCCTGAACCCATTAAACAAGATCCTAAACAACACCTCGCATCATGTTCGGTGGACAAATACTTATGCACGGAGACAAATACTTTATCTTTATTTAAAAGAAGAAGAAGAAGAAGAATAAGTCTTCAAATAACAGCGGAAACAATTTTCAACATTGACCAGAGATAGCTTAAATTGACAAGCTTTTGATATCTATTAGTTAGGACTAATTTTTCAATTTTTCAGCACAGGGATGTTTAGGTCTGTTGCCTGGATCTAGGTCCAACGATGATGTTGATCAATTTATGATTCCGATAGATTTAGACTAATCAATTCTCCTAGTCTGACTAACTGGTCTGCAAATTGAATAATAACGAGTTATACCACTCAACTCACAGTAAATCTTAGAAGTAATAAAACGCTCAGCCAAGAATAAAAGTATTGCTATTGATGACAACAAAAGTTACAGCGCAAAACGCAATTTACCTCATGGTGCAAATAAAATCCAATTAAGGCATACCACAACAACAAAATTATGTCCTTATTAACCCCTGTGGGTTTCCCTACACCAAAATGAGCCAATTATTGCTATCAACTTGTTATCAATCAATCTCGATACAGTAGTCGTACTTCTGTCGGTCGGTACAATGAAATATTTCAGGAAGACAACAAACACGAGTACGACTGCGAATTGACAAAGAGAAGAGGCGAGACAGAGAGAGAAGGATCAAGAAATTACTTACAGTCATCATGGAAGTAACCCACTGGTGACGAGACAAAGCGTTAAGGCCAATGACAGTCCGATATGGATCCCGAAGTATAGTAAAGAGAAGCCAAACGTGATATGTCCCCAACACCACCAGACCCAGAGGCACCAATACGACATCAAGCTGCTGCTCATCCATTACTCCTCCTATATAACCTTCACTTGCCAGTATGGCTGCTAAAAGCTGATGATTTGCCACTCTCCTTGACGTTTTCTGATCTCTGCCCTGTCAAAGACGACACGAAAATCCCCAGGTTTTGTAATTCTGAGCAATTTCACGCGTCACTTCGACTTCGATGGCTGACTCAAACCCCACTATACCACATTCACCTTCTTTGTCGTTGTGGATTCAGTGGGTGTTAGTATTATAGATTGGATCACAACGACACATGGAAACCCCTTGATTCGATACCGGGATTTCAGGGTGAATCAAAGAGACGAAGGCGAAGAAGCTAATCACGGCACAAGGCAATTAATTACGCCTGGTTACAGCTCATAACCATTAAGCTGTCGTCCTTGGAAGAGAAGCTAGCGTCAATCCCCGCCGTTTTCGTTTTACGTGTCGTTTGCCCCTTCGTGTTCGAGTTTAGAATTGAGTTTAAACCTTAAAACAATGATTAGGACCTATTTATAAGTGATTTTTAATATAAAATTTGAAAATTTACTAATTTTTATTTTAAATTTAATAATTTTTTAATTTTATTCATATTTAATACTCCTCCAGTCCTTAATATATGACATAATTCTTGAGTTGATTTTAATCCTAAATATAAGACCTATTTTTTATATTTATCAATTTTCTCTAAATTACTCCTATGTATATTCCCTCAACCATAATCAAGTAGAAGCGGGAGATGGGGCATCAAGAAAGATGATTATGGTATTTTAGGAAAACTGTGTCACTTTTCTTATAATTAACTAACTTACCTAACTTCTTTAATCTAATCAAATTAGTTAAATGGGTCTTATATTAAGGATCAGAGGAGTATATATTATATCTTATACAAATAAAATTAACATAATAATAAATAAAAGATAAATATCACATAAAAATAGGAGCAAATAATGTCTTTTTTCTATGCTGTAAAAAGATGCCTGTCCTTCAAAACTATTTTGTATTCCCTTTTATCTTTGCAGCGAAACCATGCTGTCTCCTCTTTTATAGTTTTCTGTGATTTATTTTATTTTATAGATTTATAGATAAGCGTTCGAGTTTGCCTCGATTCTGCCTTTACCCCTTTTCATAAACTACAGGCAGTGTGAACTAGGGATGTGTTTGGATGAAACCAAACCATAGTTTGGAGAATAGCTTCTGGAGAATAGATTCTGGAAAAAATAGATTTTGTGAAGAATAGATTTTGTGAAAAAGTGATTATGATAAATGAGAGTGTTTGGATAGTTGTTATCAGAATAACTTTTTATATGTACAAATTTTACTAAAAAATGTATAAGTTAATATGATAATTACATAAAAGATAGATTTTATAATATATTTTAATTTGAAAAAATAAAATTGTTAATAATATATTTTTTTACCAACATAATTAATAATATATAAAATAATATAATTAATATGTATATATATTTATAAAATATAAGATTAAATATGTTTATAAAAAAATAATTGAGGAATGTTAAAATCATATTATCGTTGATATCTACTTTACAGGTACAATCATATTCTCCCATTTGAGCCAGAAGCAGAATGAATTCACTTCTTCTGAAACCATGGTTTTGAGTTCCAAACCATGGTTTTGATCCAAAACCATGGTTTCTGTTTTTTCCTGGGTGTTTGGCAAGTCTGAGACCCAAACCATGGTTTGGGTCTCAAAACCATGGTTTTATGTGTTATCCAAACAGGGCCTAGGTAGTTTTTATCTATTAACAAAAAAAGAAATGTAAACTCACCCAGCTAAATTGTGAACAGATAATTTTTTCAACGTATAAAATGAGTTTTATATTTAAAATTAAAATATTTTTTTATATTTTATGTCAACTTTAAATATTATAATCTCATTTTTATGATGTTTTGAGACATGCAAGCCGCTCAAATCTGTCATGGTCGTAATCCTGTGGGACCCATTGATATGACATAATTGAATAGAAAAATTCAGAAAAAATTCCACATGCCCATCAGGCAAAGGGGCGACCGTCAAATTAAGAAGAATTATTCATTTATTTTTTGGGTGCAATTCATTGATTCATTTTGATAATGAGAAGCATTTGATAACAACTATTCATCTCATCCTTAATATAAACCATATTTAACTAATTTAATTATATTTAAAAAATTAAATGAGTTAATTAATCATAAAAAACATGACATTTTTTTAAAACATCCCAATAATCTTTTTCAATATCCTCTCTTTCTTCCCTAAGAAAGTATCAATAGGTTAATTTTTAAAAAAATTATAAATATAAAAAATATATATCTTACATTTGTGATCAAAATTAAGGATAGGAGGAGCATATCAAATCGAGTTATTAGAATTGAAAACATTGGTCAGGTTACAAGGGTGGAATCAAATAACCCATGGTTTTCAAAGGGATTGGTTAAAAAAAATAAAATTAATAACCCATTTAAAAACGGATTTTGTACCGTTTACACTCTAATTATTTAACACGTGAACAGGCCCATTCGGGTTCGGGTTTGCTCATTTAACTTTATGCTTTATTTTTTAATTGATGATAGATAACACATGAATAAAAATGTATTCTGTCATTGACAGTGATGAATTGTGTATATAGAGGCAACAAACCACAACTTGCAACAGGGAAAGGACTTAAAAAAAAAAATTAATAAACATATCAACAGTTTAAGGAACCAAGAAATTATCTTATCTTCAATATTAAAGCTCTTGTCCAGATTGCAGACCAGAGAATTGCCCAAAGGTTACGTCTGACTTCTCAACTCCCAGTTCTGATGGCAAGCAATGTGCCAACAAGAACAATCGATTGAGAAATGGCGAGTTTGCAATTCAGAAAGACCCCATTGATATTAGACGAAGAAAAATAACATTTCAGACATGTCAAGGACATGTCCTGGTGAAAGCCAACATCAATTTACGCAAGTAAAAATTTGTGGCTTTTCCAGCCCAATTAGTTTTACAGAATCAGCACTATTATAGAATAAGCAAATAAGCTCATATAAATTATCGCTGAAATTCATTTCCGGTCCAGCTTATCTTCAGCTAAACTTTAGATGTACCTACGAACTTTTGTCCGCGGCTTTGGCCAAGGAAGTGAAGTTAAACCTAAAAATAGCAATGAAAATCAATGGTCATGAACCAAATAAAACAGAAGCTTTAAACACAGTGCAGCCTACTGACATTAATGCTCCTCTATAAGTGGAGGGCTGCGGGTTTGATCCCGCTTGTAACCTGCTGTTAGTATCTGCCCCTTTATTTAAAAAAAAAAAAACTATAGAATAACTCCCAGGTTAAGTGCACGTGCATGAATGTTTTTTGGGGGGGGGGGGGGAATCCAATTCAACAGAGACTGGTGTTTACCTAATCAGAGACTTCTTTTGCGGCACAGGTGCAGGAGTTCCACTTACTAATGGTGCTGTCAGCTCAGCAGGCTGATTCCAACCAAAAAAACAAAAAAAAAAGGGGAAAAATTCAGAAAAACTTCAATTTCGAACCAATACCACATGGAAAGTAACATTTGCAGCTCTCAGAGAACGGCCCTCTGAGAAAAAATAGGACAAGGCAAAGGCAATAGGAAATTAAAACCTTTAGAGATGGAGGATAAAATGTGAATTCCAAACTAAATTATCATCTGATAGCATATATAAAATAATCGATTTTAATAAGAAAACCTCGTGATATAATTATGCTTCACTAATACCATATCATCAAACTTTATCGATCTTTTTGTTTGTAGAATATTATGCCATCAAATTTTACCTAGAATACTAAGGACAAACAAAACAAAACTGTCAAACACTCAAGCAGCTATTATATATATGCAGCAAAGACACTGGATGAGACTAAAACAGGGACTAACTGAACTACTGAAGCTGAGCAATTTTAACAATATCATGGCTAATATTTGATTTGACACAGATTTGAGCAACACTAACACATACAGTGTAAGACAATGGCAACGGATTTTTTTTTTGGGGCGGAGGTTTAACATCCATTGAAAATTCCAATATCAAAAAGCCCTGAGTTAAAGCAAGATGAGAGGTTAACCTCGAGCTCCTCCAAGCTGCCACCAGAGCGTAAATGAGTCGAATGAATCATTTCCTCATTTGAAATAACTGGCTCAGTTGCAACAACAGCCTTCAAGTTTAAAGAGTCTAAGCTGCTGCTTTTCCCGTCTCCTCCATCTCCTTTCACTTGATTTCTATACTCAAGATCATCTTCAAGTTCATCTGGTTCTTCTGGAAAGGCTTGGTGTGCATCATATGGACCAGACATAATCTTCTCAATAGCCAGCTTTTCTGCTTCTTTAGAATTTGACGTATCAGAAGCAGCAAGTATTGGGTTGACCTGTACATTGCCTCTTCCTGATCCATTAATTTCACTCTTCTCAGACGATATCTCCTCTGGAGAATTCAAATCAGATTTCTCACTCTTTTGTCCCCCAATAACATTGGCTTGTGAATCGTCATGTTTTATAGAACAAGAACTGGCCGTGCTCATAGTTCTATCCTCATGAAGTTCCCTACTGGAGGAAGGTAAAGATGCCAGGGACTTGGAACTTCTCAAGTTATCCTCCAATTCATCATCTGCTCGCTTTCTCTTCTTTTCATTATCTGTTCCACTTGCAGCTGCTCTACTTTCATGAGATTTTTCTTGATTCTGGCCAGAGACCTTCAATTCTGAACTCCGCTTACTATCCCAAGTTACTTTAGTTGGGCGGGAAGGACGAACACCGCCAGGAAATACAAAGGTAGGTAAATTCCGACGCTTCACATGAGATACACGAATCTCCATTCCAGGTTTCCATAAATTGTACACATTGACAGAGTGCTTAAATTCTTCAACAGTCAGCCTTATATCAAATTGTTCGCCTTCATTAACAGGAACTCCTTGCTTACGTTGCAGACCCATGAAGTAACTATAGTGGAAAGGTCTGGATTTGTCCGGAAAATCACCAGGATGTGGATGACACTGAAGCATGCCATATGTGTGCCTCTCAAGCTAGTTTTTTACAGACAACCAAATTAGGTTATGTATGAACAAAGAAACAAAGTTCCCTCTACATCTCAATAAACAAATTTAAATTGAAGAAAAAGACATGTAAAAAGAGGTAAGAGAAGATATGATAGGACCCAAGGAGGTGCATGGAACCCACCCTTAAAATCACGCTTTCAAGGGGGAACAACCACACACTTTAACTATTATATCAAGCATCCCCTAATACTCCGTGTAGGACTTAAAAATCTCATACAGCCCTAAAGAGTCAACCTCTTGATGGTTGCGCCAACACCACCTTGGCCTCTTAACTGGTCAAAATCCTCTGCAAGTAGCCCTCCTTGTGTCATTGGTCAACCAGCTATAATACCAAATGATAAAACCTAAGGATGTGCAAAGAACCTGCCCCTAAGAAAACATGCTATCAGGGGGGAAGTGTCACTTGTATTAAGTACAACACCAAGTATTTCAATATTGCTCAATGCGAGACTTAAGCGTCATATACTACCCAATCACTATCAAAATAGTATTATAATAATAAATAATAAGGAAACAAGTTACAGTGTTTCACCTTTAGTGTCAGTTGACGAAGGCGAGACTCAACCCAGCCTTTCCATTTTCTAAGATCATCAGCATTCTCTGCACTAATGTCTATCTGTAAATAATTCTTGTAAGCTTCAAAAAAGGGATAAGGCTCAAAAAGAGTATCCCAATTAGCCTTGTTTGTCTCCATAGCCTACAAAACCCAGAAATATCAAATTTACACAATTCAAATGTCACATAAGAAGAATTTTAAATACAATTACTAAAAATGTCTGCCAGAGGTATTTAAAAATGTTGATTATCCCACAAGCAAATTGTTTATCCACTGATAGGGGAATTCAGTACCTCCTTAACAACTTCAATATATATAGGGGTACATTTTGGTAGAAACTAGAAATACAAAACTTCCAACTCAAAGTTTATCAATGTTTATAATCAACATTCAACACATAAAGTAAATAAACAAAAAGAGAGAAACACATGCGCACGCGCACAAAAGACTTGTATGGTTATTCAGACTCTTCCTTCCCAGCTTTCTAGGACAGACTTCTTACACAAAAGTGTATAAAGTAAGAACAACAAAAGCAGTGAAGATCACAATGATATCATAGTTGATCAAACAACGATATCCAATTTCCACCTCTAGCACAATTTTGATACAGGAACACCAACTCTGGGGTCCCTTGAACCATAGATTCAAACTTCTCCTATGCTGAACAAGAAATTTTGAGTAAGAACTAATCAAGGTTTGGCCAAAAACAATCATGTCTCGTGCAATAAGATCATACCTCACATATTTCACTTCCCCGTTGAAATTCCTCTGACATAATGCGCAAAGTACTTGATGATACATTGTAGCTGGAGTTCATAGAAGGATAAGCAGGGGTAATTATCGGCATGAGATGAAATCTATCCTTGGGATATTTTCTAGGATCCCAAACTTGAAGTCCAAGAGATCCTTCTTCAATGTTGCAAAGCATTACTGGATTTGGCCAGCGCCATTGAGTATATACCCGGAAAAATCGAGATACTAACATATTAGGCAGTGCATTGGGATAAAGCTGGCATATTCGAGCAACAAGCAATGCCCAATTTATACCACCGAGAAAACCTGAAACCTGAGAAGAATTTAACAAGCAATCGTATTAGATACATTAGAAAGAACACAACTGAATACATTGAACAAGTTCGGGCCAAAAAGGAAAAAGCAAGGGAACAAGCCATTTTGAGCAGCAGAGTCACCATACATTTGAATAAACACCTCGGCGCTTTGCCCAAAATCTCATACATCTTAATGTCGTTCGAAAGTTCTGCACTTCACAATCAAAATTTCAGAACCAACAATAAATGACAAACGACAAAAAGGAAGGCAAATCTATCTCTGCACTAAATCAATAGCCCGTACCTGAATATTTGGAACCAAACGCAAAATTTGATCAGTAACCCGACAACCATTAAGACTACGAACAGTTTGCTCATCTGCATTTTGTAATATTGAATCCTGAGATATATCTAAATCCTGCGCCCCAAAAAATCCAGTATTACTAAGAAGTAAACATAGATTTAAGCTCCGTGATGGGTTAGAGGAGGAATTTTTTTCTAATGCTGGTATATTTGGGTTAAAACGCCATAATGCATGTCAGATATCCAAAAGGTTCATTTTGTCCATTCCTAGGGAAAATAAGTACTGGAACTTGACAAATATTCCCTCCGTCCCTCATTATAAGATCCTTTTAACTAAATTGCACGGTTTAAGAAAACAATTAAAATTAGTTTAAAACAATTAATATATAGCAAATGCAATTTTTTTCCAAATACACCCCTAGATATAAATAGGTAAATGTGAGAGAGTAATAGTGAAATAAATGAAAAAAGAGAATATATTAAATGCATTAAATTAAGGATAAAATAGGTAATAATACATTAAATACTCAGACAAACTCAAAGAGAATCTTATAAAAAGAGAGAGACCCACTCAAAAAATTGGATCTTATAATAAGGGACGGAGGAGTACCAACAATTGTGCATAAAAATAATCATTTTTGCATCAGCAACTTACATCTGGAACAACCCACAAAGATAACTTTGCATAAAGGAGATCTATGGAAACACCATTGAACTTGAATTTCATCACTGGAACATGTGCATCAGGCACAGGGTGTAGTTCAGTCACTTCTGGCATCTCAGATAGCATATTTTGTAGCTCACCAAAAAAATCTTCCTAAGGACAAGGCATAAAAATTTTAATCGACATGGGATATGAACACAGAAAATTAATTTTTCACCATAAAATGCTCAGCATGTACCTCTCTGCTAGCATGTCTAGGGCCCACACACAGAGTGTCTATATCTGCTCCAGGGCCATGCACCTGCAAAATATGGGAGACGAAGTTTAAGAAGGAAAAGTGATGCAAACCTATTTAAGGTAATATATAGCAAGCGTTTTTAGCCATTCATCTTTGTTTCTGTTTCAAGCATCAAAATTTCCGCATTAGTTTATTGTGGTGGATGTATGGGGAAGAGATTATAGCTTATCAGACAGAGCCATTGGAAACTTTGAAAAAACTAAAAAGCCTTCCCTGGAATCAAATTCTCAAGAGTACATAGCAACCATTTCAATAAATAATGATCAAACTTAAGTGCAAATGACACGAACTACTAACAAATTACCATGTCACATCCCATTTCTAATATAAAAAAGAAGACAAACAGGTATCTCTACAAATTATTATGTTTTAAAAAAACTTGTATAAAATAAATTCAAAATAATCATAAAGTTCACACTCCATAGATCCATAGTACTACTTAGACAAAACACAGAAAAAGTCAAATGCACATAATCATGTTCAAATATGACTTCACGTCACACAACAGCACGAGTTTCAAAAGTGAAATAACATCTGTTCAGATCCTTAGATCTCTAAATGATCATAGAGCTAAGGGTTTGCAAAGAGGATGTGCCTCTCTTCATAACTTTGTTTCCTGTTCCAAACCTTAAGTATCATGTCATTTGGCTATTTAGTCCCCATGATGCCTCTCCCAACGTTTGGCCAGACAATCCCATCAAGCATACAAGAAGATAACAGCACAGAGAAAAATAAATATGAGGAAAACTTATGAAAAAGCTTCATACCCCTAAACGATAGGAGCCAAAAGTAAAGATCTTGGCATTTGCTTCTTGCACCAGTTGTTCATTGAGTCCCTTTGCACGGCTAATGGCTTTAACCCAATTCTTCACAGTCTAATTCATAATAGAAAAGCACAACTGGAATAAACAACATGCATCGGAAGCTCCACCACATCCCCAAGATGGTCAGAAGAGAAACCCAAATAAAAATTCAAAGAATAAAGTATACAGTCACTCCAGCAAACTTCACATCCCGGAAAAAACTCACATGTATATATGTTTAACTAAGTTCCTTCACAGAATTCAAAATGATATCGAAAATATATAATTCAACCTGGTCTAGCCTGCCAAGCACTTCTTCCCTGCTCACAGCCTCCTCCTGAGTCTCATACAATCCCGCCTCTTGCAAATACTGAACACCCAGAATCCAAACTGAGTATGAAAAAGCTTACAAAATGTCTAATAATTAAGAGCAGAAAGTGAAAACAGAACCTTCTCTAGTTCACGGGTCTTCATCACATCGTAATCTGTTGGCCCACCCAATGAAATGGGTTCCGTAATGCCTAATCGCGGTTGCGAATTGCTGCGATTGCTCAATACGGGACTCCCCATCGATAAATTGATACAATTTTTGTTTATTATAGTATATCTTTTGCGTCAATGATAGGGAATTATAAGTTATAGATGGTTTATCACAGTCCTTTTCCCAAAAATATAACTTGATGAACAAAATGAAACGGGAGAAAAAACACTATAACAATGAGATGATTTTTGATTACACAGTATAGGGGGAACATTCAAAGCTGTGGACCTTGACCATAAAAATATAAGAGAAAAAAATTACAAAGCAATCTGGAATCAGTTCCTTCCAAAAATGGCAAAACAAAGTACAAAGACCCTATAGGGGATTTCAATTCGGATCAAACCGTAGCCCTAGAAAACTATATAAGCACCACGCAACCATAGACCCCATAAACAGATAAGAGCACGCGATTAAATCTTGTAAATCTTTGCCTCCAACAATTCTTGTGGGTGTAGCACATCAGCCACGGGAAGAACCTCAAATCTCCAGACAGTAGAAATTAAAACCTGGAAGAAGTGACGAGAGTCTGAGTTATAAGAGAGAAAAACTGACAAAAAGATTGCAGAGATAGAGAGAGAAACGGTGGGTTTGCTTTTTGGTTAACAGTTGGTGATAACGCTGGAAAAATGATGGTGCCGAACCCCTGTTATAAAATTCACGAAGCTCAAGTAGATATTTCATATTTTCATGTCTAAATATAAATAAATATAAACTAATAAGGAAAAATTGTTAATAAATACCACTTTCAACTAAGGGTGAACAAAACTGAATCGTAACCAAAAATCGAATTAAATTCAATTGAATTTTGATTTTTCAATTGGTTATTTCGGTTTTCAATTATATATTCAGATTTTATTGTTTTAACAATTCGGTTTTGGTGTTCGGTTCGGTTAGAAGAAAAAGATTTTCAGTTATAACCAAAAAACCAAAATAAATATATTATATATTTATATTTAATAAATATTATTATAATAAATATATATGTAGGTTTATGTGAACTCTTTAAATATATTTATATTCAATAAATATGGTTATAATAAATATTATTATAATAAATCACATCGAATAATGAAATATTTATTAATTAATTGTTGTAATTGTGTTTTATTATTATTTTTAATTTGAAATCACTTTTCATATTTATATATTTCGGTTAATCAGTTAATTGAACAGAAATATTTCGATTAATTCGGTTTCAGTTAGTTTGGTTAATCGGTTTCGATTCGGTGTTTAAAATTTGTTCTATTCGGTTATTCAATTATTACTGATAATCGAACTGAAAAACCGAATGTTCACCCTCCTTTCAACCGTAAGGCAATAAAAAAATTCTAAAAATCAATAATTCCACTCATTTTTCAGACGCTATATAAATAATACTGATATTTTTAAAGTACAGATCATGATCACAGAGATACTTCGATGATTGATGCCAATAGTGACTTTAAGTTGGTGAATGAAGAGAGAATGAATTAGCTGAACTCGTCTCTACCACACACAAAAAAGGCTGAATTGTTTATTCTAATCATCGGAATCTAATTTAGTTTAGTTGATTTTATATTATCCAAAAGTTTGACAAAAAACACATTGTGTAAAATAAATATATGAAAGTTGGCAAAAAAAAAATGAAAAAATTTGTTTCTTTAAATGCAAAAGTGATTTTTGAGAGGCATCCTCATACAATCCAAATTAATTATTTTATGTAGATCAGTTACCTTAAAAAATAGTCAGCAAAAAAATTACCTTAAAAGATAATGATTTTCTTTCCCTTTTATTTTTTTTCTTCTTTCCCTTTTATTTTTTCTGCTTACGGAGTTCCAGAAACCGCCTAGGGCTGGGGAAAGAACAACTGTCAAGGCTACTTTCATCATCATCTGAAGGTCAACCTAAACAAAAGCGTGCCAATGGAAAAAAAAAAAATTATACGCAGATAGATTTATAGGCAATATTTAAATTTATCAATGAGCAAAAAAGACTTGAGAAAGTAATAAATCAAAATTATAAATAAATAAAATGTTATACAAGTCTTCTCTTCAGTTTTTAATTGGAAATGAGTCCGTCCACATAAAGCTAGTACCAAACCCAGGAAAGGTATAAGGAACTAACTTTCTACAAAATATCGGATTATAATACAAAAATATAGGAAAAATGACATAAGAAAATTGGAAATTAAAATATTTCAATTCAAACACCTAAGAGGTTAAAATCTTAGGAAAGAATTTGATATCTGATCTGGTATTTTACAAATATAGTGAAATAATCAAAATGTCATTATATTAAAAAAAAATTTATTAACAAGTTGTGAATTGATAACTAGTTTATACCCCCGCGCGATGCGCGATTTGTCTAAAGTGTATTGTAAACTAACAAAGTAATTTGATTCAATAGAGGATGAGAATATTTTAAATTGTAAAGAGTAAGTAATTGCGTTGAACACATTAGTAATTAAGGGAAGTAAGTATTTTTAAAACTGCGTTCTAGTAAAAACAAAGCAATTGTGATAGACTTTTTTCGGAAGAGAAATGTGTTAGCAATATCTATTTTATATTATTCCGTGTTGTGTATATGTTTTGTAAACAAATTTTTTAATAAAGATCACCTAGCCCATTCTTTCATTTTGCCATAATTCCAACGAAGTTGCCATTCTAACAAAAATATGAATTTATGTTTTGTAATATTGCGTACTTGGTGACAGAGTTATATTGTTTTTAATGCTAAAGAAGTCGTGTTCAAGTTGTACATGAGGAAGGTTAGGATGGAGTTGAGTTCATAACCTTCTTCATATTTTTTTATTTCAGGTGGAGTTGATATTAGTTATTCTAAAAATTCTGATAGAAAATATGTTTCATAATTTTTATTTCCCACCGTCATTTGATAATATTTTGATTTTAAAAAACTGGATGCTAATAATACAATGACATGGTGTTATTGAGCTACGAGCTATTAAACATAACAAAAAAGATACATCAAAATAATGACTAATGTTAATCACAGAACATGTGGCATAAAAAGAACATAGGACTCAAGTTCTGTAACAACAGCTAGTCTGCTAATGACAATGAACATTCTGAAATATCTCTCTGTATACAACATTGGTAGTAATGTTGGTTGATTTATTATTCGAATCAACGATCAACACCTTTAGACCATCAATTCTTCTGACCCTTGACATTGCTACATACAGCTGCCCATGTGAGAATACTGGCCTTGGAAGATATAAACCAACATTAGTCATTGATTGTCCTTGACTCTTATTTATGGTCATTGCAAATGAAATAATGAGGGGGAATTGCCTCCTTACCATTGTGAATGGAAGCTTAGTTTCAGATGGATTCATATCCATGCGATGGATGAGGACTTCTTGACCAACACTTGTGCCATTCAATGCTATAGCTTTGATGAAATGTTTACCAAGGAAAGTAGTTTGAAGTCTTGTCCCATTACAAAGACCAGATGCTTGATCAATGTTCCTGATGAGCATGACAGGACATCCTACTTTCAATGCTAATCTATGAGGAGGAAGACCAGAACAGTTGATGGTGTTTAAGAATTCAGTAGTGTATAATTCTTGGAACTCTACGTCTTGATCAGCAGCAGTTATTGAATCTGAGCTGAAGTACTCTACATATTCACCATCAAGCATTGAACAAACATGATCATTTATTTGATCAACCACTTCAATAGTTGGTGCAAGGATTGCTCTGTTGGTCAGATATTCAGAATTATTGATATGGTATTTTAAGTTTGGATAAGTAACAGACACAATGGATTGAATATGATTATCAGATGATTGGATTAGTATCTCACTTGGAATCTCAATATCTGTAACACCTTCATTTGGCAGTCCTATTTTACCTTCACCAACTTGAAGCAACCACTCTGAGAATTGTTGGACTTTCAAATTGTCACCATGATCTCCACTTGATAATAGGCGCATGTTTTTCGTAAGTTGAAACATTCTACAATGATTCCATAGTTCAGATGAATTGATTGATGCATCAACAATATCAGCACGGCCTCCTTTTGGAACAACCGGCAATATTTGTCTAAAGTCTCCACCCATGACAACACACTTTCCCCCAAATGGATGGTCACACTTCATGATATCTTTAAATGTTCTATCAACAGCTTCAATGCAATATCTCCTAACCATGGGAGCTTCATCCCATATGAATAACTTTGTATTTCTAATGAGGTTAGACATTGGTGAGTTGTGTGATATGTTGCACATTGATTCCTCAGTTATATCTATTGGTATTGCAAACCTGGAGTGAGCTGTCCTGCCTGATGGTAATAACGTTGCTGCAATCCCACTTGATGCAACGTTTATCACTATTTCACCTCTTCCCCTAATAGTTGCAGTCAATGCATTCCACAAGAATGTCTTCCCAGTACCTCCAAAACCATAAACAAAAAAGAAATTTTCATTTGATGAGTCAATTGCATTCAAGATCTCATTGAATATATTCAATTGCTCATCTGTTAAGGAAGCTCTTAACTTATCTGATTCAGATCTACAGCTGTCTCTGTCATAGTTCAGCTCCTGCAATAATAAATGGTTCCTCATATCAATATGTGTATCTGTTTTTGGCTTTGGCATTGAAGGGAAATCACTCAAAGATTTCCCGTTCCTCTTGAGTAATCTTTCAATTTCAATCAGTGCAACTTCCTCCTTCTCATCATCAGTTATACTAATTCCTACATGTAATGATAACAAATTAAAGTTTATTAAGATTAATTAATAAGGATGCACCAATAATTAAAAAATATCATGCTATAAAATAATGATAATTTGATAATATATTTGATAGTCATTACCTGGTAGCTGTTGTTGAGGTCTGGCAACATACAACATATCTTCAAAAATAAGTTGCTTAGATTTCTGCCAAACTAAAAGTGGTTGTGATAAGCAGTTGCAAAGTAGCATACTAACAAAGAATTTTCTGAGGTAATGTCCAGATGCCCAGATTGAGGCCTCCTTGATTGCATCAATAAATTCTTGATCATCGTTGAGCAAACCAAGGGCATAACATGCAGATTTAAAAGTTGGATGGATAATACCATCGACAGTTCTAATGTCCTCATACGATTTAGGTCCTCGTGCTTTGGTGAGGAGAACCCGCAAATAATAGATCTCTCCCTGTGTTGGTGATGCATGTGCTAATCTCCCAACTGCAAATCCTCGTTGCCTTGGTTTCCATATTCTCTGATTCTTATCAAAAGTATAGTATTGTGGAATCTGTATGTATGTCATTGTTTTTGCAAGCCCACCAGATTTGTTCAAGTCCATCCAGGCTAAGAACATCGATTCTTTCATCCTTGGCTTGTCTAGTAATGATGATACAGATGACTTCCCAGAGTAGTAGACTACTTGCTGTTCTGGCAAGTGAAAGGATAGACGCTCGACAGAAGGATATCTATGATGAATGTCAAAAGCAAATATACGCCATGCAGCTTCACAAGGTGAAACATATCTACAATTGAGATAATGTGATATCTCATCGAATGAAGTTTCTGAGCTACTTGTATCAGGATTGCTGTAAATCCCTGCAACAACTCTGTCATTCCCCTTGCTAATGTACTTGAAAAGGTATTTGACTGCTCTTGACTGGTTTGTTTTTTCAACATTAATATGAGCCCGGAATAATCTAAGCAAATGTGGATTGTAAGGCACAACAAACCTATTATCTAATGGTATGCCCTTTTTTTCTATAGTCCTTCCATCTTTGCGCCTCCTGTATGTAGGGTACCCTTCTTCATCAACAGCTGTATTGTCGACATATTTTTTTGGAAAGTACTTCGAGCATTTTCCATCTTTCATGCAAGGTGAATTCTTGTTAGAGTGTCCACATGGACCATGAATCATGTAATTACCCACGAGCTCATATAACTCAGGATCTAACTCTTTATCTGGTATTTCTGCACATATTAATTTATCCACATCTTCTGGTGTTCTGGGCTTGTCATCATGTTCAAGGAAGAGAATGATATGAGCATGGGGCAATCCTCTCTTTTGAAACTCGATTGTGTATATTTCTGCAGTAATATAAAAAAATAAAATAAGATATTACATAACAATTATTAAAAAATCTCATACTTCCAAATCAACCTTGTGAATAATAAAAATGTATAACAGAATTTTATTTTGGAATAAATATGAGGTGGACTTGGTCAATTGATGATTACCTGCCCTAATCTTGCCGAATATTTTTTGTTCCCTAATAACTTTCATGAGAGCATCTAATTTCAATTTAAATATCCTTGATAAAATTTGCGGACAATCTGATTGATTAAGCTCATAATCGGTACAGTAACGCTTTACTTCCGGCCAAGCAGGATTACAAGTGAATGTTAAGAATATATCTGGATAACCTGCATATTTACAAATTGCCATTGCATCCTGAAAATTGTTCACCATGTATCTTGCACCACCTGTAAATGAAGATGGAAGAACAACTCTTCTTCCAATCATTGATGCATTTGTTTCACCTCTTGTAATAGCATCAGAGATTCCCTTGTATAGGTCGGCTCTTATTTCCTTTTGATGATCTCTTATGTACTTCAATCGATCACTTTCAACCATTGTGTAGCCATCAACAATAAATTGTTGGAATAACCTTCTAGCATGCAAAATAACAGACTCTTCATTCTTCCTGTTCATCAATCTATATGCTAGATATTCTCTAATAGTCAATTTTTTCTTCTTCCTTGTGTGGTAGAGAGATTGAGTAGAGTGCATAATATTTGGATCATAACCATTATTTCCAAAATGAAATAACAGTGGGTACTGTAATGGTAGGTATGACCTGTGAAATTCATCTATTCGTTTGAGCGTCCCTTGTTTTTCCACAACAATATCTCTCTTGTGATATGATCTGTCAAAATCACCAACTATTAGTGCAGCAACTTCTGATGATGTTGGAAGATTATAACATCTATTGTCAGGGCCCATATGCCTTATCAAGCAAATCTTGACATTTGCATGGCGATCCCTCTTCAGTATATCAGATGCATGCCTATATTTTTTGACCAGTGAATTATGTTCGTCAAGACATTCTTTGATTTCATGTGCTATAGTCACATCCACTTGAGATACTTCACTGTGATTCCTATGTGATTTAAAATAAGCTGTGAGGTTTAACTTCTAATCAACAATAGTACTTTTTTATTTTAATTTATAATAGATAGATTTAAAAGAGATGTTAAAAAAAACGAAGAAATCATGTGACGTAATGTATCATGGACCATTGTTTAATAGTTAATGATTTTTTTAACAAAAAAGTTAGTGTTAAATATTCACTACGTAAAAATGATGGAAAAGCAATTAGGAAACCATAAAATAAATTCCTATACATATTAAAGAATATTGAAATGAATACATTATTACAAATCACAAATATTTGGCTATATTTTTTTGAATTTTTTTTTTGGTAAAAAATATATTAAATACTGATGGTGCTATTAATCTTGTAAAAGAAACATACCTGATTGCTGAAAGCCGATTTGCTATTTCATGCTCCGTATCATAAATATATAATTGAGAGTACACTGGATTAGCTCCTTCTTCAGGTAATAAACTACCTATATAGTGGTGGTTCTGTCCAGATATGACAAAGGTGTAAGGTCCCCCACCATTACTGTTTAGAGAATGGTTAATCTTCCCTCCCATTGAAGTGAAGCAGAACATATTATTATATGCTCTAATGCTTGATTGGAACTTTTTGGATTTTGGATCACCTTTGTCAAAGAAAAGTTTACGGAGCTGTTCAGGAGGAGTCTGTAAATGAGGTACAGACACTTTACCATGGGAGCAACATATTGAAAAAATTGGCCGTTCATTAGATGGAGCTCTCTTTATTCTCTCATTGAACCATAGCATAGCTCCACAATATTGACATTCAAATTCTGGATTTCCCTCATCAAGATAGCCATCAAGGTTGATATTAAATGAATCATATAAGTGGTCATCTCCTTGAATACCTTCTGAGGCTGAAATATCCTCTTCACAAAATTTTCAGAAATATGTTAGCTGATTCAATGCAAATAATATAGTAAAGGACATTATATATGGATGAAACATGCACACACCTCTTCTGGTGTCATGATAAAGCTCATGGGTTAGATTCTCAGCAAGACTTGAGACATTCTCAATACGACGTCTCTTGGGACAAAAAGCTCTTTCCCCATTGGTTGAGAAATATTGAATGTCTTCCGGTTGAGCATGATTTGCAAATGAAGTTGGATTAACCTCAAAGCCTCCTTCTTTGTAAAGCGTTTGGGAATTAGTAATGTCGGGTAAAATTGGTTTCGTTGGAGTTTCATAAACCGCTTTAGACCTTATAGAGAAATGATCCTGAATTATGTTCTGTGCGCCATCATGTTGAGATCGGCATTCCTTCATCTGCATTTCAACTGATGAGATATTCTGATATGCCTTATCATGATCATCTACAGTAAAGAAGAATACTTTAGTATGAAGAGTATATACAAATATATTTTGAAGAATGCCATAAGAAAATTTGGAACAGTTCTAACAACATACTGTTCTTTTTTCTCTGTTGTCTGGTCATCTTCTTGTGCTGTACCATTTTCTCTCTGCCCAAAGAAGGTTGTTGGACTGATAAGGCTGACATGATGAATAAAAGAGCTATAATATAAATAAGATATGTGTTTCGGCAAGCAAAAAAATGAAGCAAGATATGTGATTGGTCTACCCACTATTGGCTACTTTATCCATACAAGGGATTAATGAGTTGGAGATCAAATATGATTTTTGATTGGCTGTATCGTTGATCACTTGGATCACACTCTAAAAAATATAAAATATGGTTGGAGTATTGTCAAAGTTTTACATTTAAAATAATTTTTTATTATATATTGATAAGGATCATCCCCATTGGTTTTTGAAATCGTTCAGGAATCATCATTAAAGTAGGCTAATTCTGCATTCATATCGGAAGGAGAGAGATATCTGAGCATAGAAGAATGAACTCCAGCGTATAGCATTGGGACTCTAAAATGCAATAATGATTAGGATTGGCACCTCACCCTATAATAGCCATGTAAATTGTATGTGTAAACATGATCACAGAAGAACGATATGTCATTGTACACGAAACCCAAGAAGTGATGGAAACTTTTAAAGAATAATATTCTCACTAAGTTCCATGTACAAATAAATATTTTTTTAAAAAAGTAAACTACAAGTGAATTATGTTGATTGGTAAATATGGTGATAAAATTATTTTTTAAAAGTTGTAACTTTGATTTTTTGAGCGTAACTTTTCAATAACTGCCATTATCAAACCCACATTGTAAGGAATGATGACACTACCACTGTTATCCTATTAGCCTATACATTGAAATATGCTCGTAGAAAGTAAAGAACAGTAATAGTAAGGAATAAATGATATGAAATAAGTAAAAATAATTTTATTACTTTAGTTTTATTAACTAAGCATCTGATTCAAAAGGTCAAAAATATTTTTTATTTTATTCTGCTGTGAAATATTATTTTATCAATGACAAAAAAAATTTTTTAAACAAAATATTTTTCTCTAAAACTTATATTGTAATTTAAAGTGTTTGATTAACATATTTTTGAAAGTTTTAGTTATGTATACACACACAAATTTTAAACACTCTAAGAATTATTTATGCGTTTTTCAACCTGAAAAATAATCATAAGATATGAAGACCACTTGCATGGCCTAATTAGAATTTTATTAGAAGTGTAAATCATAATTTGGATTTAGATATTTTAGCCAGATTTTATTTACATTCTCTCAATAATATATTTAACGTCAATGAGAGGTAAGACATATAATTAAAATAGCGTGTTATGGCAATCTTGGATATGATTATAACATTTGATTGATATACTCCCAAAACTCATATGTATTGATATTAAATATGCTATTCATTTTGTGCACCAATTATTAATATTAAATATTCAATAAATCAAATGCAAAACTTTTTAACTTGTTGAGTTAATATAAGTGTTCTAAGAGAAAATCCTGAACTGGAGTCCATAGAATAAATTATTAGAAATTAATTTAGCATTTGGAAAAGACTATAGAATTATAATTTATAAAGTATATATTAGGATGGAAAGTTCTACATTATTTGGTTAATGTTTCTTGACCATATCTTGTGGGCAATAATTTTCAATTAATTTGTCTATTAGAAGAATTTAAATACATCCAGCATAAGGAATTGAAATTCATTTCACAATTAAACATGATAATGACACCATATTAATTTGGTGCCTCTAAAATATGTCTAGATCACAAAAGCCTGGATGATTGAAATAGTAGACTAAATCCAAAAATTGAAGTTGAAATGGCGTGACTAAAGCAACAAAATGAGGCTGCTCTTTAGTCAACAAACTTCTTCTTTTATGGTTTTCAAAAGCTTGGTTGAGCTGAATGTAGGGGTCAACATCTCTGAGAGACCACCGTCATCAACTGCTTGGGAGATGGTTTTGCTCAGTTTTCTCCTCTTTGCATTAGTGTCCTCTGGAGTGACAATCTGTGAATCAGTCAGGTCATCATCTTCTTCTGCCTCCACAAGGACAATTTTTGGAGAGGATTTTGACGCACTCGATTCAACCGGCGAAGCCTGTTAAACATATTTTCAGTATATTAGGTACCTCACTTTGATATATTACAGCTTAAAGATCTTTGATTATAAGTATAAATGATCAATATTAATAGTTAATACCTCAGTTAGAGTTGGAGGATTTTCCTGGTATTCGCTATATGTGAACTTTTCGATTATGTGCATATCATCAGAAAACTGTGAGACACCCATGCTACTATTGGGGTGACCGATGTTGAAGTCCTTGATTTTAAGTTTGACCAGGACTTCCTTCCCTATGCAATCGGACAGCTCTTTAGGAAATCCCATAGGCTTGCCCATCTGTTAGCATCACATAGTGTAATGTGTTAAAATGCGGTACTGATATTCAGCAGAACAAATTTATTTTGACAAAATTTCCCAAAAGAGATCACTTTAATCATTTGATCCTTGAGGTCGGTAGCAACACAGTTCAATAACTGAGAAGCTAAGCGATTGAAAAAAATGATTGAACATTTACCAGTGGAATCCCTTGCTTTGTAATGAACTTTGAACCTATATGTATTAACCAAGTAAATATTACTTATGTAGTTAAAAAGGAATAAAGATAAGTCACTAATAGTAAAATAATATGGTATATTTATCTTGAAGAATATTTCATACTTGGGTTCAGTCATCTTGACTTCTGTGTTGCATGCGCTACACTTAAGTTTCCCATTGACATAGAATGGTTTTTTATCACATGGACATCCATCGTAATTCCAACCATATGCTGTTTCAAGCTTCTCAATGACCAACTTAGTGACAACCTCACATGGCTAAATACCAAACATATATAAGCACCTCAATTAAAAGCAAGTTGATAACAGAGTTGTTTTTCGATCAATGTAAATAAAATTATACCTCAGTGAAGTTCATTATCTGAGCTACATTAATCCTGCAAGGGAAACTTAAGAGTGACTCATTTGTAGCAGTTGCAATGACACAGCTTGATACCTGGGATAAACTTTGACTTGCAACTGGATTATCTTCAAGACTAAACATAAGTGTTGGAAAATTATTAATAATTGGTCACTTTCATGCTAACCTTAATCTTAATAAGTAATAACTTAATAATGGTTGATGAAATTAACCTGTCAAGTAGTTTCTTGGTCTCAGGGAGGTCAGGATTGAAAACTACCTTGGTCCCCTCAAACTGATTAGTTAAATGTCCGAAACCTAGATTTTCAAGGTTAAAGCTTGATGATAGACATGAATTGCAATGAGGTAACACCTTTAATAACATGTGATGATACATATACGTACCTTTTCCCCTGTTGATTCTTGCAAAACGAAGGAGCACAACAATAGGTGGTTGTAAGTCTTCCCCTTTGGCTCTAAATATTTCATTGGCACACTGACCGAATACTACCACATTGACAGATCTCTCACTGCAGAAAAAGGAAAAAAATCCTGTTTCTAGGCACATATAACGAAAATATATATAAGAAAACTGGTTGAAATAATTGTGAAAATCCAATACATAGTAACAGGGACAACTAATAAAATAAAACACAAAACATCTTAAAATATAAACTATAAACTGGGCTAATCACTTCTCATCCGCAATTGTGAAACTGAGCTTCCTTGTACTACCCCCTTCTTTTTTATGATCCTTCAAATCTCCAAATGACTGTAAAAACCCAATAACATCTGGAAAACATTAAAAAAAAAAAAAGACTTTAAATCCAACTTTTCTTAAAAGAATTAAACAATGACAAAATGCTAAGCAATATAAGTATGTGATCCAACCTATCAAGTCTTCATTGTTGGCATTAAACTCAGCAACATCCTTGATTGTAACGAAGTTGAATGCATCAAATGGAATTGAAAGATCACTTTCCTCGATCGATGTTGAACAATGAAAGCTTAACTTATATTTACAATCTGTAACCTTGTACTCATCTTTGTTAAGGAGCACTTCAAAGTTCTCAAAATGATACACTACCCCCTCCCGAAGTTCTTCAATGATACGTCTAATTAGTGATTTCTGAGTGGTAAATGCTTCAATCCTACTTTCCTGCATATAGAAGAAGAAACTGTGATAGGGTATTTGTAAAAGTTAGATGGAACATGGTGAAAATGAAATAAACAAATACCTGTTCATCCACTAATAGCATGGATACCTTCCACACAGCAAAGAGATACTGATGTGCCTTAAGACGCAATAATAGTAACTTGATATTCAGGGTGATAGGCAGTACAGATAATGATCAAACTAACGTGATATATATATATATATGTTCATCTATGCAGTCATGGGAGAAAGAAAAAACAAAAACTATGAAGTCACATGCGTGTGAACAGAGGCCAAAGCCATTAATTGTCCTTGCAAGTTCTACAAAGTTTCATTTTATTTTTTTGAAAAAAGAGAGAATCTATCCAATGCCAATTACATGAGAAGACATTATAAACATCGGGAATTGATAATGGCAATTGATGATTGACAACGCATAGCAAAGAGGAGTATTAGCATCGGGAATTGATAGCACCACAGAGGTAATAAATTACATGAGAATATTGTGAGCAAGAAATGTAGATGGACGATTAGGGTTCACGAGATGGAAATATTGATACATCGGGAATTGATAATGGCAATTGATTGACAACGCATAGCAAAGAGGAGTAGTAGCATCGGGAATTGATAGCACCACAAGCAAAACCCGCATATAAAAATATAATGTTCATCCATAGAGGACCAATTGGAATAGAGCACATGGCAGGAAGGGAAAGACTGAGGTGGGCCAATGAGAGACTTCGTACGCGATTTAGAGATATGAGTTGATAATAAGTGTTAAAGAGTAAATGATAAGAAATATATTGGGAATGACAAGTTATTTATTAATGAGTTGTGAACTGGTAATGACAAATGTTAAATAACTAATAACAATAAATGTACTAGTAATGACAGGTTTGATAACTTTTTTTTTAAAAAAAAACTAATACAAAGACATTTTAGTTATTTAATTACATTTGCAAGATATTAGATCAAACACCACTTTTTCAACTGAGATTTTAACTTCTTAAGCATCCGAAGTAGAATATTACAATTTTTAACTTCTTTTTATGTTATTTTTTCTAAATGGGCTCCTAAACACTAAGGACAAATGATAAGCATCATCAAAGATATACTTCCTCGTATGTCAACAAAGTTGAATGCTTTGAACCAACAAGTGTTGGTCCAAGTGAAAGGGACTTGGGCTCCTTAAACAGGGTTCGATCCTTGAAGCGGTGTGTATGGAAAAAACACTGTTGGGAGGGGTTCCCGCTACAGCGCCTGACAGTACCTCGAGAGATTAGTCTCTTACCGTTCGGGTGAGAGGATACTCTGGGCAACCAAAAAAAAAGTTGAATGCTTTGAAGGGTATTTAGATGGAAATCAAATTATCATTTTAAAAGTAATCATCAACTATATTCTTAAACACTTGTAATACTCGATTCGTTTTAAAATGGGTAGAGTATGAGATTATGGGATCTGAATATATTTAATTAATGAGATTTAAATAACATCTTGATTGAGATTTGAATAGATCGAATTAAATGGAAAATATTATAAATAAATACAATTTCAAATGGAGGCTCAAATGAAGAAATTAATAATTAATTTTGAATTTAAATAATATCTTAATTGGGATTTAAATATATTAAATTAAATGGAGAGTATCATAATTAAATAGTATGTCAATTGGAGACTTAAATATACAAATAAATAATTAATTTCAAATTTTCATCTATTCCCTATAAATTCCGCATCTATAATTCAAATTCCATTAAGATGAATTAAAAAAATATACTCTTGCTAGAAGTAAATCTTCAACTATCTTAAAAAATGCAATTTATTAAAATTTAAAATCTAATCAAATATGCTAATCCATAAATCATATGGGGGAAAAATTTCTAGTTTTACTATATATCAAGTAAATATATAAGAAAAGTTTTATCTCGATTTTTATAAAATTATTTTTTTTAAAAGTGATTGTTTTCAACCAAACATCCCCTTAGTTTAAAAGTCACATTTTAAAAATGATTTTTAGATTACAAACTTTATGTGAATTATTCGGTATTCATACCGCCAGATGCCAACTTATATCATCAATTAAATTTTGTCTGAGGTATAATTTTAAAGTACATCAGAACATATTTAATTAACAGTAATTATGTCAAGAAGAGAAAACAAGTGTAAATGAAAAAGTCATCTCTAATTAAGCTCAATATTGCTCATACACAATTGTAACAAAATATTTAACTATATGAAAAAAAAATTAATATTTTTAGACAAGCATAAATTTTCTCCTTCTTAGTAGAACTATTCACGAGACGGGATCAGGACAAATCCGTCCCAATAAATAAGGACAGAATAGAAAATCTATTCTGCGTCCTGTCTCGATATTGTCCCAATCTCGATCAAGACGGGACAAGACTAGGACCTTTTTTTTTAAAAAAAAAAATTGTTTGCTTTGTGATTGGACTTATTACAATAGATTTTAAGTTATTTTTTTCCTTATATTTTTAGTTCTTTAGGCTTAATCCTCTTAAACAAATGTCTAAATATCAATAACATAATAACTCCAAAATTCATTTTCACTATTCCAAAAATCATAAGCAACTATCAAAATTCTAAATAAATAATAGTCATTCAATATGATATGATAAAAATTCTAAATATTTTGTATTACACATGCTTTAAATATTTTGTATTTTTAACATTTAATAATTATAATATGATAAAAAATATGAACATATTACTAACAACACAGGACGACCCTCTCCCATTTGCTGTTTTGTCCCGATCTTATTTTTTGTCTCGTTCCGAGTCGTCCCATCCTTATATGTTTGGGACTGAGACGGGCCAATCAGGATGAACCTATTCTCATACAAGTAGGAGAAAAGGAAAGGCAGAAAATTATTTTAATTTTAAGTGATGAACAATTCATTCAAATATTATAATTATACAATATTCAGAGGGGACTAAAATGTTTCTTTTGTTATTTTTAAATCATTCACTATCGATATCAAAATAAAAAAGAAAGTATTATATTTATAATTTTCCCGTCTCTATGAAAGATATAATATAAAACTGTATAATACATGAAAAACTCAATTTATTTAATTTGACGCTCATCCTTTTTTTATGATGGACCCGTTAAAATTTTGCTCGTTTAAAATTTCCCTTCCAAGTTCTATTTATTGAAAAGGGCAACTTAACAAGTAGAACATGCTAACAGCTATACTATGCAATTACATATTCTAATAGAACTATTTAGGCGGCAATGTCACACATGATTATATCAATCCTGGGCTAAATCTATGCGGATAAAAATTGAGCATTAATATATTACCGCACATAGACCTAAATTACAACCTGAAAGAGTTTCAATAGGCAGCAATTTTTCGGAGTGAAAAAACCGGAAGCTTATTTCCAGGAAGCTACATCATTCCAGTGGAAACTATTACAGGCCCCCGGACGGGGAAGCATGAAGAAAATTTTGAACATCATTGTCGGCATCAGTTCGTCATCTGGATTAAGATTACAGCTCCATAACTGTCCACTGGACACAGATTATGCGGTAGCCTCTCCTTCTCTCTTGAACAGTTCCTGCACGCCAAAAATGAAGTTCAATTCTGCAACACCGGCCATGCATTTTCAAGCAGTACAATGGCGACTAAAGAAACAAACTTGAAAGAATTCTCAGTAGCAAGTCACTCATTATGTAGCTTCAAAAGATATATTCTAAAATGCCAATCAAACGAAGATGTATAATATGATTCAAATTTTATATGTGATGAACTACTTTGTGAAGGCCAAGCAAATTAATGAAGGTTTGCAAATGACAAAGCATACTCTGGCATCAAGTTTCTGATCCATCTACTTTAACACACATGTAATGATATTTTGCCCTCTCACCATGACAGTTTGCAATTCGCCAATTCTCCATTTTTTTTCCCACACGGAAAACCAGATCCTAACCTCCATGTAATTCGTTTTATAAAACGGACTCAAGATATCAAAAGGACTCAAGTTGGACTCTTTGTACGGATATGAACGCTTATGTACTAAAGCTCAAAGTCAGTTTAAACCATTTTCAAAAACAATAAAAAAAATCCTCAATTTTGATGTCTTGTATGAACAAATCTGTTGTCACACCTCTTTTTCTTTGGTACAGGGTATCCCTTCGAGTATCTAATATGGACAGGAATGAATGCTACATAGTGATATTACTACGAATACATCATATGTTTCAGCACGAAACCTCCGTGAAGCCGCAGTCAACTAACTCTGACTGAGTGCCCATACTGAATCACTGATAACAGAGTATGATATTTAGTAACTTAATTATGCACATGTACGTACAAGCTACAACTCATTCAAACCATCTGCCTTATGATACATGTGTTAGGAGAATGTAAATTATATGATTATTTACCAATTTCGCAGCAGCAATCAAGGAATGCTGCCTTGCCTTCTTCTCACGATTGCATTCACCGCACCAGCCGGAGAAATCTTTCTGATACCTTTTCATCTCTCTGAAGACAGAGCTGCAAAGAAATAATGCAATGTATTTCTTTAATTTGATTTTTTAAAATAAAAAACAAAGAACAATCCTGGTTTAAAGTAATTGATCCTCTCAAGAAAAAGATCAGAGAAGAGGGGAAATGGCATCCCAAATGGATGCTGCAATTACAGAACAGCCGTGTGAGACGTTTGCACTTTACCCATAAAAACTGCAATTTTAGGGGTTTTCTTTAATGGATTAAGAACCCAGAAGGATTATAAATGAACAACACAATCGAATTTAGTTTTATATATATCATTTTGATTCAGAACAAGCTACATACACATACCAGAAAAGACAAGTGGTGGACCATTCCCACATTAGTTCTTGAAGGAAGTGACCACCATTAGGAGACAACATAAATTTTTTAAAAAAGGAGGACCTACTCTCGATAAATAACAGGGGATATAGAACTAGTAATAAGGGCAAGCAAAATCAAGAGCACCTTCTGCACCACAGAAGTAGGTTGATCCGATGACCGGATGTAGTAGCCCTAGCACCATGGCGATTCCGCCCACGATGAAGCACAGCTCGTCCAGGGACATGAGAGTAGTCAAATATCTCCTGCTTAAATGACTGCATCAAAAAATCGTGCAACCATATACGATGTATAACAAGCAATGGCCCAAAAATATCCTTAGCACTTATAAATTACTACCCTCAGTAATTCCATTGGATCAAAGCATAAACCCAAATACAAATGACTGCATAATATATTTTCATTATCAAAGCAGAGATATGCCACTATAGGTAGAATCAAAGACATTTAAAACACATAATAAGCAATCTTTTACCATTTCAATTCATTATAATACTGGTTGCAAATAATACACAACTAGTAGAAACTTCCCAGAATAAAAATTATTCAGTTCTCTAAAGAATCACATGCTTATTTCCTCCTGGAGTCAATTCAATGATTGCCCAAAACATGAAAAAACAGTAAATCAATTATGACAATTCAGGCTGCTGCGAGTCAAAAAATATTTGAGGTAACTCAGATTCTCATCATCATCAATATTGGAAAATCATCTATTAGAGAAGAGTAGAACTATGTATGTGTGTCCCCAAAAGCGATAAATCAAATATCTTAAGCATTTTATCCTCTCAATACCAATCTTTGTTTATGTCATTCCATCTCTATGACTTAACATACCTCCGACTGACTCCCTGTATTTACATGCCTATCACATCGCGTTCCCCGGAAAAATAATTCCCCTCCAGAAAATTCCTTACCCAAGCAAACATTCAAGGTTACTTCTGAGTCATCCACATGAAAACCTACAAATGTAAGATTGTATCTATTTAGACTTCATTGCTTCATGGATAGTAAACTGAATGGACAAGTTCTAGTTCAGGAGATCAGGAGTAACAGAATCCTAATATCACTGAACGATATGTTCTCCGAAAATAAATTATGTATAAGCTTTGGAGCATATATAGAAATTCCAGCACACAAACAAAGGAAGCATTTAGGAGCTGTGATTGCCAACAAGCACCTTAGCAGAAACAAGATAAGGTTACTGCAGGGTTCACATATCAAGATCCTAGCCTTCTTTGGCATAAATGTGCGGTATAATTGTACTTAGCCTGTAAAATGATCAAATAATTTCTTTTCTTCCTAGGTAATATAGCCTTGGTAGATATAGTAAACATAAAGATGATAAAAATGGGATGCCCACAATAAATGGAAGCAACGTAGTGAGGACCATTTTATGACACACTCTATGACATAACGGAATAAGCACATTACAAAAAACTTGTCCATGATAGCTAATATCACGAACACAGGCCATAAGGAGCTGTATTATCATTTGTCAATTATAGATATTGCTAAATGTTTAATACAGCCACAATGCTCAGCAATAACAGTTTTCTTTTTAAGTATTAATGTAAAAAGGAATGCATCAAGCAGAAACCATACCAGAGTCAACATCTCTATCTTTACCATATTCAACAACAAACCCATGATGAGAATCTAGGGTTGATCCACCAACTTCTCCAAAGAAGACTGCATGATGATTAAAATTAATTAATTGAGCATGCACCAAGAGTGATCCATTTAATTGATAGAGGATGATGATCTTCTTCTGGCAAAATAAACACAAAATGGAGAAATCACCGTGAACTAACAAGTATAAATCAAACAGACTTCTTTTACCTTTAGATACAGGACGGATAAAGCCTTCCATAAGCTTGTCTAGCATTGTCTCAAGGCCAAAATCATCAAGTACAGCACCATATTTATTCATTGTGTTAGGACGCATGATTCGAAATTTTGTTTCATTCACCCACTTCTCAAAATTCTCGATCTAGAAAGACAAAAAGAATTAAACATATCAAAGTGACCTATGCACGGATATGCAAGTGCAAATTTAAAACTAAAAGAAGAATGAGACTGCTTATACCACTGCCAAATGATAGTCAGAATGATTAAGTACCTCAGACAACAATAACTCACAGAAGCGAGGCTGGAGCATTTCAAATATGAAAATGCCCGGAATAGGCTCAGACATTATGCTTCTAAAGCTTTGCTCTGTGTTATCATTGATTGCTTTCAGAAATGCTGGGACAAAGAACATCGTAGGACTCAAAGTGTACAACTCCCGGTGTAAAGGCTGCCCAAATATCACAGAAAACCAGTCACTGTTGCTTAGAAATAACAAAAAACATGAGACATAGGTAAGGAGGCCATCATACATCCGCATATCTGAAATCTAAGCCCAAACCATTTGTTCAAAAAGTCTTCTGCTATGAATATAATTATAGATTTAGATACAGATTTGCAACAGCAACATTAGACATGTCTAGACATAAATCACATCCAAGGAGATATCAGTTTTCCTCCCAAGTAAATGGCATAATTCAAATTTTATGCTCCCTCTAGTCCTAAATCAGCTATATCACATTTTTTGGGGGGAAAAAAATACAAAGAGAAAGAAAGACAATAACGTATTTACACTCTCATTCTTAATTATAAACAGAAAATGCACTTGCTGTATTTTGCAACTCTCATAATGATAACAAAAAACACCCAAGAAGAATGCAGTTTCAAAGCATAAGCAGGCTCCTGCCGTACTCTTGTTCATTAGAAGAAAGGGAGGATGAGCTGGTTAAGAAAGAAACTAAAGAGATTAAAAATAAAACAGACTCGAATCCTTCTACCATGATATGTAAATATCAATTTAAACACCACATGACACTTTTATAGTGAGGAAAAGAGAGACACCAACCTCAATTTAAGCCTATTACACACAACAAGTTATGCAAATCTGTTTTGATTTCAGTGTTTTACCTAATTGATCTACTTTGGATCAGACCTGATTAGAGTCAGTTAAATTTGAGAATATGGATTCATCACTAGATATTTAGATTTAGGGGGTGTTTGGCAAAACCAAAACCTAGGTTTCAGAAGCACTTTTCCGCAAAACGAGATAACCTCCTCCACATATTTACTTCGTAATCTATAAAAGCACTTCTGAAACCATGGTTTGGTTTCTATCCAAACACCCCTTTAGACAATAAGGCGTCTTATACATATTTGCTTTCAAACTTTAATTACACAGTCTTCTCCATCTTTTCTAACATTCTCTCCCTCAAATTATTCTTTCAGGTTCTATGCAAAATTAGGGCAAACACATACATCCAACAGCAAGTATTATTTTACTAAGTGAAGTTGGCTACATAGATCACACGATGTCACTTTACGCTATCAACAATCAAATCTTTTGATATATTGTTCACCAAAGGTCCTATTCAATAACTTCTTTGAGTGTTCTTCTAGGTCTTCCTCTAGTTCTCTTCATAGCACTCACAAACTATCTGTTCAACTCTCCTCACCCTCACCTTCAATGACCTTCTTTGTATTTGTTTTAGTCACCTTAAATGGTTCTACCTTTTTCTCCTCAATAGATGTAACGCCAACTCTTCTTCATATATGTTCATTATAAATCGCAACATCCTCGTTTCTAATAACCCAAAATTCATGTTCTTGTTGCCCTTTTAAAATCTAACATTCAATACCATATAGCATTCCCATATACAAGCAAACACATATAGCCAAGCAAATGAAAGTACAATTTTAAGATTAGGATACTATTAGTATCACGTGACATACCTGATAATTTGATATTATCTTTTGTCTATAATCTCTATGCTTTTGAGCCTGAATTTACATGAAAAGTCATAGGAGGATGTCAAATGTGAGTATAATAACCCAAAACAAATTAAGTTACAACTTATTTACATAAATGGCAAATTTCCAAGAGTCATACCCCTCTTCCAATCTCCAAGCATAAAGAAAACCTAATATAGATTTACATATAGGAATAATATTATTTAGAATCTTAATGCTAAGTATAATCCACTCGCTCTTTCTCCCTCATCACTCCACCCTCAAAACTGTTATAACTTTTCTTTCCTTTTCTCTACGCATCCAGGAATAGCTAAAATTTTAAATCCATGCATTGCCTTTGAAACTTTTACCATGCCCAAACCAAACCATCGGCACAGATTCATCAAGTTCCAGAAGAAGAAAAGACATTCTAGGAAATTTGATACATTTACCTCTACTTCTCAAAAGCTACATATCATCCTCAAAACACAAATATTTAGTCCTTTAAACTTCCTTTCCTACCTTCACCTATTCCTAACATTTAAGAATTGCAAAGGATCCTATCTTCACCTATGCCTGACATTTAAGATTGCAAAGGAGATCAGAACTAAATCGACCAATACTATAAGGCCAAAAATTCTTTCACTTGCTACAGACGAATGACAAGTAATGCTTGGCTAGAATAACTACCACACGACAAGTATATAGTTCCAAACCAGGCATCAGCTCTAGCACAATATATTGCTCTTAGAAGAGAATGAATATGTCATTTCAGAGCAAACTCCGCTCACCAGTTGGAATTAATGTTTGTTTCAAGAAACTTAATTGAGTAAATAACAAAGCACCTCCTGTGTAAAGAGAATGACGGAAGAAACAAAAGTGTCTATGGACATACTTACTTTCTTTTTTCTTACTCTTTGTCTACAAAGCAGTTCGTTTTAACCGTTTAATTACTTGAGAAAATCCAAATTGGACCGGTAAACCCAAAATTGGCACAAACTAGAAACACCCTTCCATTTATGCAGTTTCGCTACCCTGTGAGCTGAGGTGCAAGGCATGAAATTTACCCCACAAAATAGGTTAAATAAAAAAACCTTCTACAATTCCCATTCTTGAGTTCCATGTGCTGTTCCGAGAAAACAAATCAAGTATGGATATTTTTGGACTTTACATGCCGATTCATAACGGAGGAAAATTTTTGCTCATGAAACGTACCCTGTTCTGCTCCCCAGGGGGCAGATACTTAAGCAAAATCTCCCGCATGAAGTTCGCTTTATCTTCCCGAGGCACACTGAGCATGCTAGGAGGCATATAACTCTCCAGCGAGCTAAAAATCGAAGGACTGAACTCCAACTGCAAGCCCTCGTAAATATCTGGCTTGTGGTCCTTGTTCGGATTCAACCGCAGCCTCTGGCTCGAAACTATCGTCGCTGGCCTGCTAGAGTCGCTTGTGATGACTCCATTTCCACCACCAGAGACAGCATTACCGGCTGCCGGCGAGGCCGCTTCCCGGCGGTCGGTAGGTCCGCCGTGGAGCGACATTTCCGAGCCCCGAGGTGGTGAATTAGTTATTCTTCATATCATCGACAAAGGTGGACAGTTTGGGGGGAAATTAGACTGTTTTTATCTTACGCGGGAGAATTTGCTTTCCGTTATATTGTAGTTTTAGGGTTTTGGTGAAAGCTGGTAGTTCTGCTGGTTTCGGCCAAGTTCAGTGCCGTAAACTAGTTATACAATTTTTATTTGAACGAACGTAGTCACGTAGAAATATGAATTTGCCATCCACGTGCTTTCATTCAGCGTGATAGCTACGCGCAAACGACAGATAATCATATGCGGCGGCACTGCGGCTGCGAGGCTGGCAGTGGACATCCAAGTGTGATGTCTAGGGCTATCCGCCATATACTGAACGTCTACTTCACCCTAATTTAACATGGGAGACAAGTTAACTAGATATATAAATAATTGAATGTAATTGTATAAACACAAGTATTATCCCTCAGGTAGCAAAGGGAATATGCAGCTGTCTTTGCCACTTAGGCTGAGATTCAGAGCCGGCTGTGGTGCTTGATTCTTGATCAACTACTCGATTAGGAGTACTTGTGCTTTAACTTGCTCCTTTAACCAGCATGTTTCTTCCTTCAGCTCCATGAACTCAGCAGAGGAAGGCATGCATGATGAAGAGAGCTTTTGTCGGTACCCGAAGTAATTCCTCTTGGTGACTCCATAACCGACACCTCTAAGAAGACCAGGATGGTCAGGAGTCCCCAATGCCTTTCTCAATATATCCTAGTTATTCATACTTAAAGATATTTGACAATAACATGAGGATTATTTACTTTAGAATAATACTCACCATCCTGTTCACGACCTCCTTAACGTGGGGCAAATAATCCTGTTGCGATCATCGGCCTGCGCAATCGCAAACTTAATAAAATCTTCTACCCTATCCCAGTATTCCTTTGATAGACGATTGGCGGACATCCATTCCTTGCCCGTGGTCCCCGATTAAAATGAATCATTTAGAGGAAAATGTGATCAGCGACTCAAAGATATTGTGAGAATTAAACAAAAATAGGAAGTTAATACATAAGGCACTATTGATCACATTTATCCCTCTTTAATTCTACTTGTTAACAACTAGTAATTCTAGTTGTTAGCAACTAATAATTCAATAAAAAATTCACTTTCACTTCAGTTTGAAAAATATTCTACTACTACTGATGTGCTATTCCATTTGAAAAAAATTTGGCAGCATAACGGTTTATAACTTAGCATTCCTCAGGCTTTATGCCTTCTATTTAACTTCAAATGAAGTATTAATTAAGCAGAAAACCAGCAGTCAGGTAATTTCAATATATAACAACATACAAATTAATTAAAATTCAAAAACATAAAACATACAGCCTTAGTCAATTTCAATTACAGAAACAAAAATTGAAACATTAGCAATTTCAATAATTTAGCAAACAATTTATGACTAAAACAAAAATTGAAAAGATCCTAAACCCAAAAAATGATCAAAATGCAAAAAAGCCCACTCGACTGAACAGAAAAACCCATTTCCCGTGTGCACATTGTAAACGGTCCTAACATCATCCTATCATCCTCTTTCAACTATAATCATTTCGAAGGAAGCACTAAAGGAAATAAAGGGAGCGAGTGACAAATGAGGACTAACCTGAAGTTGTCAAATCTGGAGAACAATACGCGACAACGACGATGCAGGAGGACTCCGCAGTGATGAAGGAGGACATAGAGAGGGACGATGATGGAGGACGATCAATAAAAACAAAAGGGAAGGGCCGAAAATGAGGCGGGTATGGCGGTTTAGAGGGTTCAAAGCAAAAGGGGGCGCTAGAAATTTTGAACTGGACAGAGCGAAATGAATAGAGAAGGCGGTTTAAAACATAATACTTGACGTTTTTTCTTAATAACCGTCAAGTATCTTGGAATAATATTTGACAGTTATAACTAAAAACCATGAAATATTATAAAACTTAACGATTTAAGGAGAAATCGTCAAGTTTACCTCAAAAATACTTGAAGGTTATAATACAACCGTCAAGTATTGTGGAAGAAAATTTGACGGTTTTTAAAAAACGGTCAAGTATTTTCGAATGAAACTTGATAGTTCCTATTAAAACCGTCAAGTTTTCTCTTGAGATACTATATTTGACGGTTTGTTGTTATAACCGTCAAGTAGTTAGCGTCAATTATTCCTCACTCTGTAGTAGTGATAGTCCTATCAGTAGTTGCATATGTGATATATTTCATCAAATAGTGATTTCAACTGATATACATAATTAGTAGGGTTATTCTAGGAAAAACAACACATATTTATAATAGATAACTAACTTAATTAATTTTCTTAATCTTTTCAAATTAGTTAACCAGGAACCGAAAGTAGTATAAATTATCACAAATGTTAACATTAAATATAAATAGAGTAATTAGGTAATGGAAAGTCGAACAACCAAATCAGTGAATCACAAGAGCTGGAGCTTGATACCCTCTTATTTTCTCTTCAAGCGCCATACAATCCAAAGTGAGGGAAGAATGAAACACCAAGCCCAAGAAAATTAATGGTGTTACATTTCAACAAATCAAGACACTTAATTTACAACAGGAACAAAAGTAAGTGTTCTTGGCCTCTAGCAAGTAACCATGGCTTCAATGTGAAAATATGGATGTAATTCACTTATGATAAGTGAATGGAATGATGAAAAATCAAAGTGGGATCTTGTATGACGCTGGCAAGGGGTCTCAGCATATTAAAACCTTTTATGATCAATCATGAATAACAAATTGCTCAGAATAAAGTCATGGATGTGTTTGGCCAAAAGAAGTGAGGAATGTGAAATCCGTGGCAGAGGGGGTCGGAAGACATAAACCATGCCTCCATAATAGAAATTAAAAATTCGCAATTTCAACCTCGACATTCGGAAAAATGGAACCAATCCTATTTTATGCATATGCCTAATTCCTAAACTTAAGAAGCTGTTAACAAATTTTCATATTGTCTTATCAAATGTAAATAAACTAAAAATCCCACGTTCACCACTTTTTTAAACAACACCCCCCCCGGCTGGCCACTGGCAATCGCATTTTGGATTCCCCCGCCATTCGTATTTCATGGGTTAATATTGCCTCTCCTCCTTAATATATACTACCTCATCTCTTTGATATAAGAACTTGTTTGATTTTTAGTTTGATTCTAATTATAAGATCCTAATCTATTTTGTCTCTCATATTTATGTATTTTTTCTTAAATTAGTCCTTCTAATAATGGTAATTCTAATCAAGATACTTGATTAATAAGGATATTTTAAGAAAAACAACACATATTTATTATAAATAACTAACTTAACTTCTTTCCTTAATCTTCTCAAATTAGCCAACTTGTTTGTATAATTAGGACTGGAGGTAGTATAAAAGTGGTTTGATTATATTTTCATCTTAAATATAACATCATAATTCATTCTGTCTCTCATATTTATTTATTTTTTTAAAATAATCCTTGCAATAATAGCAGTTTGAGCTAATACATTTAATTAGTAAGAATATTTTTAAAAAGATAATACTTATTTATTTTAAATAACTAACTTAACTAATTCTTTTAATTTAATCAAATTAGTCAATTAGTTCTTATATTAAGGATTTGAGGTAGTATAATTTTTAACATCTTAAATTTGTTCTTATTTTGATTTTGGTCTTTCAAATTTTAAATCATAAGTTTTAGTCTTTTTTTCATTTAAAACATTAAACCTTATAATTAATAAAAATTTGGATCATTTTGTCTGTTAAGAAAAATCAAAACCTATTATTTAAAATTTAGAGGACCAAAACTAAAATGAGATGAAATGTCACAGCTACTTCATGCTGATAGCATCCTAATTTTATTTAGGGAAAAAAATCTTAAGAATTAAAAAATTACATATAAAGACCTGTTTATAAAAATTATTGTCATTTGCTTATCAATTATTGTTAAAATCCACACTAATATTGCAATAAGTTTTTATTTGAAAATTTTCTATTTTTAAGTTTTTTTAATTTTATTGGACAAGCTATATCCATACCCAGAGGGATCTTCATTTCCGAATCCCAGTCCGGCTATCTGTTTACAGATTCCAGTATTTTCCCCGATTTACAATTTTGGGGGGCTTTTGCCGCTTCTTTCTGTAACTTGCGAATAACATTCTACCCTGAAGATATGATGAGCGAAAGCTCCCAGTCTCAGTCTGCCACTGGAAATGGAAGTCTAAATGTGGAGCCTCAGGATCCAAAATCAAACCCTAATCACAAGCGGGAGGCTTATTCAGAAGCTAATGATCTGACAGCAAAGAAATTGAGAACTGAAGCTTTCACTGTGCGTGATGCTTTCGGCAGTGAAGAAGGGAACTCAGGAGCTGTTTCAGGTCAACAGAACGCCGAGGAACTAAAAGAAGGGGACTCAGGAGCTGTTTCAGGTCAACAGAATGCCGAAGAACTAAAAGAAGGGGACTCAGGAGCTGTCAAAGGTCAACAGAATGCCAAGGAACTAACGTTCGAGATTGAGGCAGACGCAGCTGAGGATAAGGGGTCTAGGCATACAATGGAAGATGCCTGGGTAGTGCTTTTGGACGCCAGTTTAGATCACCCTGGAAAACTGAGGTTCTTCTTATTTTTCTGTTCATGTGACATTGAATGGCATTACTAAAACATTTCCGATTACATTGTATAACAACTTCAAAAAGTTCAGGATTGCTGGCAAGTCTTAGTCAGGGCTATTTTTTCCCCATCATTAGTGGTCTATTGTTTTAAGTACAATGATTGTAAGAAACGAAGCGTCGAATTTTCTGGTACTGAATAGTAAAGTACTTGCTAGCGGTATGATTGTCGACATCGGCTCAGTGCAAGTCAGGGTATAGTTGAAGTTATTAGGTGACTAGCCGACCAATTTGGTGCATTAAATTTTGTTTCTTTCTTGGGATCAGACTTCATTATTATTCTGTCCCTGGGCAATGTATAATCATATATCAACATGTTGCCGGGAGGACTGCATGGTTCAATGTTTGGTTCATTATTTCATCTCATTTGAGCACGTGCTTGATGCTTCTGAAGTTTATCTAGCCTCTCTTGGTAACTCCCGGTGCTTGGTTTTCAGGTGTGCACACTTTGCAATCTATGATGGACATGGGGGCCGGTTAGCTGCAGAATATGCTCAAAAGCATTTGCATGAAAATGTTCTTTCAACAGGATTACCACGTGAGTTGGTGTGTTTGCTAGGTCTAGTTTCATGCATACTGAACCTTTCAGGCACTTAGATTATAGCAAATGCAGATGCACAATGATATTGCACAATGATATATTGGTTCATGATTTGTTAGGGTGTTCTCTACTTTACATCCTCATTAGGGCGATATGTGAGAGCCTAGAAGGATAGCTATGCAGCATATTTGATAGATCCAAGAGTTCATGGAAAAGCTAAATGTTTGTCTGTTTTGTGATTGGAGCTGCAAGACATAAGAAAAATTTTGATTTTGTAATTCTAATGAAGTTATAAGGGTAGACAGACAGTATGACCTTTTGTTTTCCTTCAGAAGGTTTACTCAGTTGCTATGGAGTATGGACATGGGAAATCTTTTCATTGTTTATAATGCAGAAAGTCTTAATTTTGTGAAAAAAAAATTCTTGAGCATTAAGTTATTGTTTATGCTATGGATCTTGTTGATCTTTGGTTGAGGGCCAGTTTTATATTGCTGATGTTTATGTTGAATTAGCAAAGCTAAGAGCTGTAAAAGTGCCATCCAATAACTGTGTGCCAATAGCTGGTTTTAAAAGCAGTATTGCAATAAGATGTACGGTGACATTTGTTGACAAGTGTAAAATATTCTGATGGAAAATACTTCCTTTTTTCCCTATCTATGTTAGTATTTTTGCTAATATTTGATCCTTATACCTACTTTTTTTGTTTTGTAAAATAATTTGATCTATTTCACCTTCTTTTTGTGCTCCACTTCAAATCGTTTTATTCCATCTAATCACTTTGTTTGTTGTTTGACCACTGTGTTGCAGTTAGATGTAAAGGTAGCTAAAAGAGCAATACTCGAAGGTATGCATTCATTCATTCATTTGACGTTTTCCAATTAACGCTTTTTTGTTTTGCCCAGTGGAATCATTTTATTGTTTTTCTCCTTTATTCTTCCTCTTCTTCTTTCTTATTTGCTATAATTTAAATGCTTTCATTTTATTCTAAATTAGGTTTTCGCAAAACTGATGAGTCCCTTCTTCAAGAAAGTGCCGCAGGTAAGTTTAATTTCTTTAGAATGGTTGGTGAATTTTAAGTTAAATGGATCTGTTGTATTTAAATTGATTAGGTAGTGGAAGCTCTAGAAAGTAACAGCTTACAAATGTTATTAATACAAAATTTAATTGAGAAAAAAGAACTTTGAAGACATAGTTTTTGGATGTAGAATAAGTAGTACCCGGGGATATTGACCCTTTTTTTAAGGATTGCGACCTTGTTCTTTATCAGCTTTTGCTCCTAGTGCAACTGCTTAAAAGAGAAAGATTGTCTCCTCGTCTCACAAGTTGGCCAATCTCTATAAATTCATTTTGGGGCGGTCTTATTTTCTTTCTATTTGATATAAATTAATGTACTTCGCCTCTTGCATATACTTATATGCTTGTAGTGTCAAAAGGGAAATTAAACACTGTGATTGAGACTGAGCTGTTCGTAAATTTTTTTTGAATTCTTAGAAGCTCTTATCATAAGGAGTCATGAATGATAGTTGATTCTTCAAAATGAAAGGAAAAAAGGTTAACATGCTTCTGAAGGCATGGGAAACAAAACATGTCATTACTTGCTTATGTCATTGATGTTTTGTAGAAGTGTATATTCAAGTTTCTCGACCTCCTCCCATCATGTAATGGAACCAGTAATCCAACTTAGTATTTGACCTTGTTATCAACTGTAACATCCTACTGTCAATTAATTAGCTTCAATTGAGATCATATTTGTCTCACTGTATTCTGTTAATTGTTGCCAGGGGGATGGCAGGATGGTGCTACAGCTGTATGTGTTTGGATATTGGGACAAAAAGTAAGGCTTGGACTACTTATTTTATATTTTTTCATAGGACTCCTTAAATTTTAAAATTGAAAAATTATACCCTTAAGGTTTCAAGCATCATGCTTGCTCTATCAGGGGTTCTTACATTAACAATATCTTGATCTAATAAATTTTTGTAACAAAATTTCTTATTATCTGAGTCTTGTGCCTGTGTTTACTGGTTTCTAGTTATAAAATATAACCTTATGAGACGCTTCTGTAGAATAATATTTGTTTTTGATTCCCAACCTTATTTTAGCGGCACCATAATTCCAAACTGGCGAAATAGCACTTTTGTATTCTTGTGCTTTTAGAATAGTTTATACTACCTCTGGTTCTTAATATAAAAGGTAATTTGACTTTTAATTTGGTCCTAAATATAAGATCCCAATTCATTTTGTCTCTCATATTTATTCGTTTTTCCCAAAGTGGTCCTTCTAGTAGTAGCACATGTTAGAGGTTCAATCAAATGGTAGTTTTAACTAATATATTATTAGCAAAAGTATTTTAGGGAAGATAACAGTTAATTATCACAAATAATTAACTTAACAAACTTCCTTAATTTACTCAAATTGGTCAATTAGTTTTATATTAAAGATCAGGTAATATTTGTGGATACCATCTTTATATATGTTTTCAAGGTTCTGGATCTTCATTTTTATTACTATTATGGAAAGTGGAAGAACGAGGCTGAGGATGATTGCTGATGGGTAGCCATTCAAAAAGAAGCATGCAACAAGTGGTTAAATAATACAAAATTGCAGTTATTAAATTTGTGAATCATTAACTATGATGGTTGTCATAATTCACAATTGTAGTTAGTTGAAAAGCATACACTCGTCTTCAATGTCTTTCTTTTAGAGAGGCTAACACAATCGATACAATGGAGAGAATTTTAGCTTGTAGTTTCTAACGCTTTATCTGATGCTGCTTGAATGCCATAACTGTTGGGGCTACAATTGTGCAGATAATTTTTATGGCTAATACCCTTAGAGAAGTGTAGATGTTCCATTAAACAATTTGCAACAACTTTAGGAGAGATACTTAACGTTCTGTTCTATGGATGTTTGTTAGGTTTTTGTTGCAAATATAGGAGATGCCAAAGCAGTTTTAGCTCGATCAGCTATAACTGATGGTTCCCAAAATCACTCAGATGGAGTACCTGCATTGAAGGCCATTGTTTTGACAAGGGAACACAAGGCAATCTACCCACAGGAGCGGGCTCGTATTCAGAAGGTTTGGATTGCATCAATGCTGGATGATAATATTACTATAACAGCATAACGGTGGCTGCTACTTGTCAATGCTTATAGCATACAGTTGACAAATAATTCCTAGCATTCATTAAGGCTGCCAATCCACTTACTCTCCATTTTTCAGTAGCAAAGAATCCACTCTGATAATTGACTGAAGTGATGCTTTTTCTGATGTTAATTTAAGTGCCTATATTATGATTAACAACCAAGAATAATTGTGATGATGTAAGAAGCTGCAATAACTGAGGACTCATTAAACCCAATCTGGCTTGTCTAATAATCATGGAGCCAAACTTTAGCTAAGCAGTGATGACTAATTGACGAGCCAAACTTAAAGAACTGTGAAGTAATTGTTGCACACAGCAGTGTTTTGAATTTTGTTGAAGTGAACTCTAAAATGAAGGTTCATAAAGTTCTGCTAAAAAGCACTTCACGCTTTTCTAATGTTTATCTCAATAATAAAAACAACTGGGCAACTTTTTCAAATATTTTGCTTGTGGACGTAAATGGAATGCCCAGTTTAAACACCTTTACAGGACTTCCAAATGCATTCCCCTGAAGCTGTATTTAATTTTGTTTTGATAAAAGTTGTCCATGCTCCTTATTTTGATAGCGTATAATCCTAGTCAAACAAAGTTGGTGGTACTCTTCTTGCAGGCTGGTGGTTTGTGAGCTCTAATGGACGATTGCAAGGGCGTCTAGAAGTTTCCAGGGCATTTGGTGATCGCCAGTTCAAGAAGGTTTGTTTTTCACTCTCTGTTTACTTTATCTTCCTGTCATTAGTAAAAAATTTATATGAAGCTTCTAATTTAAATTAAGAGACTGAATTCGGCACTTTATTGAGAAATATTGTTCTAACTCTCCTATGGGAATCGCACAAGTCTTTGAACTATATCATCTTACAGCAAATCTCCTTTAGTCTCTTGGACTATTTATCTAGTCTTGTAACATAAAGACTTGTTTTATGCCATGAACAGATTTTCATTCAAGATGTGCTGCATGATGGGCTCTTTTTTCTGTGTTATCTAAATCCATATTGTCTTTAAACGGTGCCAATGCCCTCACTATCCATTTTTGTTTCTCCATAAAAATTACTTCTTTTGCTTTTTTTAATATGGTCATCTGGTTTACTCTACTATTTTACTTTTACTGGCTAAACTACTAGTGTTTCAGTATAATATCACAAGGTATCCTAACGGAAAATATTTGCAGGTGGGTGTTATTGCAACCCCGGATATCCATTCTTTTGACCTTACTGATAGAGAGCATTTTGTCATCCTTGGCTGTGATGGCCTATGGGGGGTGTGTCTTTTTATATCCACATGGGCAACAATTATGTTTTTTTTATTCATTTTATGGGCTTGGCTTGGCGCTTCTGATAAAAAATGGCATTATTGGGTTTGTTTCAGGTATTTGGTCCCAGTGATGCAGTTGTTTTTGTTCAGAAACTATTGAGTGTAAGAATTAGTCTATATTTTTCTTCTTCTTCTTTTTTTTTTTTTTTTGGGGGGGGGGATGTGACTTGAATGAATTGGAATGATACAGTTTCATCTTCTGTTGAAATAGCCTATGCTTTTACCCCTTTCCATTTCAATGAAGTGCTTTATTTTTGCTGAAGCGGTGTTGATTCAGGGCAATTCACATTTTGCCCCTTATGGTGCTTCAAAATTACAGAAAAAAGGAGGAAAATGAAGGCCTTACTTTCTTGTAGCGGCTAGTTAATTTTCAGTGATGAGTTTTATTGGTAAATTGACTACTGCCATTCTATGAAAACGAAGTTAGGGGCTGTATTTTTTCTTCTTTCATGATCTGGTCAAGAATATTGTCTCAACTGCCCAATATCCATGAACAAGAATTGCCATATTTTGTTTCCTGTTTACCAGGGTTGTCTTGCATGCTAAAAAAAAAAAATCCAATAAATTTCTGCAGGAGGGGTTGCCTGTCACAACTGTGACCCGCCATCTTGTAAGAGAAGCTGTTCGTGAGCGGCGCTGTAAGGATAACTGCACTGCAATTATTATTGTATTCAAGCGCAAGTAGTTACCAAGGGAACATCTGCCTGAGATATTTATTGCTGCTGTGATGACACATAGAAATGTGGATTGTTTTGGACTACTGCATTGCAAGGTCAATGTACAATGCGTGGCTTGCTTATTACTGCAAAATGTTATGGCAGCGTAGTCTCCCACATCAGTAGTAGGTTTGTTTACTTGTAATGGTTTGCTATTAATCAAAACTGAAACATGATTATTGAAATTGTGATATATGTTGAAAGTAGTTTATTGGTCGATATAAGTGCCATCTTTAGATCATACAGGAGACATGAAAGATGAGAGGTTTTGCCCGTTAAGTCTCCCTTCCATTTGCCCCAAGTTATTATGGGGAAATAAAAGAAAACAGAAGAAGGCATCCTTAGATGCCAGTAAACGATTGTTCAGTAGATGTCGAATGGAAGTGGTTGGCAGCGAAATTAAGGGCTGATTATGATCCAATTCGGAAACAGTGGTTTTACGAACCTTTTTGTGCGGGAAATTCTGTTAGTTTAGATATGTTTCTAAGGCTCCCCTCAGTGTCTTGTCCTGTGCAAGTTCTCAGCTTTGGAAGTTTTAGTGGGTCCATAGCTCCTCTTGTTAGTTTTGGAGAAATGGATATTATGTGGGTCCATAACTGAAGTGACATATATTATTGAAGTGATTTTATATATTGTGTTTATCGGAAAAAAAATAAAAATAACATTGATTAGAAAGTTGGGCGTATTAAGCCCTTTTTTGGGGACAAAGTATTAACCCTATTTATTCAGCGAATCACGTTGGCTCTCATGATTGATCGTGGATCTCTTGGAGTAGGGACGCTAATCATAAGTGTGCGCTCCCCAATCAAATGGGGTTCGTTTCTCTAATTGGAAAAAATGATGATTTAATTGGCTATTTCTTTTCTTTTTCTTTCTTTATTTTGGGGACAAAGGCAATAAAATAATATATTGGCTCTCCCAACAATTATGATCTTGTGAAAACGAAAGACAAATTGATTTTTTTTTTACTGAAAAAAACGAAAAACAAATTGAAGGATTTTACTTTGAAAAAATCTCAGAAAAATAACTGTTGAATTTTAAAATTTAAATCAGTATTGGTTACTATACTCATAAAGAAAATGATTATACTAAAAAAACAAATGATAACATATTTTTGTAATAATTTCTGATTTAAAATTTTGAAATTTGACAATCAATTTTTTTTGAGATTTTTCTTTTCACTTTGCACATATAAAACCCACGTGGGTGCTACTTAATTATTACTTTTTTTTTTTAAGTCTCTCTATATATATTTATATATATTTCCTATGATGCACCTTATGAAGTTTTAATCAGTCTCTTGTTTCTTCCTCTTTCATGAATTTATCCCAAGAACGGATAATCAAATTACACATTTGAAAGGAACAAAATTTTGTCACAAGCAAGCAGTCATAACATGGACTGACTCATGCATCCAGATGGAGACGTCTTATGAAGGCAGATTTTGACAATCTTTTAAAGTAAATACTATTTCTAGTTCTTAATATAAGAGTTAATTAAAAGAGTTAATTAAAAGATTAAATTTTATTCTAAATATAAAATTTTAATATAATTTATCTCTCATTTATAATTTTTTCAAATTGATTTACTTAACTTACAAACTGATGTACTATCTCCGGTTTTTAATATAAGAGTTAGTTGACTAATTTGAGTAGATTAAGAAAGTTTGTTAAGTTAGTTATTTGTAATAAATATATATTATTTTCTCTAAAATATCCTTGCTAATCATGTGTATTAGCCAGAACTATCATTTGATGGAATCTTTAATAAGTGCAACTACCATAAGGACTGATTTGGAAATAATGAATGAATATGCGAAATAAAGTGGATTGTAGTTTTATATCTAGGACCATTGAATGTTAAACTAGTTCTTATAGTAAGGACCGGAGATAATATGATTTAACATTATATAGGAGTATTTTAAGGAGATCATGTTACATTTGTTATAATCAAATGATTGAGGTGGTTTTCTTAATTTATCCAAATTAATTAACTAACTTTTATATTAAGAATCGGAAGTAAGTAGCGTGGCATAAAATGATTCTGTTGTGAAGCCATGAAGATGAATGTTTCGTCAAGGCAAATAATGAGCCTTGCGACAAACTGCATATGAGTGCGAATTTTATAATTCAAGTAAACATATCCTGTTCCTTTTTATTTATGGCCGAAGAGGCAGCAAGGCAAAAAAGCATCATTTCATTTCTCAATTATAAGCAGCCTCTCATTCAATTAATCAAGAATATCGTTAAATTGCATCTTTTATTCCGGTTGTTAAATTTCCCAATCTAAACAACGTTCATGAATACATCATGTTAATAATTTCCCTTCATGATCCACTAAGATATATTGACCCTCATGAATAAATTATATCTAAGCTTCTCTGTCTGAATATATATAAATATATATACATGAATATATATATATATATATATATAAAAGAGACTAATAATGATATTAATTTTATTGGTGAAGGAGGACAATTTATTTTATGAGACGTAAATTTCATCTAATCATTTCACCCAAAAACTAAATCTTCTAATTAAGCCCACTCTAAACACTAGAGTTTGGTAATATACTCCCTCCATCCTTTATTATAAGATCCAATTTTTTAAATGAGTTTGTCCCTTTTTATAAGATTCTCTTTGAGTTTGTTTGAGCATTTAATTCAGTATTACCTATTTTATCCTAATTTAATGTATTTAATATATTCTCTTTCTTCATTTATCTCACTATTACTCTTTTACATTTATCCATTTATATGTAAGAGTATATTTGAAAAAAAAAAACTGCATTTGCTACATATTAATTACTTTTAACTAATTTTAACTATTTTTTTAAACCACATAATTTAGTTAAAAGGATCTAGGATGGAGTAGTATGTACTATGATTCCATTGATATTAATAATTGAAATTCACCTCTTCTTTTACACAATCTTACTAAGCCTCGATATAAATACTAATTTATAGAAAAATATTTTCAAAGTAAGAGTAAGGAACGAATTTCAGGCTGCAAGTATAGTTGGGGCAAAAAAAGCTATCCCTTAGCAGCAGTTAGGTGGTTATGACAAAGTTGAAATAGTTTCAGGGCATAATGTGAAGTTTAGCACATGTGCTTTGCCCTTTCCAGGACCTCTTCTTTTCTTCATGAATCATAAACAATTCCCTAAATCATGAACAGTGGCACATGCCCTTTAGGTAATAATATTATAGAGAATAATAAACAAGAAAGTTATACAGAAAAAGTGAAAGTATGAATTAGATCCACTTTCTCTGTTTACTTTCATTCTTCGTTTCAGTTCTATCTCTTTCTTATGACACTATATAGTATGCAATCATTTTGCTCATTGTAGAGAATCATTCATTGAAATGAAATGAAAAGACCTTCCCAATTTATCTACAATAAGCAGCCGATTCACATCATTGTTGGAATCATTGGATGTCTTCACATTTTTTAAAAACATGATCAGTTATTGGTTGGGTTATATTTAATGTTATGTATATGCATATGGATTCCTCTAAAATGATAGATTCGCGCAGCAGTCTCAGTAGAATAGTTAAATAAGGGGATGGTGGGAACATGATCATACAAATGATAGAGTTCGGCCGCTATATAACTACCTGGCTAACGTGATCCACCTTCCCTCTGTCTCCCTCCAAAATATTCAGTTTGAAGTCAATATATATATATATATATATATATTTATAAATAACTTAGAATCAATATTATTACATAATATGCTAACCAATGAAATTCTTAAAAAAAAAATCTATTATTTTAAAGTCCCTTCAAAAGTTTTCATTATATAAGTTCCTCCCCTTCGTTGTTATCCCTCACAAGTCTTGAACGAATAACCAGAATGGGAAGTGTTGTAACAGAAAAAGTGAAGCTTCTTGTGGCATTGCTGGCTCTCCAGTTCTGCTTTGCAGGGTTTCACATTGTGTCTAGACTTGCACTAAACATTGGTGTCAGCAAAGTTGTATATCCCGTCTATAGAAATATAATCGCTCTGTTTTTGCTGGGCCCTCTTGCTTATTTCTTGGAGAAGTGAGTTTCTATGTGAAGCTTGTTTTCACCTTTCTTGTTAATATTCTGTCGTATCGTGGAGTTTAACTCGGAACAATGTTTTTGTCTCTGTAATCAGGAATCGAAGGCCACCTCTTACTTTTTCTTTACTGGTTCAGTTCTTCCTTTTAGCGTTACTGGGGTAATTATGGAAATAAGCCTAGTTCTTTGTGCTCTTATTTTCTTCCCATTGTTTCTGATCTTTTATTCTTGATCTTCTTTATCGTAGAATTACTGCAAACCAGGGGTTTTACTTGTTGGGACTATATTATGCATCTCCAACGTTTGCTTCTGCAATGCAAAACTCAGTTCCTGCCATCACCTTTGTCATGGCCTCAGCTCTAAGGTAATCAAGTTTTCTATTAAACATGCTTCATCTTCCTCTGTTTTGATATCTTGAAGATTTTATGGCTCTTTACCAGGCTTGAGGAACTCAACATTGCAAGAAGAGATGGACTGGCAAAAGTTATAGGAACCATTGCCAGTGTGGGAGGCGCTTCTGTGATTACACTCTACAAAGGACCTCCTCTTCTCCACCAGATGGACCATGTTCAAGCAAACCCTACCTCAGAAACAGACCAATCTTCCATGAAAATGCAAAATTGGACATGGGGTTGCATATACTTGCTTGGACATTGTCTATCATGGGCTGGCTGGATGGTTTTTCAGGTCTGCCCATAATGATCATAAAATTCAAATAAAACCAATCTCTGGCTTCCTCCTTACTCTAGTATATATCCAAGCGTGGGCATGCAATTTCCTACATCACCATAAAAACATGAAGTTTTACTAGTCTCATCCAATAAATCATACTTCTAAACCAAGTTGTTGATAAACAATTCTGTGCAGGCTCCTGTGGTGAAGAAGTATCCAGCAAAGCTAACACTCACGTCATTTACATGCTTCTTTGGATTGATCCAGTTCTTGATCATAGCAGCCTTTGTAGAAACTGATACGGAGCATTGGAAAATACAATCCACAGAGGAGCTTTTTACTATCTTATACGCTGTAATCCTAATTACTGCACTTCTGCAATGTGATGATTGAAAGTTTAAAACTCTTATTCAACTAACTGTTGCATGATCATTCCAGGGAGTTGTAGCATCTGGCATCGTCATCTCTCTCCAAACGTGGTGCATTCAGAAAGGCGGTCCTGTGTTTGTTGCTGTCTTTCAGCCCCTGCAAACGTTTTTAGTTGCTGTTATGGCAGCCCTGATACTTGGTGATCAGTTATACTCTGGAGGGTAAGCAGAAAAATTAACCATAAAAATTTTCCTTTTAATTCTGTTTATTTTTAATTCTAACCGATGAATTTGTTTTATTGCAGTGTCATTGGTGCAATTCTTATTGTGCTTGGCCTCTACTTGGTCCTATGGGGCAAAACTCATGAAAAACGGATGACTATTCCAGAGGAGCCATCATTAACCAAGCCACTGATTAATTCTGAAGAGACCAGAAGAGTTGATGCAGCTGCAGAAGACATACCCTGACATGCATTTGTCCACAGAATAGTGCCTCTGTTAGCGGCATCTCTGGTAGTAAAACTAAACTTAGCCTATCCAAATTAGTTGTTAGAGTTAAGGGCTCAAGCTAAGCAGGCTTTAGTGAGAAAGCTTGCCGATTCATATTAAGACGAGTCCATTCAGTGTTCGTGTTGATTAGTAACAAAATGTGGTTAGTTGTGGGCGTACGTGTAATGTCCAGGGGCTTGGAGTCACTGTACATTTCACTGACATGTATATCTTGAACTCTGAAGTTGGGTGGAAATGCATTTGCTGCCTGGATATTGCTGAAAAGCACTTGAGGGAAGATTCGAACCCCAGTCTTTCTATATGGACGCAGACCCAGTCTTTCTCTCAACAGCTTGGCAAGCTCATATTCTAAGACCCTTTTTGGCAGAACAATGGAAATTCACTATAAGTACGTTTCATGTAAGACGAGACAAAACTCCTCTTACATACTTGTCTCGTATTCCCTAAATCACTATTGAAAAGCACCTTATAAGCTACTTATAAGCTGTTCTAAACGGGCCCTAAATCATTAGTGCAATGCATTGGTCATGTGAATTGTTTCCTAAGCAGACGGTGAAGTAGAATATGAATAATAATGCATTGGTCATGTGAATTGTTTCCTAAGCAAACGGTGAAGTAGAATATGAATAATACGAATACCCCGTATTCGGAGCATCAGCATTTCATGGCCAAGAGATTCCCTCTTGAGTTTCACACTAGCAACTTGGGATTTTAATGGAGTGATGAGAGCCTTATTAAAAGTGTCATATTACAAGATTTCAAGAAATCCAGATTTCAACACATGGTTCATGCATTGAAAGGTCATTAGATGTTGACATTTCAATAACTCGAAAACTAAGAATTCTTGCAACAGCTAAAGTGGATAGGAATCGCTCGTTAACCCACATCATAATCGTCATCACATAATCAAGCAGCACAAAACCTATAAGCACATAAGAAGACAAAATTTATAAAATATTTTGGGCTATTCCTCACCATAATTGATGAATTCCATCAGGCTCCCATTCATCACAAAGTCATACAAAAAATAAATCTGTATCGTAAGGGGAATATAAAGACATGAAATAACATGGTAGTGGTCCGAAGGAAGAGATCTCTGATTCATATTCTCCCAAAACACATTAAGTGAAAAAGACTTGTAATGACTTTATGAAGCATCACAAGGCCATCGAAACTATAAGAAAGCAGGAACCAAAGCAATTCAAAACCACTAACAAAGGTCACTAAAAGTGCATAAACTATCAACTCGAAATATGGCACGCAACACAAGATAATGATTTAACGTTTCTCCAAATCTACTATTGTTCCAGCCCACACTACCTCACAGTCACAATATCGTCAATCTTCAAAATCATCCGCACGCACTCCGTAGCCAAGGTGATGGCACTTGTGCTCACAAGCAGTGGCTGCACCACATTCTCCTCCAAAATGTTCGTAATCTGCCCCTTCCTCACATTAATTCCAGCATTTATTTCACCCTGTGCATGGCGATTCCTCAGCTCAGTGACAATAACAATCGGATTTAAACCTGCATTCTCAGCTAGCGTGTAAGGAATGACTTCAAGTGCCTCAGCAAATGCTCGAATACAATGGCCCTCCATTCCGTGTAAAACCTTTGCCCAGGCACCCAGTTGCCTCGATAGCTCAATCTCTGGGGCACCACCACCGGCAATCAAAAACTTCTTGCTGACTAAACATCTAACAACACACAAAGCATCGTGCAAACTCCGCTCTGCTTCATCTATCACCAGCTGATTTGATCCCCGAACAAGCACAGTTGTAGTCCTTCCCATATCCTTGATACCAGTGATTTTGACAATCTTCCCATCCCCAAGAGAAACCTCCTCGACAAGATCCGCATGTCCAAGCTTCTCAGCACGGAAATGCTCAATATTTGCAATCGGCAAACAATTCAGAGTCTTTGTAATAAATTCAATCTCATCTCGTTCCACATCCTTGACCACCAAAATTTTAGCTTTTGCAAGGTAGTGCAAAGATAAGTCAGTCACGGCATCTCTTAGGATACTCTTCTGGATCAACAACACATTACAACCCGTTGCCTTTATCTTCTTAATCATGCCCAGAATATAATTCCGCTCTTCTTTCAATATTCTATCCATCTGGCTGTAATCACTAACCACGATACTCTGCTCAATATCAGTCTTGGGGGGAGAAATCTGGAACTGAATCACAGCAATCTTAGCATTTTCCATGCGGGTAGGACCTCCGGCAGCGTGACTAGCCTTCTTATCAAACACCAATCCCTTCACCATTTCAGTGTCATCTACAGTTCCACCAAGCTTCTTCACAATCTTGATGTCACGAAGATCGACCATGTCAGGCTGCGCCGGATCGACAACCGATAACACAGCATCAACAGCGAGAGGTGCCAGCAGCGTCGAGTACTGACTAACCACTTTGCTATTAAGCGAAGTGCTAGCAGACTTGACCAAAGAATCACGGTCTGAAAGCTCAACAGGCACAGCCATAGCAGTAAGGACATCAACGGCTTTTATCGAGGCCTTGTGCAGCGAATCCGAAACGACAGTAGGATGAATCCCGTGCGACAGAAGTAAAAGACATTGTTCAAGCAGCGCACCGGCAATAACCACGACGGTGGTAGTACCATCACCGGCAGCGGCATCCTGGGACTTGGATAGCTCAACGAGCATTTTCGCAGCGGGCTGAAGGACTTCCATCTTATTAAGAATAGTGGCGCCGTCATTGGTAATGATGACCTCGCCGGAAGCCGTGGAGATCATCTTATCCATACCCTTAGGACCCAAACTGGTCCTGACAGCGTTAGCGACGGATCGAGCGGCGACGATGTTGGCATGGCGTATGTCTTCCTTGCGCTTGTTGTCGACGTAAGACTCGGTTTTTGAAGCTCGAGGTTGGGGAACTGCAATCGCAGCCATTGATTACCACTGAACCTCTTGCGAGAAGACAGAATGGAGAGGGATGAAATAGGAAGCGGGGAGAAGTGAGAGCCAAATCAGAGAAGAAAACCAAAACCCTAGAAATGAAAGTGGTGAGTTGAAGTGAAGGCTTGCTCTAGAACGCGGGTAGTTCAAGAGGCTTCCATTTTGCTATGATTACATTAATTTTGGGCGAAAAATAAAAAATAGAATTGGACTAATGTTTTTCTGTTGTCGCCTAATAAAAGGACTGATGTATGCTATACCTATATGTACGAAATTTTCACATATGAAATATATTAAATATTAAATTGGATAAATTATATTGAGAATTTAAAAAAAGGAAAAATGACAAAAAAAGCCCAAACTTCTTATTTCAATTCAGAAAGCTAAGGCTATGAAAATCCAAAGAAAAAAATGTTGCCTTATGTGGCATTTTTGAAATGTTGTAAAATAACCTAAATACTCTAATGCCAGGTTTGAAAAAAGGGTTAAGGTGCGTCCAGCACCCCAAACTATTTTTCCAGGTACACCCAGTGTCCTAAAGTAATTTTCGGTGCATCCAGTGTCCCAAACTAATTAAAACTAGGGGTGTTCAAGGCAGGCCCGTCCCGGTCGACCTGTTCCGATCCCGGTCTTATTAGGACGAGACGGATCCGTCCCGAAATTTTTCAGGACAGGACGGGGTGGTCCCGTCCCGGTTCCTTTTTTTTAATTTTTTTAATTTTTATCCTATATATAATATCATTTTTTTCATATTTTTTTAAGATTTGAAACTATTGTATGGAACTATGGATATATTTATTTAGAGTTTTTATATTTGTTAATGATTTGAGATTATTGATTATTAGAATTTTTAGCAAGTTTTTATTGTGTTAAAAGCTTTTGTTTAGAGTTTTTAATGACTATTATATGTAATATTTTGAGCTTTTATTTAAGAGTGCCCAAACAAATAAAAAAGAAAATAAAAATATGTTTTTATAAGGTTTAAGCCCAAAAAAATATAATTAAAAAAACCATATTTTTTAAAAAAAATTAAAAAAAAGTTTTAAAAAAAATTTGGGACGTCCCGGGACCGAGACAACCCCAAGACGGGCTGAGGACAGATTTTCTATCCTGTTATTGTTCATCAGGACGGAACCGAGACGGGCATGTCTCGGTCTCGATCCGTCCCGTGAATAGCCCTAATTAAAACGGTGCATCCATATCCCGGGCTAACAGAAAAGTTAAGTTTAACCGTTATTTGTTGACTCAGCTGAAGGTTGACCGACGTGGCGGACACGTAGGCGTCTGATGTGTATTATTTTGACGGGCCAAGGTGCGCCCAGCATCCCAAATTATTTTTCCAGGTGCGCCTAGTGTCCTAAAGTAATTTTTTATGTATCTAGTGTCCCAAACTAATTAAAACGGTGCGTCCACATCCCAGGCTAACAGAAAAGTCTCATTTGACCGTTACCTTACTGACTCAGCTAAAGATTGACAAATAAATTTTATATGGCGGACACACAGATGTCTGATGTGTATTATTTCGACTAAAGCTACCAAGGCGAGCCCGGTAGCAGCAGGTGTTTTTTCGGAAGGCGACGACGATGTCAACAAAGTGACCAGAGGAAAGTTCACTGCGTTATAGGAGGAGGAAAACAAACGCGAGTTAGATGAGGAGTTGATAGAGACAGAGATGGAAGTGTGTGGTAGAAGAAATGGGATAAAATCTTAAAGACGAGGATGGGATTGAATGGGTGGTACATCTACCAAGATTTAAGAGGGTGGATCAATGGTCTTCCTTTTTTTTAAGTTTTAAAACTGGCAAAAGATAAATGTTAGAAGAGAAGGAAATAAATTGAATTTTCAATCAAAATAATACATATCAGACACTTGTGTGTCCACCATCTAGGATTTTTTGGTCAACCTTCAGTTGAGTTAGTAAGGTAATGGTCAAACGAGACTTTTCTGTTAGCCTGGGATGTGGACGTACTGTTTTAATTAGTTTGAGACACTAGATATACAAAAAATTACTTTAGAACACTGGGTGCACCTGAAAAAATAGTTCGGGGTGCTGGATGCACCTAAAAAAATAGTTCAGGGTGTTGGGCACACCTTGGCCCGTCAAAATAATACACATCGAACGCCTACGTGTCCACCACGTCAGTCAACCTTCTGCTGAGTCAGCAAATAACGGTCAAACTTAACTTTTTTGTTAGTCTGAGATATGAATGCACCGTTTTAATTAGTTTGGGACACTGGATGCACCGAAAATTACTTTAGGACACTAGGTGCACCTGGGAAAATAGTTCAGGGTGCTGAGCGCACCTTAACCCTTGAAAAAATAGAGAGAGATGACAGTTTTCATGGAAACCACCCCCACCCTTGTCGTGCTTCTTTCTTTCTCGCATTCATCATCCTCATTCTTGCCCTAAAAATGTCGGCAAGTTGAAGAGTTTCTGAAGTAAAAATAGTATGTGTAAGAGAGCAGAGGAGTTCGAAGTGGAAGGCTGGTTTTTTGAAAGATGAAGGTTACTAGGTGTCCTTAATTGGGTTGAAGGATGAAGGTTCATGATTGGTGATTCACTATTACAGTAAGCATCACTAGCGTTTGACTGAGCTAAGTTTGGAGATTTAAGTTTTTGGTGGGTGGTCAACATGTTTGGATAACAGAGAGAAATGATTGATTAGTGAATATTTAGAAATGACACAAGTATGTTTGTAAGTGACTGAAATGGTGATTGGTTGAATGTCAATATAACATCATAAATTTTATTTTAAAATTTATGTAAAAAATAAAAAAATAATTAATTAAAATAATATTTTTTTTATTATTATTTGGAAGGAAAAAAAACCACCAAGCTTTTTCCACCTACAGTGGAAAAAGTGGGGTGGCGAGGATTATTAATTGAGTAAGGAAAAATGGGGGAGGTGCATTAATGAAAGAAGAAAAAATGAGCCACCTACAATGGAAAAAGGGGGTGGTGAGAATTATTAATTGAACAAGGAAAAACGAGGGAGGTGTATTAATGAAAGAAAAAAAAATGAGGGAGAAGACTGTTGAAGTTGAAAAATAAATAAGGAAGAATGATAGGATAAGAAATAAAGCATAGGCAAAGAGAAAACGAGAGAGTGAGAGGCACAGAAAGAGAGAATGAAAGAGAGGTAGAGAAGTGTTTAGCCATTTTAAAAGATAGGACAAGTTTTAGAAATAATTTAGGTACACAAAATTATTTCTTTTTATCAAACTTTTTTATGAATATTTTTTATGTATTTTAAACTTTCTAATGACAATGTTGTTGTAGTGTTTAGAAAAAATTGTGGTTTGAGTACAGAGTAAGTAGCGATTTTTAACAATATATGACTGTAGAAATTTAAAAATAAATTATTAAGAAATTTTAATCAGTTTATATTTATTTATTGATTGTTTTGAGAATTTTAAATTAAGATTTTAGTTGAAAAATGTATTATTTAAGACATATAGAATGTTTTTACTGATTAAATTTAAGTTAAATAACTTATTTGAGTTATTTAATATATTATTGAGATTTTAATCAGGTTAAAATATGAAATAGGTTAAGGATATATTATTAGCAAAATTTTGAAGCCGGAAACTTAAGTTATAAATTGAGAATCAGTTAAATAAAACCAATATTTATTTATAATTTGACTAAGTTACTTGGGTGGAGGAAAAATGTTATTTAAAGTAAGAATTTTTGGGTAGTAAATATATGTACATATTGGTAGTAGTAATAATAATAATAAATTCTGTGTAATTTAAGTTATTTATTTGTACATATATTAAATTGTGTCTGTATTATTTGTAGATTATCTTGTACTTCAAAGTTTGTAATTTGTGTTTTTATTCCTCAAGCTGTGAGGTTAAGCTTGGAGTAGAGGTAACCAGGATTAATTTATTTTATATGCTTGATGTGGATTATAAGGTTTTCTTAACCTTTTATATTAAACTAAACTATGAAGCCTGTGTTTATTTCTAAAATATATATTTATATATATTGTAATTGCTGAGGTGGGAAATATGTTAATTCAAATATTATTGGTTTGTATTGTTTAAATGTTTGTATCATGTTAATGAGTAGAGTTTATGTTATATGATGAATTGTAAGATATATGCATTGATTAAGATTGTTATATTATGATTATGCATTAGGGTCATAAATGAAGATTGGGATTTTGTTATGTGGAGGTTAATTGTTCTAGAAGCCCGTGTGGCATACCAGCACTATTGATTATAGTGGTTGGTCTTATCATCAGACCTTTATAGTTCTTCCTTTTCCTCGACCCGAAATTAAGAACGAGCTCTTGGGTAGAAACCTTTTGCACCATAGTTTATTCTTGAGCAATGTAGGTGTAGGAGGGATCTCGTTAACTTGATGTAAGTGGGGGTGGCCTTTGGCCAGGTTATTCAGCACAGAAAAGTACGAGGCCTTGTCACGAAGTTATAAGGAGGAGTATGGTGGACAGGATGGGCATTTGTATGGTTATATGTTTGTTGCATCTGTGATTGTACATTGTTCTACTTAAAAATTTATGTATAAGTTGACTTATCAACTTGGTTGCATATGTTGTAAATTAATTACTGGTTACTAGGACTTAATTGTCTCACCTCGTTATTCATCAATGCTTTTCAAAAGAGCTATTTACTTTGACTCAGTGAAAAGGGAAGCAACTAAAGCCTTAGGCGAGCATAGCCTAGTACTCTTATTTTGCTTTGGACATGTAATGTTATGTGTATTGCCATCTTAGGACCTATGATTTTGTTGATGTATACTTACTTTTGTTTGGTTGTTAGATGACTGTATTTGATGGATGCTATTAGAATAGTTAGAGGCTATAGGACATTCTTGCATATATTACTCTTATGGATTGAATATATGTATAACTTATGAGCTAGGCTGAGCACCTTTGTTTCTTATGCCCTAAGTCTTTATGGGATGAATGTTTATGTTAGGCTTGTGGGTGATTACTATGCCCTGAGTCCTTATTGTATAGGTTGTTAAACTTATGAGTGTTTTGTATATCCTGAGTCTCTTATAATACATTCAAAATAAGACAAACTCTTTATAATTATGGTAGTATTTTAACACTTTAACTCAATTTTTTTCCTACCATGGTTATCTTCTTAAAATTGTTTTATAAATTTTGTATTAAGAAGAGGTCTTTTCCGTTAATCTATGTGACAAGCTAGTGTTTGAAGAGTGAAGTTGAGCACGATGATGGCAGCGAAAAATGGGTTTTGAAATAAGCAGGAAAAATTGCTATTGACTGGAATGGTGATTGTGGTTGGTTATCCCATTAATTATAAATTGATTGAAAAATGGTAGGAAATGAAGTATAAGATTGTTGCGATTTCATAGAAATGACTAAGGAATGATTTTAATGGATTAGATAATGATTAGATTTTATAGAAGATATGTGTGGATAGTAAGCAATTTGTGGAACGAATGAGCAATAGATAATGACGAGAACGGATTAAACAATGACCAGATTCATAATGACGATGAAGGAACTAAAAATGACAATAATATATTAGGAAATGACCATACATTGATTATATGTAGAACAATTAATACTTAATGAATGTATATTGATTGTTTTGCAGGATTATATAAGATGGTGTTGGAAGAAGGGAAAGATCCCTAAGTAAAGGAATACACAGTGGATTGGTGATATTTACAAGGAAGTATATGATGAAACGAGGGGAAAAGTTTAAAAATGCATAACAAAAAATTGAAGTGGGAAAGGCATGTAAGGGGCTGACTCAGGAACAAAGTGATAGGTATAATGAGTGAGCAAAGAAATCAAAGCCAGAGAAAGATAAGAAAAAGAAGTATGTTGTTCCCTTGCATACACATTGCTCATTGCCCAGATTTAAGTAGCTGACTTTGTGAAAAAGAATGATGACTTGAGGCAAAAAGTTGAGAGGATGGGATTTGGAAGCCTGTGTAATGTGGATGTGAAGTTATTTTCACGTGATCTAACTGTGTCATTACTGAAATCCTACAACTCACCAACATTTCAGTTTACTATTAGTGGGCAAGTAGAGCCGATTAAAGCAAAAGATGTTCATGAGTTTCTGGATGTACCTCACGGTGGCGAGGAAGTGAAATTTGATGCTAGAGAGGATGACCCAATATATAAGAGGTTAAAGGACACACATTGGAAGGTTTCATTTATCCAATACTAAAAAAGATATTATTTGGGATAGAAAATGACAATTTTGAGTTCCTATTTATGCTTTGTATGATTGGAGCTTTCTTATATTCAAGTTCAAGTATAACTATATATTTAAGTTTGTTAAAAGTAATGTGCTGCATGATGGACAAGTATGAAAATTATGATTAGGCAATAGACATTATTAACAACCTGTGGAACGAAATGAAAGACTTTATGAAAACGTCAAAGAAGAAGAAGAAAAAGAACTTGCAATGTTAAAGGATGTCTTTATTTGTTGCTAGTAAATGAATTTTTTTTATTAGTTATTCGATTCCACGAGTTCAAAACTAAAACTCTCTTTAATATGTTTATAACAAAAAGCATACCAAATATTAATGCTACACCTTCGATGATAGCATTATGTTAATCTGAGATAATAGTCACTTCCACAAAACCCATAATTTTTTGGATCATATAGAAAAACTACGTCCAGTCATCTGATGTCTCTCTCTTCACAATTGTAATTGTAAAAGGCAACAACTTCTTGTTATATGCATTATAAGCCGAAACCGACAACATTATCCCCTTGTATGGTGTGCTTAAATCAGTTTCCTTAACATATAGAACATGCCTCGCACTGCCCAAAAAACCTTAATGCAAGAGCTATATGCTATGAAAACACACTCAAAACGGCTACCAATAATAGTCCATTTAGCCATGGTTTTGTCATCAGTTTCCTTCAGCCTTTGGCATATCCATGTGTGTACAATTGTTCTAATCTATCATATATGTCTTCCAATACCTTTTTCTTTGTTCTACAAACTTGTTTTGTATGTTAGATCAACCTCATACTCTCTTTTTAACTTCTTCCTTATCTCAAAAGGATGTTTGTTTACATGATCTCTCACCTTATTAATTATTACTCCCTCCATTCCTTATTATAAGAGACATTTGATGCTTATGGCATGTTCCCATATATAAGAGACACTTAAAAGTTGTCTTTATTTTTTATATTGATTTTCTATTTTACCCCTATTTATTTTGTCTCCAACTCATACTCTCTCTCCCTCCCACTTCTCTTTCTTTTAATAATTTAATTGTTCTCTCTCATACTATCTCTCCTTATTAATGGGGGCATTGTTGGAAAAAACATTATACTTTTTACATATTAATTGTCCTCAACTAATTTTAACTGTTTTTTTTATCAACGTACTTTAGTTATTTGTCTCTTATAATAAGGAACGGAGCGAGTATTGATTATTTCAATCTATCTCTACTACCATGCATACCTTCTATGCTATCTTGGACATAATGAACATACTCATTTATAAATGTCATTATTCGCCACACATAACTACTCTTTCCCACATGATTTGCATATAACTTCCATGAACAGCCTTTAACTTTACATCTCACTGACGTGCATTTCTTGCTATTTGTCACTTATTTATGCACAAACTTGTGTGCAACTACAAACTTGTATATAGACACCCAGAAGGCATGTAAATGTTAACCCACTCCTGTAAAAAGTCCTTTCCATTTCACACTACCTATCTCACTACTTAATGTCCCTCTACTATCAATATCTTCAACTTTAGTAGATGTGTCCACATTAGATAACCCACTTTCTCCATCATTTTCACATTCACCAGCATTTTCTTGAGGCAGCCAGTCATAATCATAACCAAAACTAATAGGATATGCATCCAATTCAATTTGCTATAATCTCTCTACTTTGCATTTTGAATGACAAGACTGATTAACACGATTAACAAGATGAAATTCACAAATGACAACAAATAATTAAGACAAACTTGCCCTTATATTTCTAGATTCTTCCTTGATTAGGGATCCTCCTCGCCTTTTTTGCCACATACACATGACCGCTATTTCTATTGTATTGGAAAATGTTATACATTTCAGCATTATCATAGAGGTCAACTAATGTCTTCTCATCAAAGGCTACTATGTATTTAATGCCATAATTTCTTCCATCACCACCAATACATTCACATATCATTAATCTCAATGTTTTAAATGTTAGCCCATCCTTAATGCTTCTCAACCTCATGTTATCTCCATTATATCTTACTTCACCTTCACCATTTGTCACAAATTTTCCTCCCACATAAAAATAACAAAACAATTCCTTCATAGAAGATGACCCAACTTTTAAAGTCATTTTGCATCATAACTTGTACCAATAATGTGTTTATAGGAGTTAACAACCACATTTATTTCATCACTTCCAATTTCACTAAAAGAATACCAACATCGTCAACTGACACAACCAAATTAGAGTTTAACACATTAATACTAATAATTTACAACAAAACACTCATTTCTTTGCTGTCTACACTTATGCTTCATTTTCTCCTAACAAAGCCACTCTATTATTCGAATTCCCCTTTAATATTGTCCTATTCTCTAACATTAATAACTTTGATCCACTTCTCACACCATCACACCCCTCTCTCTTAATTTTTTGCTTCCCCATACATTCACCCTCTCATCATCGTCCTTCCCTACAGCTACTCACGTGCTTTCAACCTATGTGTCACTTGCTTTCCATGTTCATCCTCCCTTCCGCTTTTTCTCAGCTCTTGCTGCACCTTTCTTCTCTATAAATGCGTTTTATTTGGGTTATAAAAAGGTTTTTGGGTCATTTTACAATATTTCAAAAATGCCACATAAGGCAACACTTCCTTCTCTGTATTTTCATAGCCCTAGCTTCCTGAATTGGAAAATAAGAATTTCAGGCTTCTTTTTTTGTTGTTATTTTCCCTAAAAAATATGTTTGAATAATTATTTTAGAAAATTACATTTGAAATAAAAATATAAAAAATTACATTTGGTAGATTGTAGCTGTGGCTGCGCTGAGTGATAGAAGAAGAATATTTTCTAATTTTTCAAAACAAAAGACAAAAACAAAACAAGTTTAAAAATTGTTTTGATATTTTGGTTTTTCAGAAGAGTTAAGATGCGTCAAGTACCTCAAAGTATTTTGTTAGTACACTCAGCATTCTAAAGTATTTCATAGTACACTCAACACTTTAAAATATTTTTTCAAGTATATCTGGTATTCTAAAATATTTTGTGGTGTAATTTTGCTATTAATGTATTACTCCTCTGGTCCTTATTATAAGACCCCATTTGACTTTTTATTTGGTCCTAATTATAAGACCCCGATCTATTTTGTCTCTTATATTTATGCATTTTTTTTCAAGATAATCCTTCTAATAATGATAGTTTTAGCCAATATACTTAATTAGCAAGGATATTTTAGGAATGACAACACTTATTTATTATAAATAACCAACTTAACTTACTTCCTTAATCTCCTCAAATAAGTCAATTGGGTCTTATAATTAGGACCGGAGGAGTAATTTCCTCATAAGTAATTATGCTTTTCATGAGTAATTAAAAAAGTAATTATTTCATGAGCATTTTTAACTTCATCATTAACTTCTCAAAAGGTGTCAAACATTATAAAGTATTTTTTCCAGTATTTTTAGGATATTGGATACTTTTAAAAAAATATTTTAAGATGTCAAACGCATTATAAAATATTCAGGATGCTAGACGTATTATAAAATACTTTAGGGTGTTGGGTATACTTGAGAAAACGTTTTGGGAGTAAACAGACTTTAACCCTTTTAAAAACATATTATTATTACTATTTTTTTTAAAACAATCAACAAAAAATAAATTACTATGCAAGTTTTCTGATTTTTTTATTCAGAAAAATACAAAATTATTTTTAAAATGAGAAATAAAAAAGCCCTAAATTATTTTTGTCAAAAAAAAAATCTAAATATTTTTCTTGACATTCGTCCGGACGGGAGAATATGAGAAAAGGGCAAAAAAAAAAAACAACATATTGTTAGGAGGGGGAAGCCTCAACGCAATGCCCGCCACTGCCCCCGAGCTTCCGGGGACGTTGAAGGAGATGTCGCCTGAACTCTTTACTTGAAATTATTTCCCACGCGCCGCCATGGTCTCCTCCGCCACTTTTCAGGGCTTTATCAGAACCACTACTTCTGCTTCAACCACTATGTCCCTCAGGGGTCCCCTTTTCCTCTTATGCCACAGAACTCGAAGACTCTCACTTCTCTCCATTTCCGTGAGACATCCTTCACTTTGCTTGAGGAATTTTCATGTGCCCTCAAAGATAAGGTCACACATAACCGTGGGCTCAGTGGCGCCTTCTAGGATGACTGAGGTGGATTGGAAGGAGAGGCAAGGTGTGAGCTTCAGGCGGAGGAGCATTGCCTTGCCATTTTGGTATCAGCAGAGCTCCAGTTATGGTCGTTTTGCTTATCAGGATGTGTCTAGTGATGATTCCGAGATGGAGTCGGAATCTCCTCAGCAACAAATGGTGAGTGTCATGTGTCTTTTTTTTTCCCCCTTATTGCTTGAGTGAAAACAAGGCAAATTAGCAGCTGCTATAGGAGTTTTTGATTGCTTCATAGATAGCTAACTAATCTGATATTATAATCTGTTCTATCAGTTGGTTACTGGAAATTTTTCCATGTTAAATTGACTTGAAAATTGATGCGCGAATCCCATTGACGGAGGATTATATGGAAGAATTAGGTTTCAGGGTTGGGACTCCATATAAGTTCTTATTATCCTTAATCCTGTGGTTAAATAACTTTAACCTGGAAGTCACTACTGTTCATCGGATATCTTAAAATGCTTCACCTGTTTTTCACTTAATCTGGATGCTTTGAAATGATACTGTTCTGTTAGTATAAACATTTTTGATAGAGCATGATGGCATCTTGCAATTTGTGTAGCGGATTTCACTTAGTGGGATAAAGCATGAACATTTTAGCTGAAAATGCGTTTGATACTTGTGTAGATGAAGACTATGAAATGGCTTTTCTTGATAAAATGGCAGCAAATGCCTTACATTTAGGTATGAACTTGTGGATAGTCGATACATGATAATATTTTGTTATATGTTGATGGAGAAACATTTTGCACAAAGTAGAAGGGGCTAACTGTATCCAAATATGTGTTGGATGATGAATAATTGACAATTATGTTGCTGACAAACTGCTATGTTCTTTTCTTTTTTCTTTTTTTTTGGGGGTGGTGGTGGTGAACACTATGTTATTATCTGAAACGCATATCATTTCATGCAAAACAAAAAAAACTGAAGATCGGATCTTAACCTGGGGATAACATTGTCTTGCTTTTTGTTATTGGCTCATCAGCTAACCTTTCTTACTTGGGGTTATGATTATGCTTGTGCTTATATGGAGATTTGCATAATGATTTATCCTTTTGTTTGTTATACTGTCTGACTCCATTTCATAATGCTGCTTTATGGATTTAAAAAGCACTAGTATCAAGTTGATAGAGACATATATATCTGGTTTTATTTTGTATTGCTTTCATAAAGATATTTAATAGCCTGTCACTTAGGAGGCGTTGCTATTCATCCGTCCTTGTAGCTGAAATTTCTTCATTAGGTTGATGAAAAGAGTTTTTTCTATATTAACTAAATAATGAATAAATGATCAATGATTTAGTCTTACTTTTGAGCTCTCAGCTGTTTCCTTTTGGCCCCTTCATCCTCCCCTTAATAAAAGAAAAACTTTGCCAGCCTTACTGATGACCTTTTTTCTTTCTTTTTTATTTTACTGAGAAGGGTACCAGTGACCTTTATTAGTGGGGAATTTTGTAAATTGATCATGTTCTCACTGATGTGTTTGCATGCTGTTGGCTATTAGGGCGGTTCATCCCTTGATAACATTGATGAGTGGAGATGGAAGCTGACCATGCTTCTTCGAAACAAAGATGAGCGAGAAGTGATTTCAAGGGAGAAAAAGGACAGACGTGATTTTGAGCATATCTCAACTTTAGCGACTAGGATGGGTTTATATAGGTACTTTAACTTAACACTTTGAAATTTGTTGTTGCCTTTAGTTTATAACATCCAATTTCTGATGTACTTTGGCAGCCGGCAATATGCAAAAGTGGTCGTCTTTAGCAAGGAACCTCTGCCAAATTACAGATCTGATCTGGATGATAAGCGTCCACAGAGGGAGGTATCATCTTATCTTTTCTTCTGGTCTCTTTCATGGGTTGACATATAAGGGAAAAGAAGTCCCTTCCTCCTTTTTAAGGACTCATGATGTACTTGATTTTATACTATATGTCATAGACTGAGCAAGTGAGGTTGGTTGACTAGCAGTTGTTAGGTGCAGAAAACCTCTTTTATGGAAGATTGGAGTGTTATTTATCCGAAAGTATAACTTGTTAATGGTGTTTACTGTAATACTTATGTTTTTGATGCTGGGTTGTCTGTCCTCTCAGCACATGTAGCATGATCAACCTGTTTTTCTATGCACTTACAGGTTGTCATACCTTTTCGTGTTCATGGAGAAGTAAATTCTCTTCTCAATGCTCATCTTTCTAAAAAATCTACAAGCTTTGGAGGTGTTTTTGATTCATCGTTGCATGCTGGCATCCCTCTGGATGAAGGAATTCTCAAGGAACCAGAGCCCTTGGTACAGCATAGTGTTGTCAGGGAGAAAATTCTTCGACGAAAAAGTTTGCAACTGCGTTCTCAACGGGAAGATTGGCAGGTTTATTTACTGATGCACATCACATTTGTCATAATGCCTTGAGTTTACCCTTCAGTCTGTTTTCTTTTTTAAATTTTATAAGTACTTTGGTAGATTAATATGCATATGTTGGCATTGCAAATATTTTGTGTGGTATGGACACAAAACGTTTGATAGAAGTCGTGGAAATTATTATCTGTCTTCTCTTTGAAATTTGAACTACATGTCCTTGATTGTTCTCTTCTCAATGCTTAACGTGATCTATGGTTCCTTGGTGGAGATTTTCATAGGGCATGTTATATGTACACATATATTTAATAGGTTAAACTTTTGAAGTATTCCTTGGCAATTTTTACCGTTTATCATTGGATTTTATTAATGTAAGTTCGGATTTAATTTTATATCTATTATGTGATTGTTCTTTCTTCTTTTATTAATTGTGAAAATATTATAACATATGTTGGTTTTTCCATAGGAGTCTCCTGAAGGACAAAAGATGCTTGAATTTCGTAGAACTCTTCCTGCATTCAAGGCAAAGGATACATTATTGAAAGCCATTTCAGAGAACCAGGTGAACAAACGGAAGAAAATGTGCTCTGTTTCTGTAATTTGTAACGTTTTATTCTTTCTCTGTTTCTTTTTTTTTTTTTGCAGTGTTGCTTCATTACTAGAGGCAATGAAAAAGGATAGAACATAGCAATAGACACTATATTGTGTTCATGATCTCATATTTGTGCTTGTGAATGAGAATCAATTTTCCACTCTTAAAATGCTGTTGATCATGGATAATTTGGGACATGTGAAACAATGGTTTATAATGTATTGAGTTTTTAATCTATTTTTCCCTAGGATGTCCATCATTGTTAAAAAAATTTGTGCATTCCAGTGGGCATGAACTGTGTTGCACTTTGAAGCAGGTGGATAATGATCTAAAGTTTTTCATATGGATTGCAACATCCATGATTTAAATTTAGCCAACTCATCAATCGATTTTGATGGTTTTTTATGTTCTTTTTTGCCCTTTTATTATACAACAACAAAAACAACGAAAGCTTTATCTCACTAAATGGGGTTGGTTATATGAATCACATGGCATTGTTGTGCTTTGCCTGAAACCAATTCTTCCAATAAGTCATTAACTTAGAGATCTGAATTAATGGCTTGTTTAAGTGTCCTTCTTGGTCTCCCTCTACCTCTCTTCACTGGCTAAAGACTATCTGCTCACCCCTTCTTACTGGCTGCCCTTTTATTATGAAGCTAATAAATTTCCTTTGTCTTTAATATCAATAAAGGTTCTACCCTTATGCCATAGTGTCTTGGTAGAAGGCAACATTTCTGGAGATGGAATACAAAAGAACAGAAAATGTAGAAGAGATTCTCAACCCTAGCTATTCAAGACCGTAGGCTCTCTCCCAGATTGAGGATATTCTTGTTTCTTTCATCCTGGGCTACAACTTGCCTATATTCTTGACTATACCTCCCTTCTTTGCTCTCCTATGACATCCAAGTCAGCACAAAGTTTTTGTTTTCCTTCATTTACCCCTTGTGTTGCTACTAGGCCCTCTAAGCTTATTTTACCAGCTTTCTTGACTTCCTCATGCAACGGTTCTTACCTCTTTTTACGTAGTTCAACAATGAAGCTAAATATTGATTCAATTGGTAAGGATGTCATTTATACCCCACTAGAATATGGTTTTAAATTCCATTGCTGATATAAGGATCTCACTAGTGGGTAATTTGTTAGTACCTCTGAATGTTGTTGTTGTTTTTTTTTTTTTTCCCCTCCACGGAGTTATGAGGTCCACCACCATGATTCTACTGAATTCTTGGGACCTAACTCACCTATAATTTTTTCCACCAAGAAGAAAGAATAGGCTCCCTTCCCATTAGAAGCTCAGTTTGATATTAGGACAAAGGATGACTGAAATGGAAACACAACAAAATAGATGCAAGCACACATAGGGAAACCTGGTCAGTTATTGAAGAAATGCAAGAAATGTTCTCTTCATAGTTTGATTTTGGCACCATTTTAATGAATTAGCAAAATAAGTTACTTTTCTCCCCAAAAAAAAAAAAACATGATGTGCTTTATGATATAGACGCAAGTATGATGATTTTTTTTTTTTAACTGCAAATTATTTTTATGCCTCACAGCTATCATAAGATAACATCGACATCTCAATTTATAGGCCTTTGAACAAATAATCTTGTAATATGTGGCATAAATAATACTAATGTTTTCCTTGTAGGTTCAGTTATATTTGAGAATGCCATATTGGAATCCATATTTTGCTTTTGCTGGACTATAATTTATAATAATTGATAGCATAAATGGAAACGTGCAGGTTGTTGTGGTCTCAGGTGAAACTGGTTGCGGCAAGACCACACAACTTCCACAATATATATTAGAGTCTGAGATTGAAGCTGCACGTGGTGCTCTTTGTAGCATAATTTGTACTCAGCCAAGAAGAATATCTGCCATGTCTGTTTCTGAAAGAGTTGCAGCAGAGCGGGGGGAAAAATTGGGAGAATCTGTGAGTTTCTGAATCCACTTAGCTGGCTTAAGATCGCAGTACTTAAGTTTACATTGTATCATGTAAAAAGTAACTTAAGCTTCTGCTTTTTCTATCCTCTAAAAGGTTGGTTACAAGGTTCGGCTGGAGGGTATGAAAGGAAGGGATACTCGTCTTCTGTTTTGCACTACAGGTGTATTGTTGAGGAGACTACTTGTGGACAGAAATCTAAAAGGTGTGACTCATGTTGTTGTTGATGAAATTCATGAGCGCGGAATGAATGAAGGTAGCTACATCTTTTTCTTTTTCTGTTGTTGTTAATTATTATGTGAAATATTATATTTACCAATGTTTTTTATTTTTGTCAGATTTTCTCCTTGTTGTGCTGAAGGATCTTCTTCCACGCCGTCCAGACCTTAGGTTAATTTTGATGAGTGCGACCTTAAATGCCGAGCTTTTTTCTTCCTACTTTGGTGGGGCTCCAACTTTGCATATACCTGTAAGCTCCAATACTCATTTCTTTAAGTTGTGTTAACATCAGTCACCGTTCATTGTTATGCTAACTTGTCTGGTAAAACTGATGCATTTCAGCAGTAAACGTCTTCTTTCCCACATGATCTCATCATGAACTTGTCTAGAGTGGTGATATGCATTGTTTGAGTACATGTTGATTTTCTTTCTAGTTAGTAATTGCATAAGCACATGAAAAGTGAAAATCATCAATAATTTGGCAATTCAGCCTTATTTTCCCTGTGGTTTTCATACATTTATACGAACGTCACATTAAGCTATTTTGATACCTGATGTGAAAATACAAGTGCTTGTAATGGATGATGTGGACAATATGCTAGGTTCACTTCTATTGCCCTTTTGGTCTGGGTTGTTTTTTAATTTTTTTTCCTCTTTATGGATTTTGTTGATGAGGGTGGGCTGTCTTCCCAACTTCTAGGGTTTTACATATCCAGTTCGAGCACATTTTCTTGAGGATATTCTGGAAATGACTCGATATCGGTTGACCCCTTATAATCAAATTGATGATTATGGTCAAGAGAAGACATGGAAAATGCAGAAACAGGTCCAAGCATTAAGAAAAAGAAAGACCCAGATTGCTTCAGCCGTTGAGGTATACAAATTATGCTCCTTTTTTTTTTTTTGGGGGGGGGGGTGTTAAATGAATATCCATTAATACTTGAGATTTCATTTAGGATGCATTTGAAGCTGCTGATTTCAAGGAGTACAGCTTACACACCCGGGAGTCATTATCCTGCTGGAGTCCTGATTCAATTGGTTTTAACCTTATTGAACATGTTCTTTGCCACATTGTCAAGAATGAAAGGCCAGGTGCTATTTTGGTTTTTATGACTGGTTGGGATGACATAAATTCTCTAAAGGATCAACTCCAGGCTCATCCTTTGTTGGGTGATCCGAGCAAAGTATTGCTTCTTGCATGCCATGGCTCCATGGCCAGCTCTGAGCAGGTGAACTCACTTGTGATAAATGGGAACGGGAACACAACCTATAGTTGTCACAATCTAGTTTGGAATCCAATTCGGCAGTATTAAATTTAATTTATGTAGAATGTGTAGGTCAAATAGCTTTGAAAAAGTTAGAAAGGGTTTGTCTTCCGATATTAAGAATAAGCATGTCAAATCATGAAGATGTTCTTTTACATTTGAGGTTGCCTCGAGAAAAAAGGGATACATTTTGAAATTCTTTTTTATTTTCTGTTTCTGAAAGATACTTTAAGACGCTAGATGCATCATAAAATACTTTGGGGTGCTGAATGTGCCTTCACCCAAAGCCAAATTCAGAAAGAACAATTAATGAACTCGTCAAAGATAACTAAACCCCTTTTGTTTATTGAAGAAGCTATGTCATTTCGATAGTTTTGATTCTCACTGAAGCTGTATTTCTGTTTGATCTTCCATCTCAAAATTATGTTTGATTTGCTTCATCTACAGAGGTTGATATTTGAAAATCCTGAAGGAGGAGTGAGGAAAATAGTTCTTGCCACTAATATGGCTGAGACTAGTATTACCATCAATGATGTTGTCTTCGTGATTGATTGTGGGAAAGCAAAAGAGACATCTTATGATGCACTAAATAACACTCCTTGTTTACTCCCATCTTGGATCTCAAAGGCTGCTGCTCGGCAGGTATCTGGGATTTATTTAAATTGTTTTGAGTATTATCATGTAAATACATATTTTCTTTTCTTTTTCCTTTCAACTGAATACATATTTAATGGTGACTTCTGGCTACGTGTGGGATCACAGCTTGTGATGTTGAATTGTTTTACATGTGCAATAAACTATAAAGAAAAGAATTTCACCGAGTGACTCCTTTTTCCAACACAAAACTCAAAATTTGTTGGCGTGATACTTGGGTGGTGTTGTTTCCCTTGCGATATATTTTAAGAGCACTGAAAAATAATTAAGGTGTTCAGTGATGTATCTTAAACGTAACCCTATTCTGGTTTTTCAAGATATTTCGTCACATCTTATTGAATATAGAATTTGGAAACAGATGCTCATAACTAAAGCTTTTGACTGGTCTGAGACTGGACTATGAGTGTTTATTCACAGTTAACTATGCAACATAGATGAGAAAAATCGTTTTTGTAATTGGTTGACTTGTGTTTCTCAGCTTCTTAACCTAGTTGATGAAGGACAGGGAAAAAAAGGGGATGGGGAAGGAGGGAGGAAGAGTAGAAGAGATCGTTGATAGCATACTAGTAGTCTCAATAGCAATTCATTGAAGTCTAACAAAGGAGAATAACCTAGGGCTGTTTATTTGAAGCCCAAAGCGCTAACTTAAATTAAAAGAAAGCATAATGAAGGAAACAACTTCAGATAACAGAGAGCCTAATAAAGGAACAAAACAAAAAATAAGCCTAATAAAGGAACAAAACAAAAAATAAATTGCTAAAAACATAAAATATATCTCTTCAGATTTCCCATCAATAGTATTGTGTTGCAGCATGCAATTTTTTTATGCAGTTTTTGGTCTGTACGGCCATATTTACAGCTTTTACTGCCTTTTGCAGAGAAGAGGAAGGGCAGGTCGTGTTCAACCCGGCGAATGTTACCATCTTTATCCTAGATGTGTTTATGATACTTTTGCTGATTATCAATTGCCGGAGCTTTTAAGAACACCCTTACAGTCCTTGTGTCTTCAAATCAAAAGTCTAAACCTTGGAAGTATTTCAGAATTCCTATCCAGAGCTCTGCAGCCACCAGAGCCTCTGTCGGTAAAAATCATTTCCCGATTATTCCGGAAGTTTCACTGAAATGAGATGTTTGTGAAGTGACTTAATTAATAATCAATTCTATTTCTATATGGTACTATTTATGATATATTATCATACCTCTATAATTAATGCATTTGATTCAATCTATTATTTTGCCTATTACTTGTATTTTGCAGGTTCAAAATGCGGTTGAATATTTGAAGATTATTGGGGCCTTGGACGAAGATGAGAATCTGACAGTTTTAGGTAAAATTTGTACATTAGTCCAAGTTAATTTCATTTTCTCTTTTCTTTGGTTCATCCTAACTTTTTTCCTTTTTCCTATTAGAGATAAGTTACTTATTGGGTTATTCCTTTGCAGGTCGTAACTTGTCAATGCTCCCTGTAGAGCCTAAGCTTGGAAAGATGCTTATCTTGGGAGCTATCTTCAACTGTTTAGACCCCATAATGACTGTTGCTGCTGGTCTTAGTGTAAGAGATCCATTTTTGATGCCATTTGACAAGAAAGATGTAAGTTACTTCTATGATCATGTCTATCATTTTCCTTCCACCCCCTTGTCTCTGGTCATTGCTTTCAGTGGACATTTTTAGTTTTAAAATCGAAGAATTCGCCTGAACTAAAAATCTATTCAGTGCAATATGTTTTATTCTCATTAGACAGCAACATATATAGGGAAGGCAACAAGCCTCCCTCCTTTAGCTAGATAATCTAGGGCAAACCTAAATTATTTCGGATAAGATAGACTGATTCTGTCCTATAATATTTTAGATAAAAACAGAATAAAACGGAGATGTAATTTAAAAAGGGTTAATTAATCTGCAAGTTTTTATAGTTTCAACGAATTTTAAATCAGGTCCTTATAGTTTTTTTTCTTTTTATCAAGTCCTTATACTTTTACCTTTTTTTAATTAGGTCTTTGTATTTATTTTTCTTTTAATTAAGTCCTTATAATTTCACTAAATTTTTAATCAGGTCCATGTAGTTTTAATTTTTATTTATTAATTAAATATAAGCTTAATTAAATAGATTAATACTGAAATATAAAATATTAATAATTAAATTAAATTAATAATTATGTAATAAAAAGTAATAGAATTAATTAATTCAGGAAATTTTTTTAGAACAATTAATTTTTTTACTGAAAAAATTAAAATCATTATAATAATTCAATATCTTTAGAATATTATTGTTTATAAACTAATATTAAATAATATATACTATTTTATGTTTATATAATAGTACTATTAGAATTTATAAAATAAAGAATAAAAAATTCAGGGACTTAATTAAAAATAAGGTGAACTTATAAGGACTTGATAAAAAGAAAAATAAATACAAGGACCTAATTAAAAACAGGTGAAAGTATAAGGACCTGATAAAAAGAAAAAAAACTATAAGGACCTGATTCAAAATTAGTTGAAACTATAAGGAGCTGTGGATTAATTATCCCATTTAAAAACAAAATCATCACCATCTGCAGAGGGGCGCCACACACATAGAGAGCCCTTGGTTTTGGCCGCAAAGCCATTAGAATTAGGGCTATAGTGCATCACTCTTCAACAAAAATGAACACAGGGCCTTAATATATTGCATTTGCTATGGAATGGCATTAATAAGAGTGGCTATTCAAGATGAATTAGTTGGTTATAGTAATACGAACTGTGGCACTTCTCCCTCACAGCACACACATGTATATATTCCTACAAATGAGGTCCTCGACACATGGAAACTGGGGATGAAGGTCAGAGGAAAGGGAAGAGGCATGGGATCATCAAGCTTACTTTGATCGCAAAAGATTATGTCTAAGACCAGTTTCATGTGAACTTTTTGGTTAAAAAATGTCCTTTGTAATGATGTCTCATGTTGCTTCAGTCATTTAGTCCTTTGGAGGTTTCTACTAGGGTCTTTAACAAAACATTTCTAATATTTTTGTTTTAATAATGATATTTGCTTCTTATAAAAAATAGTTGTTACTTTTTTTATCAGAAAGATAATTTGAGCTAGAAATGCCCTGTGTGGTTATCTAAAAGAATTTTAGTACGGGAAGTTTCAAATTATTGAATAACTACATACTCTCACTTTCCAAGACAAGTTTTCCGTTCTAGAACTAATCTTGCTTTTAGTGTTTGTCACTGGACCAAGACAGGTTCTTCTAGATGATAGGTTTAAATACTAAATTGAAATAATGTTGGCCAAAAAATAAAAAGGAAATAACTAACAACATGATAACTGAAAATAACTGTTTTCAAACTTAAGATAAGATTGGAACTTCATAAAACTACCCTGAAACTGAACGTTTTTTCCTAGAGTAAACTAGGATGGGACGTGGAGTTCTATCAAAATAAGTGGTGTGAAGTCACGAATTGTAGAATAACTATCTGCTCACCTATACCAAGACTTTATTTTTTTTATTTAGAAATATTGTTTTTTGGTATTTGTTGTCACATCAAGATCCTTATTGTGGTCATTATTTGCTTTCATAACTATAACTGCCAAATCTGACTGTATAGCTGCTTTTTAGCTCGATTCTGATGATGACTTTTGATATTTGAACTGTATTGGTGAATGAAACGTGGGGACTTGAATCATATCTTAGATTATTAACGAGATAGAATTCTTACTTTTTTCTGTTAGATCGAGAAGAACATAAATTCATATTTGAATGTTTGCTGTTCACCTCTTACGCAGCTTGCGGAGTCTGCCAAGGCCCAGTTTGCTGCTGGTGCCTATAGTGATCATATTGCACTTGTTCGAGCTTATGAGGGTTGGAGTGACGCAGAAACACAGAAAGCAGGTTATGAGTACTGTTGGAGAAATTTCCTTTCTTCACAAACACTTAGAGCCATTGACTCTCTTCGGAAGCAATTTTTTTACCTGCTCAAAGACTTAGGTTTGGTTGGTCATAGTACTGACAATTGCAATGCATGGAGTCATGATGAGCATCTGGTCCGGGCGGTCATTTCAGCTGGTTTGTTTCCTGGAGTATGCTCTGTTGTGGTAATCCACTCTACTTCTCTTCCATTTTTCTGAAGCTTTTGCTATGCATGCCGTTGCTTGTCACTTAAATTGTTTTTCTCATGCTGCTTATGTTCATATTTCTTTTTATTGAAAGCAACAAATTAACATTATACAAACTTGTCTTCTTCACCATAAAGAATATATTGCATTTAAAGCTGATTGTTATTGGTGATATCAACGTTAAGAACTTAAATCTTTCTTTCAACTTGTGCAAAATTTTTAAGTGGGACACTAAGTTCATATTCTTTATAGATGATGAAGAATTGAAGAATTATGTTTCTGAGAATGTGTGTTGACTAGTTTGTTGTTTCTGTAATGTTTGTTTGTAATTTAATTACAATTATTTTAAGTGATTGCTGCGGAGTAAGTCTGTGTAAGTTGTATTTTACAGAACAAAGAAAAGTCAATAGCATTGAAAACAATGGAGGATGGTCAAGTTCTCCTGTATGCTGTAAGTTTCTCTTCCTGATATTGATTTATCAATCCTTGAATCCTCATGATCCAGTTTTAATTGGAGAGGTGTAAGCTATCCAAATTCCGAAGCGTACTTCTGACTATTTATTATGGCTCGTTGCTGCATCATGCACACGCAGAATTCTGTAAATGCTGCTGTACCCAAAATTCCATTCCCGTGGCTGGTATTCAATGAAAAGGTGAAGGTGAATTCAGTATTCCTCCGGGATTCAACTGGTATATCTGATTCAATGCTTCTGTTATTTGGTGGGAGTGTTTACAGAGGTGGACTGGTGAGTTTCTTAACTTTCGTTCATTTTTCCTATGATCAGTTTTCATCTTCATGATTGTAGAGTTGCAAGTGTTTTCCTTTTTACATACTGTGGTGTAATATGGAACCTATAATAGGACGGTCACCTGAAAATGCTGGGGGGTTATTTGGAGTTTTTCATGAATCCTACATTAGCTGAGACTTACTTGAGCCTGAAGAAGGAGCTGGAGGAATTAATACATAGAAAAGTAAGTTTATGCAAATGTCATATCCCTTGATTTTAATATTCCGAGACTTGGGGTATCATTTTTTTGGAATTCTCATCTCTGCAATTCCCTGACATAGTTACTCTGTCATGCACTGTATTATTTTGCAGCTTCTGGATCCCAAGTTGGATATACAACCATCTGATGAGCTTCTTTCAGCTGTCAGATTGCTGGTATCGGAGGATCAGTGTGGTGGCAAATTTGTCTTCGGTCGTCAAGTGCTATCACCATCAAAGAAGGCGAAAGACTCTGGAAATGTTTCTATTGAGAGCAGTAATTATAAAAACCAGCTGCAAACATTGCTTGCCAAGGCTAGACATGAACCGCCAACTTACAAAACAAAACAACTGAAAAACAACCAGTTCCGCTCTACTGTCATATTCAATGGCTTGAATTTTGTTGGCCAGCCTTGCAACAGCAAGAAGCAAGCTGAACAGAACGCTGCTTCTGAGGCTCTTCTGTGGTTAATGGGGGATACACGTTCATCTAGTGATGATATTGACCAGATGGAATCTTTGCTTGGCAGGGCTCGACATAAACCATCAAATAAGGCAAAAGACTCCAGAAGTAGTTCTGTTGAGAGAGGTGATTGTAAAGGCCAGTTGCAAACTTTGCTTGTCCGGGCTGGACATGAACCACCAACTTACAAAACAAAACAACTGGAGAACAACCAATTCCGCTCTACCGTTATATTCAATGGCTTGAATTTTGCTGGCCTCCCTTGCAACAGCAAGAAACAAGCAGAAAGGGATGCTGCTGCTGAGGCTCTTCAATGGTTAAACGGTGATACACATCCAAATGATGATGACGTTGACCATATGTCTTTGCCTTTCAAAAAGAGCAAGAAAAGAAGCAAAATTTCACTGAATGGTGCTAAAAGAAGATGATGTACCTTCACTTGAAAAGATCAAGCTCTTGATTAGATAACAAGTATAGCACAGTAATTCACTGAGGAAGACCTGGTCTGTGGTGAAGCCTATGGTACACTGGATGAAACGGAGCTGTTTCCAGTTGACGTCAAACAGAGTGTACAGAGCTATTGAGGAACTTTATTCTGACAGCTACTGCCTTAGCCCTTGTTTTTGTAAAGGGTGATTGTATCCAGTCTTCCTGGATTTTTAGGCACTTAAAATGGCATATTTATAGAATTGTCTAGGCCTGACGTGGGCCCGGAGATTCACTGGTTGAACAACTGCTGCTTGAGGTGTCTTCTGTACTTGAGCATAATTTCTTGCTAGAAAGGGGAGTAAGCAGCAATTATACGGAGGTACCAATGATGCCTTGTTTAGGTCAGATCCTTTACATGTTTCGGGGGGAAAAAGGGAAACAAAAGAATGTAGTTATTCGTGAAGTTCACATCATATATTAACACTATCAGTTCTTTTCTCACTCTTTCTAGATGTATCATATACATTAATTTATATAAAGGATCCGGATTCATATTATTTTTATTCTATTGTGTTGTGGGCAGATGTGCTTTTCAAGGGCATCCATTTGCCCTGGTCCATTCCGGGCAAAAAAATTACAGTCCATACTCCATAGTACCTTGGCATTTCGTTGATGCGTGGGAACATATTGTGTAAGCCTTGTGTACCGCGCCTGCTGCTAATCATGTATTAATTAATATAATTTATGTATTGGAAGATGTATATCAGTGAGTAAAATAATATATTATGTTAGGACTTAGAAAGGGTAATGAATGCCCTTGCACGACGCTGGGATTGTAAGCTAGACTTTGGAAGGAGTTTGATATGATGAACAATTTCGGCCAACAGATAAGACGAAACGAAAGGTATTCTTTGAAGCCCATAAAATGAATAAGGCTCGCTGGATCTGGGTGCTGTTGACCTGATTGAGTGGAATAACATTTAAGAATCCAGAATATATTTTCTTAGGAGAACTGCTATGAAGTATAAGGTAATAAACAACAGCTATTCATTGTTATTGGGACTTATTAATAATTATTTTCTTCTCTTGGGATCTCACTGTACTTTTCCCTTCTGCTGACCTATTCTCTTTCAATTTTTAAATGACTATTTACGTTTATTTTTTTGGAACCGTCTGTTACCACTTAATTCAATAAATATGTAGTATGTAAATTTTTTCTGCAAAATATTTAATCATGTGATTAAACTATGAAATCATGGTTTATGTTTAAGTTGGAAGCACTGCCTTGACAAGGATCATGTAAAACAAGGGTTCTTCTAAAGAAAAATAAAAATAAAAATGATCTATCGTTCTCTGTAATAGTCTAGCATTCAGTAATTTTTAAATTACGCATCTCTATTTAAAAATTGACAAACATATACAATTTCAATGCAGCATATATTTAAAAAATTCGGCAATTTGATTAAAATTTTCGTGAAACTACGAGAATCTATAAATTAATTTTCCCAAAATATGTTCCCTATACAAGGCTTAATACCTTATAATTCAATTAAGGTTTAAAGCCATTCTCCGCAAAATTCTGAACTTCCAACACTGTTTCCCCATTTCAAGATTTTTTTTTTAACTTCTTTTATTTTTTCCCGTACTCATTGATGTTTTTTTTTCTAAAGGCTAACATTGGTAACAAACATAGCTTTTAAGGGGTTAGGTTAGCTGGCTGGGACTGTCCTAGCTTAACCACGGGTCTCGAGTTCGAGCCGTGGGAATGCAGCACCCTTGGAGCCAGAGGGCGCCGACCGAAAGGTTCCTTGCAAGCCTTTGATCCGGATTAGTCTGGGCCGCTGTCACGGCTGAAAGATGCCTATTGCCCTGGGATACCGGATGGAGAAATCCAAAAAAAAGAAGAAAGAATTGAAATTTAAACTTTCCTCTCAAATTTGTTGTCTATTTTACTTCGTTAAATTTAACTAAGGCATCTTGTAGATTTTTATGGTCACAAGTAGAAAAATTTGAGCTGGTCATCTTATTCAACAATTGTTTTATTTAATAGTTGTTAGTCCTTTTTTTAGTGAAAATAGTTGTTGTATCCTTAAATTAAGAGACGATGTCATATAATAATTGTGTCAATTTTAAAGCAGAAAATCCACGACTTCATTTCCATTAACGTACGCCAGGGCCTTGTAATATGCTTAGCAACTTGAGCTTTTTCCACATTGAATAAAATCTCCAATAACAAACTAAAATCAATAATTTAATTTGCTCCATTGCAACAAAAATCATTTTGCCACAAAAAAGGCAACTTAATGAAGGGAAATAACAAAAGACTACAGCAACAATCAACATCATTGCTCAAGCTTACTGCAAAATGTCTTCATGTGGATGAACTTCTTTTCTCCTTTCGTGTATATAAGTATATTATGTTTCTCTGTCCTTTATTATGTACACTAAGATGTCGAAAAAACAAACGGAAAATAATGATCACGAACGACCCAACTTACTCATGCAAAAGCTCAAGGGCTTTCTGCAAAGTTGGCCTAAACCTATCAACATCAAGCTTCACATTTTGCTTCTCCAAATACACAGACCTAAATGCAGCCCATCCTTTAATTGATGAAGGATCTTTTAGAACCGCATGGTCAGGTGGGTATTGTTGAATCAGTGTGCTTTCTTCCACCTTTATGTTGTATTCCAAGTACTTTAGGTTCATTTCCTTTGAGGGCAATCCAAAGTCTTGTTTTGCAAGCCAGTCCACCCCACCATATGGTACTATTTGGATAAAAACAGCATTTTCTGGAAGAAAAACTATGTTGGTAAGGCCAGCCCCATGAACTCCCATTACAACATCACAGGAATTCACAATCTCTGCAAATTTTGACAAGTTGCCACCTCCTTCCATGGTGATAACCTCAAAACCCAGCCTCTTTGCCATTTTGGCTATCTGGTCTAGGTTAGTGAAAGATCTTGTCCTTTTTCTTGTTATGATCAGAAGCCTGGGCTTTCTGTTTTGACCATCTCTTAAGATGACAGCTTTGTCTCTCTTCAAGGAATAGGAACTTCTCAAGAAATCCCTGAAATTTTTCATGGAATAAGAGTGCTTTAAAGGGTCAAAGCGCAGTTCCTTCTCGTACCGTTTGAGACCAACAGTCACACTTGGAAAGCAATGAACTTGGTCATCCTTGTTGATGTCAATGAACTCATAGTTTGACAACTTCTTCAGAGGTACTTGGTACTTGGAAAGCCACCAAGCTCTGTAATTAGTTACAAGAAACTGTACTTCTCCATTATATTTCCTTGAAGTCAGAAATATGGGAATGAGAATGTCTGTGAAGTCATGAAAGTGATTTCCTGCATAACCTCCAGTGGAGAACAGGATTGCTGGAACAGAGTGATTTTGAGAGCACTGAAGGACTTGCTTGCTACCCTTTAATGGTTTCACTGACCATTCTCTCACCATGGTCAATGCAAATGCATCACCCTTTCTTGCATAAGGTTTTACGATCTTTGACATGTTTTCTGACAAGGTGCTTGTTTCTGGTGACACAACATAGACAGTGGAGGAACTTCCCTGGACTCTAATGTCACCCCGGCTCTCACAGAAATCTGTTCTCACTTCCGAAGTACATACTAGCTCTGACTCCTCTTTCTTTGTTACTGTGTACCCAAAAAAAAAAAGAAAAAGTTTTTTTGTGAACCATTAGTCTCAAAACACCATGTGTTATCTTTTACTATTCAGAATGAAGCTGATCTCATCTAGCTTTATTGAGGTTATCAGAATAAGCATAAGTTACCTGGATCTGTTTGTATATGAGAGTTGCCAGTGTCATTGACAGGAATCTTAGTCGACTTGTCTTCTTCAGCTACAAGGCGAAGACATTGCTGTCAATTTCATGTCTGACCATCCAAAACAGGAATAGTTCTACTGGATTTAACCTTGTTAAGATTGAGCATATCTTACCTTCAGATCCTTCAGCTACTCGCGGGAAGTTGCTGGTGTCATTGACAGGAACTTTTATTATAATGTCTTTGTCTGCAAAAAAGGAATATTTGGATTTTTAATTTGCTAGCTCTCATACTTTTAGCCTCATTGAGATTTAGAAAAATTTACCTTCATTCACTGGTGAAGAGCTGCTAGTGTCATTGACAAGGATCTTAGGTTCAATGGCTTCAACTGCAGCCAAAAAGAAATTCCTAGTGTTAAATTATTTAGCCCCTATTATCCTCCTAACCATTTGTAAGATTGAGAAAATCTTACCTTCTTCCACTTGTGAAGAGCTTCTGGAGTCATTTACAATAATATTTGCTACTATGTTTTCAACTGCTGCATAAAAAATAATCACACATTAGTTCTGTCAGTGTCAGAGTCAAGAACCTTCAATACTCCATGCATGAAACTTGAGCAAGCTCTCAGTGGATTGATCTTATTTACGTTCAGAAAAAGATTACCTTTTGCTATTTTTGGAGAGCTAGGGGTGTCGCTGACCATTCTCATTTTGACTCCATCACCCACTGACAGCCTCAGATTCACTGCAAAACCAAAAGACATTTCAGAATTTCATGGCACAATGAAGGAGACATCCCTCCATGCATGTTTGTAGAGTCTCAATAGAGAGAGAGAGAGAGAGCTGAGGACTCACAAGCTTGAATAGGACCCAAGTAAGGCTTGAACACTGTGCAGAGACTTAGAAAAAGCAGAAAGCAGCTCACAAAGGCTCCATATTTAAGTCTTCTCTGCTCGTGCTTGTTAAAGCTTCTGGAAAATATTGAATCGTACATCATCTTCGTATATATATATATTCTCACAACTGCAATGCCATTCTTCAGATATGAAGTTTTGGCATATACTCTACCCTTGAGGTTGTTCTGAGTAGAGAGGATAAAGCAATGTTCTGAGATACTTGTACTTGACAATTGGAGGTCCCTGACATGCCATATCTATAAACTGTTGCTCCCCACGTAGTTGTTAGCCCTTTAATCAATATCTTATTTCTTTTTCTTCTTCTATTCTTTGTTCTGTTTTATTCTAAAATTGATAAGATAAAAGAATGAAAAGGAGATTTAGGCTGACACTGTTGAGAGAGAAGCATCCATTTCAATGATTAATATTTGGTTATTTTTTGCACTCTGTGTCGGCCATAGGTTCCACCATTGAAAGCTATAAACCAACTAAAAAGCTTTCGTTAAAACAGCTTTAGATCAATCATTACACTCCCATATTTAGTGTCACATGGTTCAAGTCAAATTTTACTTGCAGACTCAACTTCTGCATCAAATGGATTTTTTTCTTGATGAGCAAACAAGCTAGCGTGAACCATAATATCTGATATCAACAACATTAAAGTTTCCATTGGGACCATCTTTTTTGGCCATATAATTTAGTGGCATTCTCAGTTATATTAATTGGTTAAAAAAAAATTTTTTTTTAAAAAAAGTTCAGCTTTGGCCAACCAAAGTGTGAACTTCTGGGAAACACACACGAAAGTAGTATGAAACTAAGAGCAAAGGAGTCTGTCGGCAGAGAATGTGATTGTAAATCCTTACTGATTCATAAATTGAAATATAAGAACATATTAAAACGATTAGTTTGGTAGAGAAGAGCAAGACATTTCAACAATAAGATTATTTTTCTAATTCTTTTATAGTTTAGGTGGGGTGCATGAAGAGGCGGGATTAGTAGGGTGACTTTGTATCTTATATATTGTCTCTTGCTTCTCAAGGAATACGTGTGAACCTAATAGAGTTTTAAAAATGAAGCTACTATTATTTTTTTTAATGGATATATATATAAAATGATGTCAAGAAGTTAATAATTATGCAACCACCCCTTTGGTCCCAGACAAAATAGTTAGACATGTTAATTATTAATAAATTAATTGTTAATACTAATCACAGATTGTTTATATAAAAAAACAACATAAACTAATATCGCTTTATATTCTTCCTTCGATCGTCTTCTGATTACTTCACACGCATGCATGAAGTCACATAGGTTCAAAATATAAAAAGATTTGGTATCAAGATTTGAGGATTAATAATTCAAGAACCTAACCAACAAAAATCATTGACCTTATGCTAAATGTACGTGCCTGCCAATTTTGAGCTTTGAAAGTTCAGATCTTAATATTAAGTCAATGTTAGGTAGCAAATCAGGGGACTGAAATTGTTACCCAGTAATTAAAATTGTATTATGAAATATTCCCCCAAAAAAAAAAGTTTTATCAAGAAATGTGGGACGCATGTCTGCTATATATGCAAAATTGATACATACAATTAATTAATTATCTTGGTTTTGTTTTAGATTAATTGGGTTTATATGTTTTCATTAAATATTACTCCCATCTGCTCTTTTATTATAGGGTTTGTTTAGAAGGTTTTCATGATTGTTGTTACCATAAGGTCCTTTGTAAATTTTCCGACGCATTAATTTTTTTCACTGAAAGGGACTAATTAGTTGTGGGGGATTGAGGGTGATTTTGAAAAACAATTAAAATTATTAACAAGTTTAATAAAATATAGAGAAAGAATAAGAGGGAGTTCGCAAGCAAAAAAAAAAAAGGGAATAAGAGGGAATTATTTTTCTAAAAATTAAATAATTTTTTAAGATTAACTATCTATAAGCAAGTAACAAGATCCTGGATGATATCATTGTTGAACTTTGAGACTAAACAGGTCAATTAATACACGCTCAATATATGCACAAAAAATCATTATGTTAATTAATTTGCAAAATACACACACATATAAATATATGTATATAAATATACACACTCACACATACATATAATATATATATATATAGACATAAAATATATGTATGTATGTAGAGCAGCCGTCAATGAGTCACGGTGAAGTGATTCTGCATTTGGCAATAAAGTTTCCCGGCGGCGATTATTTTATTGTTGTCATTATACTACCTCCGCTACTTGATACTCCCTCCGTTCTTTATTATAAGAGACAATAACCGAAATACGTTGATCAAAAAACAGTTAAAATTAGTTAAAAACAATTAATGTGTAAAAAGTATAATTTTTTCCAAAAATGCCCTCATTAATAAGGAGAGAGAGCATGAGAGAAAAAAATTAAATTATTAAAAGAAAGAGAAGTGGGAGGGAGAGAGAGTGTGAGTTGGAGATAATAAATATGGGTAAAATAGTCAATCAACATAAAAAAGTAGAAACAACTTGTAAGTGTCTCTTATATATAGGAACATGCCATAAGCATCAAATGTCTCTTATAATAAGAAACGGAGGGAGTATAAAACTTCGTTTGATTTTTATTTTGGTCATAAATATAAAATCCTAATCCATTTTATCTCTCATATTTATGCAATTTTTTCCATGATAATCCTTCTAATAATTGTAGTTTTAACCAACACACTAGATTAATAAGAATATTTTAGAAAAGATAACACTTATTTATTACAAATAACTAACTTAACTTATTTTTTTAATTTTCTCAGATTAGTCAACTAGTTCTTATAATTAGGACTAGAGGGAATAAAAGATATATACACTTTTCAAAAGATTTTATTGCTAATAATATAAAGTCAACGTCTCGTATGATCATTTCTTATAAGGTAATTAATGTATTTGATATTTTACAACATAAATCAATATTTAGAGCTTGGACAAAAAAATAAATATTTAGAGGCATAAAATACGAAAGAACCAAACTAAAATTATATGTTTTTCTCTCTCGATAGATATATCCTGCTATCTAAACAATATATTATAAATTTTTTTTTTACTTGTGTGCATAAAAATTTGATTCACGATTACGATACCGTTATTAGTATTACTTATTAGTAGTAGCAGTAATAATATCAAACAAACTCACATGACATGGGCTAAGTGAGATGTAGTTAGTGTTTCAAGTTGAAAATGCAAGCAATATTAACGTCTTGTGAAAAATATATAATTTTTTAAAATAAATTATGTTGTTCATCACTCAAAAACTTGGCAAGATTGCAGACTTAAGTTTACGCTTGGCCTAGAAAAATTGCATTGTATATATGTTAGTTGTAATGCGAATTATATTACAAAATCTTATATTTACAATTAAAGGTAATATTTAATAATCTTTATTATAATATAAAAATGACATGTAAGAATATTTATATAAAAATAAATATAATTAAAGTAACTTTTTGCTGTGAAAAATATTAAAGTGTAAACTTAAAGAAAAATTAAAAGTAAAGCGGTGTTCATTTGAATATCTCAAACAAAATATAATTTATTTTTTAAAATGTCAATTGTCCCTGTTCAATTAATGCACACACCCCGGAGTATTTAGAAGGATAATTTAAAAAAATAATAAATATAAAAAATAAATCTTATATTTATGATCAAAATTAATTTAATTAGATTTTATATTAAGAATCGAAAGAGTAATTAAATGACCGGAGATGAATTATCGGTCCATCCATCTGACGTGTGCATGACATTGACCTGGAAATATGACCCATTATCTTCCATTTCGTCAATGTATGAATTATATATCTGAATCACTACATGTCTTAAATAAACTAATAATTGTAGGCTGGCAAAAAACAAAAATTAATTACAGAAATACACGACATTTACTGTTACTTTATTATTTTACAATCAGTATACTTTTTAAGAAGAAAAATGAAGTTATTCACTTATTCTTTAATTTCTCATAATTGTTTTTTTATATCAGGATCGTTTGAACCACCTATCTCTATTATTGTTCCATTTCTTCTTTCCCACCTATAATTTATTCCACTTATTCTATGCATAGTCATTTTTTTTGTCAATTAATTGAATCCACATTTTTTATATAATTATGTGAGTCAAATTTGAGCATTATTGACTCCCATTAGAAGATAACTGTGTCATTCCAACTTGATAAGATGTGCCCAAAGGGACCTTAGAAGATAGCTCTCCTAATGCATTGAATGTACATTATTCATGCAACTTTCAATATTTTTCACATATTTATTAAAAATGATAATAAAAATTGAAAATAATTAAATATAATTACATGAGAAATTATCTTATTTTTCATGCACTTTTTCCTTTTTGTACAACCAATATTTACATATATACTTACTTGGAAGAATCTCAAAAAATATTTTTAAACTTTTAAATTTTAAATTAGCCTTATTCATTACACTTTAATAACAATTAACAACATCTAAAAACCAGAACATTTGTTCAGCCTTATTTTTTTGGGTATTGCGGAATATCGGAGTTTATTTGAAAACTATTCCTTTTAAGAAAAATAATTTTCTGGGAAGAAATTTTGACGTGTTCCTGGTAATATGTAGTTTTTTAAGAAAATTAAAAAAATGCATGGCAGCTCAAATGCATTTTTCATAATAATTTGTATTTGATATTTTCATATGCTTTTGGCTTTGATTTGTAGTACCTAATAAGTGTGACGTTTTACTTACTAAAATAAAATACATTTTCATATGTAATTAATTATTAATTAACACATGAAACAAAAATTATGGAAAGTTGTCCTTAAAAAAATTGGCACACTGTCTTATAGATCCACGTAACTTATTTTGAGCTCTAAATATTAAATACATGAGGTTCACTTTATTTGTATAAAGTATTATAAAGAAATTGAGCATCACTCTCATGAATTTTTCAGCTTTTTTAAGTTTTCTTTTTATTAAAAAAAATAATGTGATTCTAGAAATTATGGTGTGGCTGCGAAGAAATATAATTTGTTCATAGATGTACGTATGTATAATTGCAGTGCTCAACTGCCAAAATTAAGAAAAGTCCAAATACTTTTTATCAGTTTATTTTATTTGCAAAACGAGTTTTAAAATTCTAATGATTATCGCCGACCCTTTGAGCGCGTAGGCGTTATTCGACCCCTAACAAACATGCGACGTATTTTCTTTTCTTCTCATTTAAAAGGAATAAATAATGGAAAAAAATAATAATAAAATACTCTAGAAAATGTTAAAAGACAAATCAGTGTGGATAAATTTCAAAATTTTAATTCAGACCCTTTATACCATTTTCAAATTTTTTTAATATTGTAAAATTACATAAATGCTTTTTACTTTTTTTTTCCCAAAAAAATTGCTACCTCAGCACTTTCGACCGTTGAAGCTCCAACACCAGCAATCCTGTCGGTGGCCAGCTGCCGGAGCTTCGACAACATGTTCCCGGAACTCTGGTAACTGCCCTTTCTTATATATTGACTATTTTTTTAGCTATTAACTACATTTGTTTTTAGAACTTCAATAACTACTCTTGTTTAGTTATTAATTACTCCAGTATTGTGATTAACTACTTCCATTTCAAAAATTTGAGTGATTATTTTTGTTTAGCTATTGACTACTCTAATTTCGCTATTAACTGTTTTTGTTTTAAAAATTTTAAAAATATATTAAGTGTTGTTGGAGATCTAGTGACTACTTTTTGTTTGGTTATTTACTAATCTTGTGTAATTAATAGTTATATAAAAGTAGTCACTGAAACTTTGAAAATAAAAATAGTCAATAGTTAAATTAGAGTAGTCAATAACTATATAAAAGTAGTCATCGATGATAAGGACAGTGTTATTATTTTATAATATTTTAAAATTCTAAAATAGTACAAGGGACTTGATTTAAAATTTTGAAATTCAAATAACCTAATTTTTTTTATAACATTTTTTAGTGTATTTTAGTTTTTTTTCTCATAAATAAATACAGGAAAAATTAAAAAAAAAATACAACTTATAGAGCTGCTTTGCCCTAAACACCTTGCCGACAGAAATTTTTCCCATTATAAGCAGAAATTACTTGATTTTACAGAGTTTCATGGGTGCTGTTGAAAAAATTCAAACTTCAGAATTAAGTTTTCCGTGGAACAATTATTTGATGGGCTAAGATACATCGAACATATCAAAATATTTTCTTGGATGCATGCCACATCATAAAATATTTTGTAATACACCCAACACTCTAAAATATATTTTTAGGTGTATTCAGTACCGTAAAGTATTTTTTAGTACATCCAACATCTCAAAATATTTTTTTAGGTGTGTCCAGCACCCAAGACTATTTTTTGGTGCATCGAGTACTAAGGCAAAAAAAATATTTCAGGATGCTTGACGCATCTAGAAAATACTTCAAGCCTTAGATACACTATAAAATATTTTGAAATACTGGATGCACTTGAGAAAATACTTTAGAATATTAAATGCACCATAACCCTATCTTAATTGAAGTATATCGACACTGAAACTTGTATTTTATATACTTAAATGAATATAAATTTGAAGCCACTAATTAAAGATGACAGTCGATAAATTACAGTGCATAAAAATGGTAGGGATTAGTTAAATGTAATATACTACCTCATGTCCTAATTATAAAACCTCATTTGTAGACTATAAATGAGATCTTATAATTAAAACCAGAAGTGGTACTTTTTTTGTTCTATTTATAAGATAGAGAGAAGATTTTTTTATCTATTTATAAATCATTTCATTAAATTTTTAACATGAATATATTATTTTATCCTTCATTTAATATAATGTAGGAAGTTTTTTTCCCGAAAAGTGTATATATTAAATAAGAATAAAGTTTAAAAGTTGTTATATTTTAATAGAGAGTTAATACAGTTTAAATTCTTTTTTTTATTTGTATGAAGTATGCTGAAAATGCTTAGAGCAAACCATGGTGGTCAATTAGCTTGTTATTCATAGAAATAATCTCTCGTGATGTTAACAAATCTCCTAAGACGTTAATCAATCTCGATTTGTTCCAAACTAGTCGCACCTTTTTTTTTGCCAACAAAAAAACAAAAAAACCAAGCGTTTAATTATTTGTCTATATATATATATAGTCTGACAAATTTTTTTATCTTTTATATATATATTTTACGTTTTGAAAGTTACACATGTGACAATTCGTTCAACAATTATAAACCAAACATTTAGGCCTCGCTTAGTTTAGTTACGCAAACTTAAAATTTTCAAAAGTTAAAAATTTTTTGGTTGCTTTTGTATTTCTTAAAAAGTTATCCAGTAATTACTTTTCCAAATGAATATATTATTTTTTTGGTTTAGAAGACAAATATTAGGGAAGTTTCTAATACATGATAGCTTATACGGTAAGGGTAAGTTTGGAAACTAATAACAGTTTGAAAAAAAAAAAACCTTAGATATTAGTTAGTAAGTTAATTTTTTATAATTAGAAAAATTGGGATCATAACCTTCTGCGGAGTTCTTTTTTTAAAAAAATAAAAATAAACCAAGCAATGTTAATCTCACTATTTGCCCAAAAGTTCCGAGTGCTCTTTACTTCCCCCAACCAAACAATTCCATGTATGAAATAATTTGAGTGGACTTCAATAAATATAATAAAAATCTTTATGTCTTCATATTTCAAAATGCCAAAATTTTATTTTAAATTAAAATTATAAATCAATTTCTTTAAGTTTAATCTCCAACTGAAGAACTGATGCATGAAGGAATTGGCAAATCTTTAACCTTTTGTCTGACTCATTGTCTATGCAATATTTGATTGTTGTATTCAGAAATTACAGAGTGTTTAAGCTACTTAAGAGATAAACTAATTTATGGAGGACAGCTATGTATACCTAATCAAGTCCACTTTACTCAGTAAGATAAACACATGATGATGTTCTTCAAACAATATTTCTTTTTTTTTTTTTAATGAAACTTCAAACGATATTTCTCACGACGATATTAATCTATTTTTAAATTAAACATTTGGTATTTGTTTTTTCCCGTTTTTAAAGGACGTGTAACATTTCAATTGAAGAGAGTTGTTAATTAGGTTGTTGAATTGATAGATGCTCTCATTGTGATTGAACATTGAATTTAATAGTAATGACTCTTAAGATTCCCTTAGTCAATGATTGCAATTGTAAAACAATTTTTTTGACCGATAATTTTGCATTTTCTCCCGTTGAGCACCATAAAATATTGAAGGCCGATGACTAATATTTAATTTTCTACACACAAAAAAAAAAGCAATAAAATTTCTGGAAGCAACGTATTCCGTTTATTCCAATTAAGTGAAAGATGCTGAAAATTCAGCTCTGCAGTCCACTCCCCGAAATTTGAATTCAGTCTCCACTCTCCGGTGACTCGAAAGAAACCAAAACGAGAGACCTACACCGAGAGTAGCGGGCTTATGTTTAAGCCCAATCATAGCTTCAGAATTGGGCCTAAAAAGTTTAATAGTTGGGCTTGGTGGGGCGCGCCAGGCCTGTGCGGCAGTGCACCGCATGGCCGAAGCTTGAGAGTCCCAATAGCAAGCTACTTGGGTGGACCCTCCCCCTAGAAAAATAAATTTAATATCATGTGGGCCTGTGGCCCACGTATCAGATATCAGATATTAAACTGATAAGAACAGATACTACACTTGATCTTAGCCAAAAGGCCGAGAAAGGTATGCTTTTTTTTTTTTTTTAACATGTAAAGGCAAGCCGAAGCTTGAGGAAAATAACGCCTTAAAAGGCTACACAAACAAACAACAGAACAATCATGTTAACATCTTGTCTTCCAGGAATATTCCTTTGCAACCGTTAGGCACCTCCCAAGAGAGAGTCATTTCTGTCCATCCTGTGTGGCCCTGTCTTACCATGTAGTCCGCACATCTGGTGTTTTCCCGGTGAGTGTGGAAAACCTGAATATTCTGGTCTTCATAAATCATCTCCCTTAACTCTATTATGAGTTCTCGAAGAGGATGCTCGGTAGTATTGCCTCTCCAAAGGAGGTTAACTGATTCAAGTGAGTCTGTGTAGATTAGTAAGTTTCCTAACCTCAGATTCTTCCCAAGAGTTATTCCAGTGTGAAGCGCCCGTAGCTCTGCCTCCAGTACTGAGCATGTGCTTATATCTTGGTGGAAGCCTATCAGCCATTCACCTCTGGAGTTTCGAATGACGCCTCCACAAGCAGCTTGTTGTCCTGGCCACACTGATCCATCAACGTCTATACGGACTAAGTTTTCTGGTGGTGGTGTCCATCGGCTTTCGTGTGCTTCTATTCCCCAAAAGACTTGGTGTTTGAGTTCATTGTTGATGACGCATTCTGTCAGTAGGTGAAAGCATTTATGAACAATCTCTTTGGGTGATGAAGTGTTTCCTTCGAAAACTTTTCGACATCTGGATGTCCACAGCAACCAACATACCAAGCTGAACACGCGAGGCCAAGACCAGCTTTTGAATCTTTTGTTGGCCGGGCTATGAGTCACGTTCCACTGCAACCATCCCTGCAAAGAACCAGTAAAAAAACTAGGAAAAGAGTTAGGTTTTAAAAAATATTTCCAACACTTCCTTCGCTCTGTCGCAATCTCTCAAGGTGTGTATACCGCTCTCCTCACGATGGCACTCAAAAGGACACTCATGAGATGAAGCTAGACCTCTTTTAGCTCTGAGTGAATTGGTAACTAATCTGTCATGAGACATCTGCCACATAAAAGTTTTAACCTTCTCCGGTAGCTGCCATTTCCAAAGTCTTTTCCAGAAGTGGTTTTGTGAGGGATCGCCATTCTGACGTATGAACTCGTAAGCTGCTTTAACAGAGAAGCAGCCTTCCTTACCGTTCCTCCACGTAAATCCATCTTGCACTTGAAGGTTTGGGGGTGTTATCTTGGTAAGAGTTGAGATTACCTGTGGTGGTAGGATTGTGTACCAAGAATCTACATTCCATCTTCCATTCGGTAGAAGGTGGTCACAAACTTTGTCTTGGTCATTGAAGGCTGTTCCGGGACAGGTATAGGCAGCAAGGGGGAGGTCTAATGGGTGCCAAAGGTCTCGCCAAAATTGTGTGTTTCGGCCATTGTTCACTTTCCTTCCTACTCCCTTTAGAAACTGATCCCAAACTCGTGTTATTGATCTCCAAGTAAGGGACGCACAGCTTTTGGGTACAATCTCTGGAACCTCATTTGTCCCACATTTGTATTTGGCTTTTAAACACTGAACCCAGAGTTTATCAGGTTTAGTTAACATGTACCAGCAGATTTTCATCATAAAGGCAGCATTTTGACTTCTCAGATCCTTCATCCCTAAACCCCCCAACCTTTTTGGTTGTTTAATTGAGAAAGGTATGCTTTTGAACGTCCATTCGTTGTGCTTTTATATTCGCTCAGCGTTTAGACGCTGTGCTATCTAATCAATATGGGGCTTTGGAAACAGCGGCTGGCAGCGGCACGCACGCGCTCGCATTGGTTCGTGAATTTCATTCCTTGCGTGCTTCCGTTACCGTCACCAGAAACTTAATTTACTATGCTTTTTATGCCTTTTTTTTAAAGTTTTTTTTGGGTTCATAATACTACTATGGTTCTAGATATAAAAACTAATGAGAGAATTGATTTTTATACTAAATATAAGATTTTAATCTATTTTGATTTTTATATTTATCATTTTTTTAAAATTAATTTATCCAACTTTAAAATTAATATATAATCTAATTAGAAAAGTCATTTTATATGAGTTAGAATTAATTGATTTAACTAATTTCTTAAGTTATTTAAATTAGTTAAGTAATATATACATTGAGAATTAGAGTATTCAGGCAAAAAAAAAAATAATTAGAGTACATATTACCTCCTGTTCTTAATATAAGACCCTATTTGACTTTTATTTTGGTCCTAAATATAAGACCCCAATCTACTTTTTTCTCATATTTATATTTTTTTTTCAAAGTAACCTTTCTAACAATAATAGTTCTAGTCAATACACCTGATTAGTAAGAATATTTTAGAAAAAACAACACATATTTAAGACAAATAACTAACTCAACTTACTTCCTTAATCTCCTCAAATTAGTTAACTGACTCTTATAATTAGGACCGGCCGTAGTATTTTCTAATTGCAGTGCCGCTGGGAATTATTAAAATAATTGTAGACGCACATGCATGGAACATTTTGGCTTTCAAATTGACTTGCATGTTGATTCACCCAAAATCAAGCGGCGGAATCTATATTTATTTTTATTTATAAATAATAATTGAGCTCTTTCAGTTGAAAAAAAAGGGTGAATATCTCTACCAAGGGATCTCGATTTTCAATTGATGCTTCATGTTATTTTTATTCTTTGTTTACTAACTGTTTTGCTGCGCACTCTTAAGTAATAAAATCACTAAATATGCAATGACATATCGTTTATCTTATATTAACAATTTATTAGGGAAAATGACAAAAAAATGACTGTTGAAATGTGAAATGACAAAATGAGCATGCAAATAACTAAAACCACTAAATGAGCATGAGGTATCAATCTGGAATTTTGATAATTTGATATAAAGACTAAAATGTCCCTGAACCTTTCTGAAAACATAAACAAGTGGTAACTCTCAATACAAAAGTTATAATTCACATTACAAATATTGTTATTATCGTTACCAAAGTAGTGAAATTGGCTCCAAATACATGTTACTTGGGTTTGAAAGAACCAAGTTATAAATGACAATAGTGAGATGGTAACTCTCATCACAAAAGTTGTAATTTACATTACAAATGTTGTCATTATCATTATCGGGATAGTAAAATTGGCTCAAAATATATGTTACTTGAGTTTGAAAAAAACGAGTTGTAAATAGCAATAACGAGATGGTAACTCTCATTATGAAAGTTGTAATTCACATTACAAATGTTGTCAGTATCATTATCAGGGTAGTGAAATTGGTTCCAAATACATGTTATTTGGGTTTGAAATAAACAAGTTGCAAATGACAATAGCGAGATGGTAACTCTCATTACAAAAGTTGTAATTCGCATTACACATATTGTCATTATCATTACCAGGGTAGTGAAATTGGTTCCAAATACATGTTATTTGGTTTGAAAGAAACGAGTTGCAAATGGCAATAGCGAGATGATAACTCTCATTATAAAAATTATAATTCACATTACAAATGTTGTCATTATCATTACCAGAGTTGTGAAATTGGCTCCAAATATGTGTCAGGAACATTTTAGTCTTTCTACCGAATTGTCAAAATTCCATATTGATATCTCATGCTCATTTGGTGATTTCAATTATTTACATGTCTATTTTGTCATTTCAAATTTCAACAGTTATTTTTCCAATTTATTATATGAACGTTCTTTTTGTCCCCGAAGAAGAAAGGGAAATATTTGTATAGAAAATAAAAATAAAAACCAGAGAGAACAAGGGACGTGGCAGAAAATATATATAGGTGCACACGTGCATACTCTGACCGTGCACAATCATGCTGCAACAACAAAGCTATATCGACACTAGAAATTCTCAGAAACTGGCAGGTTGAATTTGAAGGGTCAATGATATGTTCATCAGCTTCTTTGACCGTAATTTGTTTTCACTATTTTACGGCATAAAAATGAGTACGAAGCATGCGGGTTTGGTCTCAGTACGCCGGTATAGAATTAAATTGAAACCTGATTTTGTGATGTTTTACTGTGTTGGTGATCTTAGTTTCTCAATTTGCTGTACATTGGATATGTTGTGGGTCAATATATGTTGGATCAAAGGCATTACTACATATAGTTTTTAATATAAGACCAAGTTAACTAATTTTAAAAAAAATAAAATTACTAAATTATCTTAAACTATTTATATTTATTAGTTTTTAAAAAATTAATTTGCATCACTCATAAATTGATATATAAAAGAAGTATTTTGAAAAAAAGTATCTAACTTATAATTAGATGATTTAGTAATTTTACTAATCTTTTCAAATTATTAGTCTATATTAAGGACGGCGGCACCGTTTAAATCTTGCCCAACGGTTTACAATTATCCATGGGCTGAAACTGAAACTCCCTTGTGCCCCGGGACGAAAGTGCCTTTTGAGTTGAGATACGTACACACACCAGGCCCAAACTACTCGAACTTCGATGGGCTTTATTTTATAGGAACTTAAGCCTACATCTTGCATATAATAGATCCGTTTAAAACAGTTTATAAGTAGCTTACAAATAGCTTTTTAATAGTGATTTAAGGAATACGAGACAAGTATATGAGAGGAATTCTGTCTTGTTTTACATGAAACGTACTTATAAGAGATTTCTTAAGCTCTCCCAAACAAGCCCAATGAAGAATCGATTTTACCTTCTAAGGGGGTGTTTGGGTGATAACCCAAACCATGGTTTGGGAAAAAATCACCCAAACACCCTTAAAAAAACCAAAACTATGGTTTTGGGAAAAACAAAAAATTTTTGCTTTTGGAAAAAAAAAGGGAGAGTGTGAGAGCCTATAGGATATGTATCTTGTTGTTTTTTTTATAAACATATTTTTTCATAAATATATTTAATCTTATATCTTATAAATATATATACATATTAATTATTTATTAATTATATTATCTTATGTATTATTAATTATGTTAATAAAAAATATATTATTAACAATTTTATTCCTTCAAATTAAAATATATCATAAAATATATTTTTTCTGTAATTATCATATTAACTTATGCCTTTTTTAGTAATTTGTACATGTAAAAAGTGCTTCTGGTAACAACTGTTCAAACACTTTCACTTCTCAGAATCACTTTTTCACAAAATCTATTCTTCAAAAAATCTATTCTCCCCAGAATCTATTCTCCAGAAGCTATTCTCCAAACCATGGTTTGGTTATATCCAAACACCCCCATATTGGATCATTAGACAGGACATGCAATTTGGTGAAATGACCTGTCAAATAATTGCAGGAAATTCCATTCCACTCACAACAATCAACTTCGTGTTTCCATGAGGAAAGAATTCCATAATGATCAATGAAACCAGCTTTCAACTTTAGAAGAGTTTTCTCATCTGTTTCAACACAACTCTTCATGTTGGGAATTCCTGCACATATAGAGACGCACAAGGTTGCAATCAAGAAAAAGAGATTCGAAGTATGGCTAAACATGTTGATCGCCATGCTTGCAATTCTTTTGAATGATAAAGTGAAGTATAGGTAATGTGTATCAGATTAAGTAATTCTCTGGCCTTTTATAGACAAATAATATCCAAACTATTCCAACTACTCTTCTTTTTCCCCACTTGAATTCATAACTATAATTAGTTACATTTGATTACGAGTAGTTTTAATTTCATAATTTCGGTTATCATAAGTAAAGGGTTCATGGTAGACTTTATGATTCTGAAGTCAACCAAACATATGGTGCAACATAATTTCGGATGCTATTGAAAATCAATGTTCATGGGATGCCCATAAAATAATTTTAATTTCATAAAAATAATTTTATTTGATATTTTTCTATTAAATTTTATTTTTTTGTATCAAACGAGAGAGTGCCCATAAAATTGTCGCACATATTCAAGTACACTGTTACTTTCAATGTTTTTTTGTATTTACGGTCTCAATTGATTATCACATAATTTTAGTTGGAAAAAAAATACTCTCACATTATAATCATTTCTAATCTTCTTCGTGGATTATATAATTTCCTTATTCTTAATAATAATACTAATACTAATACTAATAATAATAATAATAATATTTCTAAAAAATTAATTTGTAGATATCTTGTTTTAATCATCCAATAGTTCAGGACACCCTTTAGTTGTACACTCTCTAAACAAAATACAATTAATTATAACATGATTTTTTTTAAAATAAGTAACTTGGTGATTGATTAGGAATAATATTCTTATTAGAGTTTTTGTGTTACGCATACTCTCTTAAACACACAAGCATAGCATTCTTATTATTAGAATGAGTTAATGCCATATTTTCATTTAAAACATATAAATTAAATTCAAACTATTGGCATTAAAATTATTTTGAAAATAAAATAAAGATTATGCATGCTTACAAAAATTTAAAAAAAAAATTCTAATGCATTCAATCGTCAAAGATATCCCCACGAGGGTGCATACTAACTTGTAAATTACTATTACTATTGTATCTAAATAAGCAAGATAGAACAGGCATTCGCTGAAATCCTCAAATCCTCAGAAATATACTCAAAACCTCCTTGATTCACGTGCCATAGTGGGTGGGGCAGGACACAATTACTTAATTCCTTTTCTCCTGCGTGTGTTAAGCGTAAGAAGAAAACACTTTCTCGAAAAACACTTTCAAAATAATCAAAAAGTATTTTTTTAATTAATAAAAATTATAAATTATAAATACCTTTTAATCTATGTATCTATGTAACGCATTATATTTACAATTTTTATGAAAATTCTTGAAAGGTTTTTTGCCAATTGGAAAGATTTTCAAAGCTCATCATCTTAATGTACTCTCTTTATGCTCATTTACATACCATGATGAAAAAACTATAGATAATTTATTTTTCGTTTGTCCTTTCTCTAGAGCTGCTTGGTTTGGGACTTTTGATAGCCGAATTGACCTAATCCATCTGTAGGGTGCAATAGTATAGGTTAGAAACATGATATCATCTCTTCTTGAGAGCACGAACGCCCAAATTATGGCACAAATCGTTATTTTCCTAAATTTAATTTGTAGGAAGAGGAATCAAGCAGTACACTCAAAGGTTCATTTAATCCTCATTCTATGATGATAATGGAATTCAAGGGCATTTTCCATCACTTGAGCTCAGCTTGCAAATGGCCAATTTCAATTCCTTGTCGCTACCTTTTGGATTTGCTAAATGTCAGCTTTCCATCAAATGAATTTTTGCAATGATGGACTACTTGGATCAAAAAGATTAAAAGAAAGAAAACTTCTTTTCTCATCAGTATCAATATTAGGTATTGCGGGGATTTGATTCACCATTTTGTATGGGCAAGGAATCAGGGTACGTACCACATCACCAAATTTTTTTCCTCATGTGCCTTCGAAGAATCTGCTTTTGGATTATGACTTACAGTTCCTCAAGGAATTTTCCACGAGAATTGGTAAAAGCAATTGGCTTCAAGAAGGTTCCTTGTCATTACAAGTTTCAATTAGTTATGCTCCCAATTGCAGAAGATATCAGTGCCCTTATCAGTTTTATTCTAGTTTTGAACTCTATACTTGAGATAAAAACCTTATTATTTTTGAACTCTAACACCCCTGTTCTTTAAAATAGGGATTTATTGTGTCGTATCTTTTTACTGTTATCATTGTTATTTATTACAAAAAAAAAAAAGAATAACTTTCTTTGTGCTTTTGTTCCTCCTAGTTTCCTACAAAGCCTCAATTCTTAAGAATAATTTACTGATAAGCATCTTTATAATATTGTGGGACCAAAAATCATACAAGTCTTCTCCCTAATTTTTTTTTCTCGATGAAAAGATATATAACAACTCACTCGTATCATAGATCGGAGGTTAAAAGATGAAAAGGGTACAAATCAATTATCAATTGACACAAGCATCCCCCATCAAAATATAAGAGATAAGAAAATAAATAAAAAAACAATCCTTATTATGTTGTGTTTTTTTTTTTTCCTTTTTGTTTTCTTATATATGATGGATCTTTTCCGTCATTCTTGCTTAACTGGAAACAATGACACAATAGATTAAATTAACACAATGGTTTGGACAAAATGTGTCCAAACACAAAGTAAAGGATTTTTTGTTATGTTGGGAAATCACTAAAAATACAAGATATTATGCTACCTTATATAACTTGCACTGGGGAAGCAGCCTCTTCCCCTCTTAAATTTTACATATAGCTGTCTCCATTACAAAGCTAACTCAGACTAAAAATTAATAAATAAAAAATGAGGTGCCACAAATATTTTGTATCATTTTTCAAAATAATTGTAGTACGTTCTGCTTCGTGTCTTCACCTTTTGAAAGTTCTTCTTCGCACTCAGCTATCTATAAGACTCAAATCAATTCACATGATGATATCAATGTCTTGTCATTTTCAACCTTCACAAATTTTGAAAATCTTTGAAATTTTAAGTGAGAATTTTTCATTTTCAAGCAGGAGACTTACAAATATTTTGTTATTGCCCTTGTTTATCTGCTTCCTTCAAAAACTTTATTCATCTTCTCAATTCAGCAACTGTAGGCTTTCTTTTTTCACTTGATCAAGGATAATTACCTGGTTATAATAACAAATTTAAGAAAAGTATATCCAAATTTGAATTAATACAACATGCATAATGAAGTAAATTTCATGGATCAGAGTCAACGAAAAACTTTACTTCTTTAATCATTAATTTTTAACCCGTTTCAAAAGTTTTTACAAAAGGAATCATGAGAAAACGAATAAAAGTAGATATAAATAACTCAACATAAAACGAAACAATATTTAAAAAAAATTTAAAACAGGTTGAAGTTCACAAATTTGGTCCACCAAACTAAGGCCCAAAATAAGCAATTTTACCAGGTAAAACATTTTTCCAAAAATAACCAATTAATTAATTTAAAGATATATGAAAAAGCTAAAGCTCTAGTATGACAAATATTTGAAAATTAAGAGAAATAATTTTTTGAAGAAATAAAATAGTTATAAGAGCAAGAACACTTATATGTGAGAAGATATATGAAACTTGCCGTCATTGCTTTCCCTGGTCTGAGACAAGTGAAGAGAGCGCTGCCCCTTATGTCATAATATATATGTTTCCTATACTTTTATTTTAAATGGCAGAACAAATTCATAATTCAACAACATTCACAACTAATATCATAGCATTCAAATATTCAACTATGTAAGTTCAAAAGGACCAACTAAAAGCTAAAAAGAAAAAAAATTGAAGCCACATTATATTTATCCAGTACAGTCATCCAAAATTTAATAGATTTAATAAGGAAAAAAACTACTAAGAAGCGTTAGCTTTCGCAAACTTGAAATTCCAAGAACCCATGGCTAAGTCTTCACTAAGGATTGGGATTTCAACTATTTCATCCAACCACCTGCATAATTTGGGAGAAAAATCACCACAAATTATTTAATTTATATCCATTTAAAAATGGATGAAGCCATTGGATCATTTAATTTGTTACGCGACATATAGTATATCAAATGATAACCTAATGAAGATTTATACATACCTGTTAGTCTTGGAATCTCCTTTTAATTTTGACCTTGAAAATCACCAAGCGAATATAAATCCAGTCATACATGTTGGTGAAGAATTGAAAATAAGCCACTCTCCATGAACTTTTAAGGATTAAAGTTCCACAAACTCCCCAAAATCCAACAAGAAATCCTAAAACCATGGTGATGTAGTATCCAAAAGTTACGAGTTCATCTTTTTCATTTGCATCATTACTAAGACTTGCCTTGTGATTTGGATCAGTGTCACTATTTCTTGAGCATCCTTTTGTGAGTGGCTGGCCACAAAGTCCATGATTTCCCATGTAACTGGAAGCATCAAATGTTTGAAGTTGAGTGGTTTGTGGAATTTCTCCTGATAAGTAGTTGAAAGACAAGTTCAAGAAACTCAAAAAATTCAAAGCCGAGAAGCTTTTTGGGATTCCACCAGTAAGGAAATTACTTGACAAATCAAGTGATTCCAACATTTTCATTTGACCCACATTTTTAGGAATGAATCCTGTCAGGTTGTTTCTCGATAAATTCAAGGATGCCAATGCCGCAAGTGATGTTAGGCTACGAGGAATTTCTCCTGTCAGATGATTACCAGAGAGATCAATGGCTGTCATTAGCCAAAGATTCTTGTCATATTTCACCACTTTCCCTTTCCAATTCAACATTGCATATTCAATGAAAACTGATGATCGTTGAGACTGAGAATAAAAAATGTCTCCAATATAAGAAATGGTATTCCTTGGAAGTAGTAAATTTGACAAAGCACTCAAGTCACTGAGGCAATGGGGTATTGTCCCAGTAATATTATTTTGTGAGAGATCTAAAATTTGAAGCAGTGATAACTTGCACAAACTTGTAGGTATATTTCCTTGAAACTGGTTTGATTGGAGACGCAAAACAATCAAATTTGGCAAGTAAAGACCAATCCATGTCGGCAACTCTCCATACAAATTATTCTGGCCAAAATCAATGAACTCCAAAAGTAGAGAGTTCATTAAAGATGGTATCTTTCCAGAGAAGCTATTGTTATTTAAATGGATAGTTTCAATAAACTCCAAAGCACCAATCGAAGATGGTATTGCCCCTGAGAAATTATTGTTTGCCAATATCAAAATTGCCAAGAAAGGAAATTGACTCCAACAGTGAGGAAGCTTTCCTGATAGCAAATTACTTGACATGTCAAGATGACGTAATCGAGATTGCAATGTTGCACATAAAGAAGATATGGAGCCTGAGAACATATTATTTGAGAGAAACAAGGATGTTACTTGTCGTGAAAATTGCGGTATGGCACCTGACAAATTGTTGAAGCTAAAATCCCAGACAATTCCAGATTTTGGTAACGACTTTGGCAATTCTCCATAGATTTGGTTATGCGAAATATTCAAAAATGACAAATACGGGAATAGCCATATCCATTCAGGAATTGAATCTGAAATTGAGCCATCAGAAATGTCCAATGCCCAAAGCTCCCTTTGATGCTTGAGCCACATTGGAAAGCCAACGCTGAAATTGCATGACCTCGCATAAAATTCATCCAATTGAAAAGGTGGAACCCATTTGAAACTAAAGTTGAAATAAAGGAAATTGTTAGAGACATCCAAACTTCGCAAGTTGGATAAAGTCGATAGATGTACTTCATTGACCACACCATTGAACTTATTGTCAGACATATATAAGGCTGACAATGATGAAAGTTCATGAAGCTTTGGGAATGGCCCACTCAAATTGTTATGACTTATATCCAAATCTGAAAGATGATGTAAGTGCCCAAGTGATTGTGGTATTGGCCCATTAAGACTAGTATTGTGAAGATTTAGTGAGACCAAGGATAAGAATTTCGAAACATCAGGAAATGGCCCACTACTAAATGAATTGTCGCTTAAGTCCAATTCCTCTATACTATGTTTGGCACAATACGACTGTGACACCCAATCTCTTAATGGACCAGATAAATTGTTGAAGGATAACAACAACTCACGCAATAGACATAAATGAGAGATGGCTTCCCCTATATCATTGGTAAGATTATTTTTGGAAAGATCTAAGTGTTCAAGAGAAGTGGTATTTGTAAAGGCGCTTGAAGCAACATGTTGCAAGGATGTTGACGAGAGATCTAGAATTTTAAGAGATTTCATATTTGAAAATGAGCCAGCAGGAATATATTGGAAAGAATTCAAAGAGAGATCAATTTCTACCAAGGTTTTGCTAATATTAGTCACCCAATACAAGATTGAAGCGTCAAGGTCATTAGCGCTAAGGCTAAGGCTTGTGAGAGGAGTGGAATAATTATTGTGGACCAAAGATTTAGGATTGACCTGAGGTAGAGCACATGCAGTTAAGTCAAGCTCAAATAGAGAGGAAACTTCTGACAATAATGATTGCCAATCAATAGCATGACTTAGATTTATATGAGACAAATCAAGATGCCTCAAAGAGGGAAGTTGGGAAATCCACTTAAGATCATTCATGATCAAATCGTTTCCACTAAGGTCAAGAGTTTCCAAATTAGATAGATTTTGTAGTTGATGATGAATAATGCCAACAAGATCTGCACCTGAAAGTATCAACTTTCTTAATTGAGGAGCTTTTCTTGATAAAGATGACTGCCAACTGATAGCTTTACTTAGATTAACTTGTGACAAATCAAGATGTCTCAAAGAAGAAACGTTAGAAATCCACTCAAGATCAGTTGAAATCAAACCATAATTAAACCCAAGGTCTAGAGTTTGAAGATTAGATAGATTTCGCAATTCATGCGGGATAATACCACCGAGATTGGCATTGCTAAGTATCAACTCTCTTAGTTGGTAAAGAGAACCAACGCATTTTTGAATTTCATTTCCTCCAAAATCGTTAAAGCTGAGATTCAAGTGAGTTAGATGTTGCAAATCACATAGTGAAGAATCGATTTTACCTGCTAAATATCCTAAATAATTCAATGAGACATGCAGCTTAGTGACATGACCTGTCAAAGGATTGCAAGAAACCCCATTCCACTCACAACAATCAACTTCATATTTCCATGAGGAAAGAATTCCATAATCATCAATGGAACCAGCTTTCAGCTTCAGAAGAGCCTGCTTATCTGTTTGAGCACAACTCTTCATGTTGGGAATTCCTGCACACATAAAGATGCACAAGGTTGCAATCAAGAAAAAGAGATTGAAAGTACGGCTTAACATGTTGATCACCATGCTTGCAATTCTTTTGAATGATAACGTGTAGTGTAGGTAATGTGTATCAGATTAAGTAATCCTCTAGCATTTTATAGACAAATAATATCCAAACTATTCCAACAACTCTCTTTTTGTCCTACTTGAATTCATAACTATAATTGGTCACATTTGATTACAACCAGACATGACAGATTTCACGATTCTGAAGTCAACCAAACATATTGGTGCAACGTAATATCGGATGCTATTGAAAATCAATGTTCATAGGATGCCCATAAGATAATTTTTATTTCATAAAAATAATTTTATTTTATTATATTAAATTTTATGTTTTTGTATCAAAGGAGAGAGTGCCCATAAAATCGTCGCACATAGTCAAGTACATTGTTATTTTCAATGTTTTTTTTTATATTGACGGTCTCACTTGATTATCACATTATTTTTGTTGGAAAAAAAAAAACCCTCACATGATAATCATTTCTAATCTTCGTGGATTATATAATTTCCTTATTCCTATAATAATAATAACAACAATAGTTCTAGAACATTAATTTGTAGATATCTTATTTTAATCATTCAATAGTTCAGGACACTCTTTCGTTGTCCATTCTCTAAATAAAATACAATTAATTATAACATGAATTTTTTTTAATAACTAACTTGGTGATTGTTAGGAATAATATTCTTATTAGAGTTTTTGTGTTACGCAACTCTCTTAAACATACAAGCATAGCATTCTTATTATTAGAACGAGTTAATGCTATATTTTCATTTAAATCATATAAATTTAATTCAAACTATTGGCATTAAAATTATTTTGAAAATAAAATAAAGATTATATATGCTTGCAAAAAGTTTTTAAAAAAAATTCTAATGCATTCAATCGTCAAAAATATCCTGCAATGATGCATACTAACTAGTAAATTACCATTACTATTGCATCTAAATAAGCAAGATAGAAAAGACATTTGCTGAAATCCTCAAATCCTCATAAATATACGCAAAACCTCCTTGATTCACGTGCCTGTGGGTGGGGCAGGACGCAACTACTTGTTTCTTTTCTTCTTGCGTGTATTAAAAGGGGGTGTTTCGTTATTGTCATAGATGTTTTTTAAAAATATTTTTTTATAAATCGAGATAAACTTCTCCACATATTTATTTTATATATCATAAAATTATTTTTAAAATTATGATTTTATTTTCATCCAAACATTCTCTAAGTGTAAGAAAGTGACGTGATGTGTTTTCCACTTCGTTTTGCTCTTGCACGTATTCAGAAATGTTAGGCAATTAGAAATTTTTGTGTGTGCAGATTTACTCAAAAAATTTAGACTGTAATAATTTTTTCTCTTATTATTAAAAATATTAACAGTTAATATTATTATTTTAATAATTAATATTAATTTTTAACAATAAAATAAAATTATTATAATTTTAAATTTTTTATATAAATTTACATCTGAAAAAATTGGGTATCTAGCGTTTCTAAATAAAAACTTTTAAAACAAATATTCATCTTAATCTTTTTTTTAATATTTGTCACTTACACTTTTTTTATTTGTCACTTACATGGGTATTCTTTGTGTTGGGATGATTAAGCCTTGTTTGGAGGATTGTTTCAAAAAGCCATGTTCTTACTCTAAATTGATTATGCAGCAATCATTTGAAGGACTGTAAGAGGCGTAACCACATGTCGTGTCCGGAGATTGTTGGATTGCCATTGTTACGAAGTCTTCTCTTGTGATTTTTTTGAGTCAAGGTTACTCAGCCATTCACTAATATTTAAACTATCCATAAATGTTTTTTGCATTTCTTTATTATATTAAATAGAAATGTTAGTTATTATCCCTATAGTATAATAATTAATTATAAAAGCCATATATTTTTCAACCATAAAAATTTTTTATGTTTGTTTAATTGCATTAAAAAAATCAATAAGAATTTAATTAAGCATAGAATATTGAGAAATCCAAGAAGTAATTGTAGATTTCAGGTCTGTGAGGGAAATTTTTATTATAAATTTTCTATATTCTTAAAAATATTTTCTATGTTATATAATTTAAATAAAATATTTCAAAAAATTTTATTATAAGCAAAACGAAATTGAATACAAAATGACATTCAGATTTATAAGAGGACCCTGGCAAAAAAAGATTTATAAGGGGAACGTATGTAATATGTATATTTAATATTTATGCAATCCAACGAGGTAGTCCCATTTCTGGGCGCATCTAATTATTCTACAGCCATATTTATGCATTATCATTATTTTCTTGCGACTTATGTAATATAATTATTTATCAAATAATGGAAACGCTTATGGATTTTTTTTTTTAATCTAATTTGTTGGTAACCTTGAGTTAACTAAGATTTCATTTTTAATTATTCCACTTATAAAATAATAGATAGTATGACTTAAGAGCTAATATAATGCAGGAATTTTTAATCATAAAATTATAGAAAAATAATAGCTTTCAATAAATCCAATGGCTCTTCTACTTAGAAAAACTTTCATCTCTTAAAATTTATTTTAAAAAAAGAACTTAATCGGTCAAGAAAAACATCATAAATATATTTAATTACACAACAAACTCAATGACAGTTTAATTACACGTCGAACATTTAGGAACTTACAAGTAGAACACAAAGAAATTCAACAAGTAATGGCAGATTCTGGTCTTTAGTTAATGATGAGGGCAATTTTGATCATAAATTTTCTATATTTATAAAAATATTGTTTATATTATATTTTTAAATAAAATATTATAAATTTTTTTATTATAAGTTTAATGAAATTGACAACTTAAATAACCTTTTTTAGTCAGTGAGGAAAGACATGATATTGTATATACTAAATTTTAATGTATTTGTTATATCTTCCTCTTTTTTTGGCCAACGTATTTGTTATATCAATATATATATATATAAATACTATCACTTATAATATCAACGCATTTGTTATATCAACGCATCCAAAGAAAAATGAACGTATAATGTCGGAGTGATTAATTTGTCGGTAACTTTGATTTGACTAAATTTAACGTTTAATTCTCCCACTTCCAAAATGATTTTAATGGTTTTGAATCGGGACTCTTTCATGTATTATTACTAGTGGTGATTGATGAAGGTTAGGGATAAATTAAGATTTATTGATAATTAAAATAATTAAATTAAATTATTGGTCAAGTATATAAGGACAAAAAAAAAATTACCGGGACCAAATCGGTGAACTGTTTATTTCAAAAAATCTACCTAGACATTGTTTAATTTTATACTATCAATTGTGTCTTTTTCATGTCTTTATTATAAAATTTTAAAGATAGAACGTTTGGTTATTATACCTATAACTATAACTATTGAAATCAGATATATTTTCAAGAATTAAAAATTATAAGTTTGTTTAATTACATAACAAAATCAATATTATGAACTCAGTAAGTAATGATAGATTCCCTGTCTTTATTTAGTGAGGGCATTTTTTATCATAAATTTTTTATATTTATAAAAATATTGTTTATGTTAGCACCCAAAAAAATATTGTTTATGTTATATTAGTTAAATCAAATGGTATAGATAAGTTGTAATTATGTATTACCCGATCCTTAATATAAGAGTTAGTTGACTAACTTGATTAAATTAAAAAAATTAGTTAAGTTAGTTGTTTATAATAAATAGGTGTTATCTTTTCTAAACTACATTTACTAATTAAATGTATTAGTTAAAACTATTATTTAATGAAATCTTTAACATGTGCAACTACTATAAGGATTACCTTGAAAAAAATAAATAAATATAAAAAATAAAATGGATTGGGTTCTTATATTTATGATAAATTAAAAGTTAAATTAGCTCAAAAAATTTGGGATAATATGAACTTCATTCCCGACCTACTTATTGGAGATACTATTAAGCTTAGAAAATTATTTCTCTCCCTTCTAAAATTTTCTTCTTCAGTGCCAGAAACTCAAAAATAATCAAATTGATTCTCTTTCTTGAGGAGTGGTAGATGTCATCGTTACAAACTTACATATTGACCTGCATTCCATTTCTCTATATAAAAACCAACTTAATGGTCATATTCACAGTTTCATGTAATCACAATGATTAATTTTGCTTATCATAAGTAATTATAGTAGAATATTTAGTCAAATTTGTGGACCATGCAAACAGGGTTATTTGATCAGGTTCTTCCGCTTCCAACTTTCCAATCCCTATTTCACGGTATGACGCATCCCTATGTTCTTTTCTTGTCAGTCAACACATAATTTTTCCTTGGGTTGGAAAAATTGAGTCTTGTTTGCAGGGTTGTGTCAAAAAGTCATGGTCTTACTCTAGATTAATTACTTGTCGGCTTGCCTGGTTGTCAAATGTCAATGTTATGAAGTCTTTTTCACAATTTTTGCAAGTCAAGTCTATCTAAGATCCTGTTTAATTTTTAGATTACCTGTATCTTTTTCATATTTTAATTATAAAATTCTAAACACAGAAATGTTAGATATTATAAGACATATTTTATAGTAAATTACACTACAAAATATGTTTTATATTTAGAATTGGAGAAGTATAATCATACTTATATAGTAATTAATAAATTTTAAATTTCATATATTTTTATCAAGAATGAAAAATATTATATATCTGTTTAACTACTTATTAACAAATGATAATTCTGGTTAAAAAAAATGATAATTTAGTTAAAGGTAGATCATATTGGGAACTCAAAAAATACTGGTAGATTATGAGTCTTTACTTTAGGTTTTTTATTTTTGGTTAGGACTCTTTACTTTAGTTAGTGAGAGTAATTTATATATTTTCTATCACAAATTTTAATTTTTGAAATCATATATTTTTTCTAGAATAAAAATTATTAGTTTGTTTAATTACATAACAAAACCAAGGGGAGCTTTTTATTCAAAATAGAACATATGGGGAACCCAATCAGTAAAGATACATTCTGGGTCTTTTGTAGGTGGTGAGGTCAATTTTTATCATAAGTATATATAGAAAAATATTGCTTGTGTTACATTATTTAAATAAAATAATTTCAAAATTTTTATCATAAGTTAGATGAAATTGACAATTTAAAATAATTTTTATACGACATAAAATGACATTTATATGAGGACTCGACGGTCTAATACTTTTCACATTACTATTACCAATTTCATAACTTGGATCTCGATCAAATACATGACATAATATATACTAATTAGGGAGAATCTCAAGAAAAAATTTTAATTTCAAATTTCAAATCAGTTTTATCTACTGCATTTTAATAACAATTAACAACATTTGAAAAATAAATCACAACACAGTTTGTAGTCATTTGAGATTTAGAAAATTTAGAGGTATTTTTTTGGGATTTTTCCCATTAATTATACGTTCTCGTATTTTTCAAGCAAAAAAAAAGTTCTCTTATTACACACATATATATGTGTATATATATAATATACTGTCATTAATTTACTAACATATATTTTGACTATGCATTAAAAAAAAAAAAAAAAGAACTTAGGGGATCAAAGTTTTATAGATTCAAACTTGACATGATAATTTCAAGATTGAACAAGCTCCTCACTCCACCAACCCCATCCAACTTGATGATGTCCAAAGAAATGATCCCATATTGGTGCCACTAAATCCACAGTTATATGAGATAAAACAATTAAATTGTGTCATATATTATAAACTCCTTCCTATCACCTGCATATGGGTGATAAACAGGGAAAATTTCTTAAAAAAAACTTAAATGACTTAAATTTTTATTTGAGTCATTAAATTTGCTAAACTCCTAATCAAGTTACATGATCCAAAAAGAGACTTTAAAATTTTTATAAAATAACTCTAATGCCCTTTCATTAAAAACTAAAAGAGAATTCTAAATTAATATGTTTCATTTCACAGTTAACACGTTTCAATTATAAATTAATAATTTTTAGTCTCTACAACTCATTTGCTGCAAGTCTTTGGAAAAAAAAATTAATCACCATACATTCTCCAAAATTAATAAGTTCAATTTTGTAATTAAACAAGTTTTAATCCTAAATTAACAGCTTTATATCCTCAAAACACATTTGCAATAAATCTTGAACATAATACAATCTTAAAAATCAACATGTTCCGTTTTATAGTTTCATATCATCACAATGAAACACTTTCATTAATTATGCTTGTCGTAAGTAACTATGGTAGAATATTTAGTCACACTTGTGGACCATGCAAATAGGGCCATTTGATCCAGTTCTTCCACTTCCAACTTTTCAATCCCTATTTCACACTATGATGTATCCCTATCTTCTTTTCTTGCGGGTCAACACATAATTATTCTTTGGTCGGAAAAGTTGAGTCTTGTTTGCAGGGCTGTGTCAAAAAGTCATGGCCTTGATCTAGATTAATTACTTGTCGACTTGTCCGGTTGTCATTATTATGAAGTCTTTTTCACAATTTTTGCAAGTCAAGTCTACGAAAGATTTTGTTTAATTTTTAGATTACCTGTATCTTTTTCATATTTTAATTATAAAATTTTAAACATAAAAATGTTAGATATTATAAGACATATTTTGTACTAAATTACACTACAAAATAGGTCTTATATTTAGAATTGCAGAAGTATAATCATGCTCACAATAATTAATTAATTTTAAATTTCATATATTTTTATCAAATTAGATAGATTTCTTAGTTGATGACGAATAATGCCAACAAGATCTGAAAGTATCAACTCTCTTAATTGAGGACCTTTTTCTTAATAAAGATGACTGCCAACGGTAGCTTTACTTAGATCAGCTTGTGACAAATCAAGATGCCTCAAAGAAGAAATGTTAGAAATCCACTCAAGGTCATTTGAAATCAAATCATAATTATTCCCAAGATCTAGAGTTTGAAGATTAGATAGATTTCGCAATTCATGTGAGATAATACCACGGAGACCAACATCTAAAAGTATCTAACTCTTTTAGTTGGTTAAGAGAACCAATGCATTTTCGAATTTCATTTCCTCCAAAATCGTTGAAGCTAGATTCAAGTGAGTTAGATGTTGCAAATCACATAACGAAGAATCAATTGTACCTTCTAAATATCTTGAATCATTAAATGGGACATGCAGCTTAGTGACATGACCTGTCACAGGATTACAAGAAACCCCATTCCACTCACAACAATCAACTTCATGTTTCCATGAGGAAAGAATCCCGTAATCATCAATGAAACCAGCTTTTAACTTTAGAAGAGCTATTTGTACGCAAAATTGTTAATTCAAATTAAAATGTATAATGATTCATTAGATATTTTTTTTGTTAACAAAAAAAAAGAGGTCTATTTTGTCTTTGCCCGAGCATTCCCTAAAAATATTTATTTTTTTTTGTTAGGCGTATTTCAGATGTATATAAGTCTTTTTATTATTATTATAATATATGATATATGATATGAAACTAAAAAGAAAAATATGGCAGGATAATTTATATATATCAACCGAGAAAATCAAGATATGAAAAATAAGACAAAGATTCTGTTTTAGCACAACTCTTTATGCTGGGAATTCCTGCACACATAAAGACGCGCAAGGTTGCAATCAAGAAAAAGAAATTGAAAGTATGGCTTAACATGTTGATTGCCATGCTTGCAATTCTTTTAAATGATAACGTGAGGTGTAGGTAATGTGTGTCAGATTAAGTAATCCTCCGAAGTCAACGAAACATATTGGTGCAATATAATTTCGGATGCTATTGAAAATCAATGTTCATGAGATGCCCATAAAATAATTTTATTTGATATTTTTATATTAAATTTTATTTTTTTGTATCAAACGAGAGAGTGCCCATAAAATTGTCGCACATATTCAAGTACAATGTTATTTTCAATGTTTTTTTTTTTGTATTTACGGTCTCCATTGATTATCACATTATTTTAGTTGGATTATATAATTTCCTTATTCTTATAATAAGAATAATACCAATAGTTGTAGAAAATTAATTTGTAGATATCTTATTTTCAATAGTGGGTGGGGCAGGACGCAACCACTTGATTCTTTTCCTCTGGCGTGTATTAAGTGTAAGAAAGTGACGTGACGCGTTTTTCACTTCCTTTTCCGCTTGCGTGTATTCAGAAATGTTAGGCAATTAGATTTTTTTTTGCAAATTTACTCAAAAACAATTTAAACTATAATAATTCTCTTTCCTACTATTAAAAATATTAATAGTTAATATTATTTTTTTGACAGTTAATATTAATTTTTAACAATAAAAAATAAAATTATTATGATTTTAAATTTTTGATATAAATTTACATCCAAAAAAATAGGGTGCTCGCGCTCCTAAATAAAAAAAAAAAAAGCAAATAAAGACCCCCATATGTGAAACTGCAATTTGGGACCATAAATTTGGAAAATGGCAAATAAAGACTCGATCATATATTGTAAATATGAAATTTGGGTGAAATATCTGAAATGCCTTTTAGTCAAGTTGTGATTTGGTCTACTGAAGTTGTTATTCGCTAAAGTAAACTTGTTATTTTCCATAGTCAACTTGTTATTTGATTAAGGGGCATTTTAAATATTTCACTAAGATTTCATATTTGCAATATAAGACCGGGTTTTATTTGCTATTTTCTAAATTTAGAGTCTCAAATTATAATTTCACATGTTGAGGGGTCTTTATTTGCCATTATCCCTGAAAAATTTTAAGACAAATATTCATCTTAATCTTTTTTTGTCACTTACATGGATATTCTTTGTGTTGAGATAATTAAGCTTTGTTTCGAGGATTGTTTCAAAAAGCCAAGTTCTTACTCTAAATTGATTATGCGGCAATCATCTGAAGTGTTGTAGAGGGCATAAGCACATGCTGTGCTCGGAGATTGTTGGATTGTCATTGTTATGGAGTCTTCTCTTCTGATTTTTTTTCAGTCAAGGTTTCTCAGCCATTCACTAATTTTTAAACTATCTATAAATGTCTTTTGCATTTCTTTATTATGTTAAAATAGGAATGTTAGTTATTAGCCCTCTAGTTATATAATAATTAATTATAAAAGTCATATATTTTTCAAGCATAAAAAAATTTTATGTTTATTTAATTGCATAAAAAAATAAATAAGAATTTAATTAAGCACGGAACATTGATGAACCTAAGAAGTAATTGTAGATTTCAGGTCTCTAATTAGTGAGGAAAATTTTTATTATAAATTTTCTATGTTTTTAAAAATATTTTCTATGTTATATAATTTAAATGAAATATTTTAAAAACTTTTATTATAAGTAAAATGAAATTGAATACAAAATGACATTCAGATTTATAAGAGGAGTGCATGCAATATGTATATTTAATATTTATTCAACTCCTCCGCCAAGCCCATCCAACGAGGTAGTCCCATTTTCTAGGCACATCTAATTATTCTACAGTTATATTTATGCCATATCATTATTTCTTGCGACTTATGTAATATAATTATATATCAAATAATAGAAACGCTTACGGATTTTTTTTTATCTAATTTGTTGGTAATCTTGAGTTGACTAAGATTTCATTTTTAATTATTCCACTTATAAAATAATAGACAATATAACTTATGAGCTAATACAATGCAGGAATTTTTAATCGTAAAATTATAGAAAAATAATAGCTTTCAATAAATCCAATGGCTCTTGTACTTAGAAAAACCTTCATTTCTTAAACTTCATTTTAAAAAAATAAAAAAAGAACTTAATCAGTCAAGAAAAACATCGTAAATATATTTAATTACACAACAAACTCAATGAGGGTTTAATTACACGTCGAACAGTTAGGAACTTGACAAGTAGAACACAAAGAAATTCAACAAGTAATGGTAGGTTCTGGTCTTTAGTTAATAATGAGGGCAATTTTTGTCATAAATTTTCTATATTTATAACAATATTGTTTATATTATGTTTTTAAAAATAAAATATTATAAATTTTTTGTTATTATAAGTTTAATGAAATTGGCAACTTAAATAACTTTTTTTATTCATTGAAGAAAGACCTGATATTGTATATACTAAATTTTAATGTATTTGTTATATCTTCCTTTTTTGCCAACGTATTTGTTATATCAATATAAATATATATATATATATATATATAAATACTATCACTTAATAACATATTTAACCCTGCATCCAAAGAAAAATGAACGTACAAGGTCGGAGTGATTAATTTGTTGGTAACTTTGATTTGACTAAATTTAAGGTTTAATTCTCCCACTTGCAAAATGATTTTAATGGTTTTGAATCGGGACTCTTTCATGTAAGGTTAGGGATGAATTAAGATTTATTGATAATTAAAATAATTTAATTAAATTATTGGTTAAGCATATAAGGATTAAAAAAAAAAGTACCGGGACCAAATCGGTGAACTGTTTATTTCAAAAAATCTACCTAGACAATGTTTAATTTTATACCATCAATTGTGTCTTTTTCATATCTTTATTATAAAAGTTTAAAGATGGAAGGTTTGGTTATTATACCTATAACTATACCTATTGAAATCATATATTTTTTCAAGAATTAAAAATTATAAGTTTGTTTAATTACATAACAAAATCAATATCAGGAACTCAATAAGTAATCACAGATTCCCTGTCTTTATTTAGCGAGGGCATTTTTTTTTTATCATAACTTTTTTATATTTATAAAAATATTGTTTATGTTAGCACCCAAAAAAAATATTGTTTATGTTATATTAGTTAAATCAAATGGTATAGATAAGTTGTAATTATGTACTATCCTATCTTTAATATAAGAGTTAGTTGACTAGTTTAAGTAAATTGAGAAAATTAGTTAACTTAATTGTCTATAATAAATATGTATTATCTTTCCAAAAATACACTTACTAATTAAGTGTATTAGTTAAAACTATTATTTAATGAAATTTTTAATATGTTCAACTACTATAGAGACTATCTTAAAAAAATAGAAAAATATAAAAGACAAAGTGAATTGTGTTTTCATATTTATGACTAAATTAAAAGTTAAATTAGCTCGAAGAATTCGAGAAAGTATGAACTTGATTCCCGAGCTAGCTATTGGAGATACTATTAGGTTCAGAAAATTATTTCTCTCCCTTCTAAAATTGTCTTCTTCAGTGCCACAAACTCAAAAATAATGAAATTGATTCTCTATCTTGAGGAGAAGTAGATTTCATCGTTACATATTGACCTGCATTCCATTTCTCTATATAAAAACCAACTTAATGGTCATATTCACAGTTTCATGTAATCACAATGAAACACTTTCATTAATTATGCTTATCGTAAGTAATTATAGCAGAATATCTAGTCAAATTTGTGGACCTTGCAAATAGGGCTATCTGATCAAGTTCTTCCACTTCCAACTTTCCAATCCCTATTTCACGTTATGACGCATCCCCATCTTCTCTTCTTGTCAGTCAACACATAATTATTTTTTAGGTTGGAAAAATTGAGTCTTGTTTGCAGGATTGTGTCAAAAAGTCATGGTCTGGCTCTGAAATTATCTTCTTCAGTGCCAGAAACTCAAAACTAATGAAATTGATTCTCTTTCTTGCGGAGTGATTGATTTCATCGTTACATTCCACTTCTCTATATAAAAACCCTATTAATGGTCATATTCACAGTTTCATGTAATCACAATGAAACACTTTCATTAATTATGCTTATCGTAAGTAATTATAGCAGAATATCTAGTCAAATTTGTGGACTGTGCAAATAGGGCTATCTGATCAAGTTCTTCCACTTCCAACTTTCCAATCCCTATTTCACGTTATGATGCATCCCCATCTTCTCTTCTTGTCAGTCAACACATAATTATTTTTTGGGTTGGAAAAATTGAGTATTGTTTGCAGGATTGTGTCAAAAAGTCATGGTCTTGCTCTAGATTAATTACTTGTCAGCTTGTCAGGCACAATTATGGTTTGGGTCCAAGACTTGCCAAATACCCAGGAAAAAACAGAAACCATGGTTTTGACTCAAAACCATGGTTTTCAGAAGAAGTGAATCCATTCTGCTTCTGGCTCAAATGGCAGAGTATAATTGTGCCTATAGAGTAGATCTCAACGATAATATGATTTTAACATTCCTCAATTATTTTTTTATAAACATATTTAATTTTATATTTTATAAATATATATACATATTAATTATATTATTTTATATATTATTAATTATGTTGGTAAAAAATATATTATTAACAATTTTATTTTTTCAAATTAAAATATATTATAAAATCTATCTTTTATGTAATTATCATATTAACTTATGCTTTTTTTAGTAAAATTTGTACATATAAAAAGTTCTTCTGATAACAACTATACAAACACTCTCATTTATCAGAATCACTTTTTTACAAAATCTATTCTTCACAAAATCTATTTTTTCAGAATCTATTCTCCAAACCATGGTTTAGTTTCATCCAAACACCCCCTTAATTTACTATGCTTTTTATGCCTTTTTTTGAAGTTTTTTTTTGGGTTCATAATACTACTATGGTTCTGGATATAAAAACTAATTAGAGAATTGATTTTTATACTAAATATAAGATTCTAATCTATTTTAATTTTTATATTTATCTTTTTTTAAATTAATTTATCCAACTTTTAAATTAATATATAATCTAATTAGAAAAATCATTTTATATAAGTTAGAATTAATTGATTTAACTAATTTTTTTTACGTTATTTAAATTAGTTAAGTAATACATACATTGAGAATTAGAGTATTCAGGCAAAAAAAAAAAAAAAACAAAGAATTAGAGTACACATTTTCTAATCGCAGTGCCGTTGGGAATTATTATAATAATTGTAGACGCACATGCATGGAACATTTGGCTTTCAAATTGACTTGCATGTTGATTCACCCAAAATCAAGCGGTGGAATCTATATTTATTATTTATTTATAAATAATAATTGAGCTCTTTCAGTTGAAAAAAAGGATGAATATCTCCACCAAGGGATCTCGATTTTCAATTGATGCTTCATGTTATTTTTATTCTTTGTTTACTAACTGTTTTGCTGGGCACTCTTAAGTAATAAAATCACTAAATATACAATGACATATCGGATACCATTTATCCTATATTAACAATTTACTAGGAAAAATGACCAAAAAATAACTGTTAAAATTTGAAATGACAAAATAGGCATGCAAATAACTGAAATCACTAAATGGGCCTGAGGTATCAATATGGAATTTTGACAATTCGATAGAAAGACTAAAATGTCCCTGAACCTCTTTGAAGACATAAATAGGTGGTAACTCTCAATACGAAAGTTGTAATTCACATTACAAATATTGTCATTATCATTACCAAGGTAGTGAAATTGGCTCCAAATACATGTTACTTGGGTTTGAAAGAACCAAGTTGTAAATGACAATAGTGAGATGGTAACTCTCATTACAAAAGTTGTAATTCACATTACAAATATTATCATTATCATTATCGGAATAGTGAAATTGGCTCCAAATACATGTTACTTGGGTTTGAAAGAAACAAGTTGTAAATAGTAATAGCGAGATGGTAACTCTCATTACGAAAGTTGTAATTCACATTACAAATGTTGTCATTATCATTATCGGGGTAGTGAAATTGGTTCCAAATACATGTTATTTGGGTTTGAAATAAACGAGTTGCAAATGACAATAGCGAGATGGTAACTCTCATTACAAAAGTTGTAATTCGCATTACAAATATTGTCATTATCATTACCGGGGTAGTGAAATTGGTTCCAAATACATGTTATTTGGTTTGAAAGAAACGAGTTGCAAATGGCAATAGCGAGATGATAACTCTCATTATAAAAATTATAATTCACATTACAAATGTTGTCATTATCATTACCAGAGTTGTGAAATTGGCTCCAAATATGTGTCAGGAACATTTTAGTCTTTTTACCGAATTGTCAAAATTCCATATTGATATCTCATGCTCATTTGGTGATTTCAATTATTTGCATGTCTATTTTGTCATTTCAAATTTCAACAGTTATTTTTCCAATTTATTATATGAACGTTCTTTTTGTCCCCGGAGAAGAAAGGGAAATATTTGTATAGAAAATAAAAGGGTTAAGGTGCAATTTTAACAACAAAGTTTACCCGAAAGAGCACTGGGCACCATAAAGTTTATTTGGGTGCAAAAATATACATGAAGTTGTCAAAAGGGAGCATCTGGCACCATGCCGTTAACATCCGTTAGTTTACGTTAGAGGGGCCCAGAAAGTCAGTTTTAAGGTGCATTTTTAACAACAAAGTTTGCATCAAGGGGCATTAGGCACCATGAAATTTACTTGGGTGTAAAAATATGTATGAACTTTGTAAAAGGAAAAAAATAACAAAATTCTTCAACCTCCATAAACATCCATTAATTTTATTCTTTTTGGTCTCACCAAATGCTATATTTTCTCTCTATAAATTTCCACTTCCAAGCCGATCCATCTTTCTCTCATCATAGTCAACACGCACACTCTCTCTGTCATGTTGTTTTCTGAGCCTCCAAGCCTTTTATATGTATTTAAGCAAAACACATCTTTCCCTTCTAGGATATGAAGTTCATTACTTGCACCTGAGTACTACCTCCAGTCCTTAATATAGAATCCAATTGACTAATTTGAGGAGACTAAAAATAAATAAATAAATTACTTTAAAATATTATATTTATTGTTTTTTCTTCAAATTAATTTTCTTGGCTTGTAAACTAATATATAATTTAATGATGCATATAAATATTTTAGAGAGATCATGTACTATATGCTATTGCGTCAAATAAATAAATAATATAATATTTAAAGTAATTTATTTATTTATTTTAATCTCCTCAAATTAGTCCATTGGATCCTATATTAAGGACTGGAGGTAGTACTCGGGTGCAAGTAATGAACCTCATATCCTAGAAGGGAAAGATGTGTTTTGCTTAAATACATATAAAAAGCTTGGAGGCTCAGAAAACAACATGACAGAGGGAGTATGCGTGTTGACTATGATGAGAGAAAGATGGATTGGCTTGAATGTGGAAATTTATAGAGAGAAAATATAGCATTTGGTGAGACCAAAAAGAATAAAATTAATGGATGTTTATGGAGGTTGAAGAATTTTGTTATTTTTTTCCTTTTACAAAGTTCATGTATATTTTTACACCCAAGTAAATTTCATGGTGCCTAATGCCCCTTGATGCAAACTTTGTTGTTAAAAATGCACTTTAAAACTGACTTTCTGGGCCCCTCTAATGGTAAACTGACAGATGTTAACGGCATGGTGCAAGATGCTCCCTTTTAATAACTTCATGTATATTTTTGCACCCAAATAAACTTTATAGTGCCCAGTGCTCTTTTGGGTAAACTTTATTGTTAAAATTGCATCTTAACCCAAAATAAAAATAAAAACCAGATAGAACAAGGGACGTGGCAGAAAATATATATAGGTGCGCACGTGCATACTCTGACCGTGCACAATCATGCTGCAACAACAAAGCTATATCGACACTAGAAATTCTCAGAAACTGGCAGGTTGAATTTGAAGGGTCAATGATATGTTCATCAGCTTCTTTGACCGTAATTTGTTTTCACTATTTTACGGCATAAAAATGAGTACGAAGCATGCGCGTTTGGTCTCAATACGCCGATATAGAATTAAATTGAAACCTGATTTTGTGATGGTTTACTGTGTTGGTGATCTTAGTTTCTCAATTTGCTGCACATTAGATATGTTATGGGTCAATATTTGTTGGATCAAAGGCATTACTACTTATAGTTTTTAATATAAGACCAAGTTAAGTAATTTAAAAAAAATAAAATTACTAAATTATTTTAAACTATTTATATTTATTAGTTTTTAAAAAATTAATTTGCATCACTCATAAATTGATATATAAAAGAAGTATTTTGAAAAAAAGTATCTAACTTATAATTAGATGATTTAGTAATTTTATTAATCTTTTCAAATTATTAGTCTATATTAAGGACGGCAGCACCATTTAAATCTTGCCCAACAGTTTACAAGTATCCATGGGCTGAAACTGAAACTTCCTTGTGCCTCGGGACAAAAGTGCCTTTTGAGTTGAGATACGTACACACACCAGGTCCAAACTACTCGAACTTCGATGGGCTTTACTTGATAGGAACTTAAGCCTACATCTTGCACATAATGAGCCCATTTGAAACAGTTTATAAGTAGCTTATAAAAGTATACATCTTGTACATAATGGACCCGTTTGAAACAGTTTATAAGTAACTTATACATAGCTTTTTAATAGTGATTTAAGGAATACAAGACAGGCATATGAGAGGAGTTCTGTCTTGTCTTACATGAAATGTACTTATAAGAGATTTCTTAAGCCTTCTCAAACAGGCCCAATGAAGAATCGATTTTACCTTCTAAATATATTAGATCATTAGATAGGACATGCAATTTGGTGAAATGACCTGTCAAATAATTGCAGGAAATTCCATTCCACTCACAACAATCAACTTCGTGTTTCCATGAGGAAAGAATTCCATAATGATCAATGAAACCAGCTTTCAACTTTAGAAGAGTTTTCTCATCTGTTTCAACACAACTCTTCATGTTGGGATTCTTGCACACATAGAGACGCACAAGGTTGCAATCAAGAAAAAGAGATTGGAAGTATGGCTAAACATGTTGATCGCCATGTTTGCAATTCTTTTGAATGATAAAGTGAAGTATAGGTAATGTGTATCTGATTAAGTGATTCTTTGGCCTTTTATAGACAAATAATATCCAAACTATTCCAACTACTCTTCTTTTTCCCCACTTGAATTCATAACTATAATTAGTTACATTTGATTATGACCAGTTTTAATTTCATAATTTCGGTTATCATAACTAAAGGATTCACGGTAGACTTTATGATTCTAAAGTCAACCAAACATATGGTGCAACATAATTTCGGATGCTATTGAAAATCAATGTTCATGGGATGCCCATAAAATAATTTTATTTGATATTTTTATATTAAATTTTATTTTTTTTGTATCAAACGAGAGAGTGTCCATAAAATTGTCACACATATTCAAGTACATTGTTATTTTCAATGTTTTTTTTTGTATTTACGGTCTCAATTGATTATCACATAATTTTAGTTGGAAAAAAAATACTCTCACATTATAATCATTTCTAATCTTCTTTGTGGATTATATAATTTCCTTATTCTTAATAATAATAATAATCATAATAGTTCTAAAAAATTAATTTGTAGATATCTTGTTTTAATCATCCAATAGTTCAGGACACCCTTTCGTTGTACACTCTCTAAACAAAATACAATTAATTATAACATGATTTTTTTTAAAATAAGTAACTTGGTGATTGATTAGGAATAACATTCTTGTTAGAGTTTTTGTGTTACGCATACTCTCTTAAACACACAAGCATAGCATTCTTATTATTAGAATGAATTAATGCCATATTTTCATTTAAAACATATAAATTAAATTCAAACTATTGGCATTAAAATTATTTTGAAAATAAAAGAAAGATTATACATGCTTACAAAATTTTTTTAAAAAAATTCTAATGTATTCAATCGTCAAAGATATCCCCACGATGATGCATACTAACTTGTAAATTACTATTACTATTGTATCTAAATAAGCAAGATAGAACGGGCATTTGCTGAAATCCTCAAATCCTCAGAAATATACTCAAAAACTCCTTGCTTCACGTGCCATGGTGGGGCAGGACACAACTACTTAATTCTTTTTCTCTTGCGTGTGTTAAGTGTAAGAAAAAAACACTTTCTCAAAAAACACTTTCAAAATAATCAAAAAGTATTTTTAATTAATAAAAATTATAAATTATAAATACCTTTTAATCTATGTATCTATGTAACTCATTATATTTACAATTTTTATGAAAATTCTTGAAAGCTTTTTTCCAATTGAAAAGATTCTCATAGCTCATTATCTTAATGTGTCCTCTTTATGCTTATTTGCATGTCATGATGAAGAAACTATAGATCATTTATTTTTCGTTTGTCCTTTCTCTATTAGCGACGGAAAAATTCCATCACTAATCCGTCAAAAAAATTAGCGACGGAATTTTCGTCGCAATTCCGTCGGAAATTAGCGACGGAATTTGTTTCCGTTATAAATTTTGTCACTAATTAGTTGTTTTTTGTAGTGAGAGCTGCTTGGTTTGGGACTTTTGGTATCCGAATTGACCTAATCTATCTGTAGGGTGCAATAGTATAGGTTAGAAACATGATATCATATCTTCTTGAGAGCACGAACACCCAAATTATGGCACAAATCGTCATTTTCCTAAATTTAATTGGTAGGAAGAGGAATCAAGCAGTACACTCAAAGGTTCATTTAATCCTCATTCTATGATGATAATGGAATTCAAGGGCATTTTCCATTACTTGAGCTCAGCTTGCAAATGGCGAAATTCAATTCCTTGTCACTACCCTTTGGATTTGCTAAATGTCAGCTTTCCAATCAAATGAATTTTTGCAATGATGGACTACTTGGATCAAAAAGATTAAAAGAAAGGAAACTTCTTTTCTCATCAATATCAATATTAGGTATTGCGGGGATTTGATTCACCATTTTGTATGGGTAAGGAATCAGGGTATGTACCACATCGCCAAATTTTTTCCTCATGTGCCTTCAAAGAATCTGCTCTTGGATTATGATTTACAGTTCCTCAAGGAATTTGCCACGAGAATTGGTAAAAGCAATTGGCTTCAAGAAGGTTCCTTATCATTACAAGTTTCAATTAGTTATGCTCTCAAATGTCATTGCAGAAGATATCAGTGCTCTTATCAGTTTTATTCTAGTTTTGAACTATATACTTGAGATAAAAACCTTATTATTATTTTTAACTCTAACACCCCTGTTCTTTAAAATAGGGATTTATTGCGTCGTATCTTTTTACTGTTATCATTGTTATTTATTCAAAAAAAAAAAGAATAACTTTCTTTGTGCTTTTTTTTCCTCCTAGTTTCCCACGAAGCCTCAATTCTTAAGAATAACTTACCGATTAGCATCTTCATAATGTTGTGGGACCAAAAATCATACAAAGTCTTCTCCCTAAATTTTTTTCTCGATGAAAAGATATATAACAATTTATTCGTATTATAAATCGGAGGTTAAAAGATGAAAAGGGTACAAATCAATTATCAATTGACACAAGTATCCCCCATAAAAATATAAGAGATAAGAAAATAAATAAAAAAACAATTCTTATTATGTTGTGTTTTTTTCCCCTTTTTGTGCCAATTGAGCAACTGGGCCAGACATTATTAACGAGGACGGAGTTGTTGAACCCCCACCTCACCTTAATGGAAAGAGGGAATGGGCTGTGTGTAGTCATTTTTGTTGGAAAAGAAAACATAAGGAGTGATCCAAATAATAATAATAATAATAATAAGGAGTTGTTGAACCCCCACCTCACCCTGATGGAATGAGGGAATGGGCTGTGTTTAGTCATTTTTGTTGGAAAAGAAAACATAAGGAGTGATCTAAATAATAATAATAATAATAATAATAATTGTTATAAAAAAAACAATAACAATGATAATGATATGAAAAGAAATGTTAAAAAAAAAGTGATCTTAATTATGTTTTCTTATATATAATGGATCTTTTCCGTCATTCTTGCTTGACTGGAAACAATGATACAAAAAATTAAATTAACACACAATTAATTTATTGTGGTTTGGACAAAATGTGTCCAAACACAAAGTAAGGGATTTTTTATTATGTTGGGAAATCACTAAAAATACAAGATATTATGATACCTTTTATAACTTGCACTGGTGAAGGAACCTCTTTCCCCCTTAAATTTTACATATAGTTGTCTCCATTACAAAGCTAACTCAGACTAAAATTAATAAATAAAAAATTGTAGTACGTTCTGCTTCGTGTCTCCAAGTTTTGAAAGTTCTTCTTCATACTCAGCAATCTGCAAGACTCAAATCAATTCACATGATGATATCAATGTCTTGTCATTTTCAACCTTCACAAATTTTGAAAATCTTTGAAATTTTAAGTGAGAATTTTTCATTTTCAAGCAGGTGACTTACAAATATTTTGTCATTGCACTTCTCTATATGCTTCCTTCAAGAACTTTATTCATCTTCTCATTTTCAGCAGCTGGTAGGCTTTCTTTTTTCACTTGATCAAGAATAATTACCTGGTCATAATAACAAATTTAAGAAAAAAATATCCAAATTTAAATTAATATAACATGCATAATGAAGTAAATTTCATGGATTAGAGTCAACGACAAACTTTACTTCTTTAATCATTAATTTTTAACCCGTTTCAAAAGTTTTTACAAAAGGAATGATGAGAAAATTAATCAACGAATAAAAGTAGATATAAATAACTCAACATAAAACAAAACAATATTTATAAAAAAAATTTAAAATAGGTTGAAGTTCACAAATTTGGTGCACCAAACTAAGGCCCAAAATAAGCATTTTTGCCGGGTAAAACAATAACCAATTAATTTGAAGATATATGAAAAAGCTAAAGCTCTGGTATGACAAATATTTGAAAATTAAGAGAAATAATTTTTTGAAGAAATAAAATAGTTATAAGCGCAGGAACACTTATATATGAGAAGATACATGAAGCCTGCCGTTGTTGCTTTCCTTGGTCTGCGACAAGTGAAGAGAACGCTGCCCCTTATGTCATAATATATATGTTTCCTATACTTTTATTTTAAATGGCAGAACAAATTCATAATTCAACAACATTCACAACTAATATCATAACATTCAAATATTCAACAATGTAAGTTCACAAGGACCAGCTAATAGCTAAATAGAAAAAAAAATTGAAGCCACATTATATTTATCCAGTACAATCATCCAAAATTTAAATAGATTTAGTAAGGGAAAAAAAACTACTAAGAAGCGTTAGCTTTTGCAAACTTGCAATTCCCAGAATCCATGACTAAGTCTTCACTGAGGAATGGGATTTCAACCATTTCATCCAACTACCTGCATATTTTGGGGGAAAAATCACCACAAATTATTTAATTTATATCCATTTAAAAATGGATGAGCCCATTGGATCATTTAATTTGTTACGTGACATATAGTATATCAAATGATAATCTAATGAAGATTTATACATACCTGTTAGTCTTGGAATCTCCTTTTAATTCTGGCCTTAAAAATTACCAAACGAACATAAATCCAGTCATACATGTTGGTGAAGAATTGAAAATAAGCCGCTCTCCATGAACTTTTAAGGATTAAAGTTCCACAAACTCCCCAAAATCCAACAAGAAATCCTAAAATCATGGTGATGTAGTATCCAAAAGTTGCGAGTTCATCTTTTTCATTTGCATCATTACTAAGACTTGCCTTGCGATTTGGATCAGTGTCACTATTTCTTGAGCATCCTTTTGTGAGTGGCTGGCCACAAAGTCCATGATTTCCTATGTAACTGGAAGCATCAAATGTCTGAAGCTGAGTGGTTTGTGGAATTTCTCCAGATAAGTAGTTGAAAGACAAGTTCAAGAAACTCAAAAAATTCAAAGCCGAGAAGCTCATTGGAATTCCACCAGAAAGAAAGTTACTTGACAAATCAAGTGATTCCAACATTTTCATTTGACCCATGCTTTTAGGAATGAATCCTGTCAGGTTATTTCTCGATAAATTCAAGGATGCCAATGCCACAAGTGATGTTAGGCTACTAGGAATTTCTCCTATCAGATGATTACCAGAGAGATCAATGGCTGTCATTAGCCCCAGATTCTTATCATATTTCACAACTTCCCCTTTCCAATTCAACATTGCATATTCAATGAAAAATGATGGTTCATAAAGCGGAACGTACACATTATAAGAAATGGTATACCTTGGAAATGTTAAATTTGACAAAGCACTCAAGTTATTGAGGCAATAGGGTATTGTCCCAGTAATATTATTTTGCGAGAGATCTAAAATTTGAAGAAGTGATAACTCGCATAAACTTGTAGGTATATTCCCTTGAAACTGGTTTGATTGGAGACGCAAAACAATCAAATTTGGCAAGTAAAGACCAATCCATGTCGGCAACTCTCCGTACAAATTATTCTGGCCAAAATCAATGAACTCCAAAACTGGAAATCTTAAAGATGGTATCTTTCCAGAGAAGCTATTGTTATTTAAATGGATAGTTTCAATATTCTCCAAAGCACCAATCGAAGATGGTATTGACCCTGAGAAATTATTGTTTGCCAATATCAAAGCTTCCAAGAAAGGAAATTGACTCCAACAGTGAGGAAGTTTTCCTGATAGCAAATTACTTGACATGTCAAGATCCTTTAACTGAGATTGCAATGTTGCACATAAAGAAGATATGGAGCCTGAGAACATATTATTTGAGAGCAACAAGGATGTTACTTCTTGTGAAAATTGCGGTATGGCACCTGACAAATTGTTGAAGCTAAAATCCCAGACAATTCCAGATTTTGGTAACGACTTTGGCAATTCTCCATAGATTTGGTTATGCGAAATATCCAAAAATAACAAATACGGGAATAGCCATATCCATTCAGGAATTGAATCTGAAATTGAGCCATTAGAAATGTCCAATGCCCAAAGCTCCCTTTGATGCTTGAGCCACATTGGAAAGCCAACGCTGAAATTGCATGACCTCGCATAAAATTCATCCAATTGAAAAGGTGGAACCCATTTGAAACTAAAGTTGAAATAAAGGGAATTGTTAGAGACATCCAAACTTTGCAAGTTGGATAAAGTCGATAGATGTACTTCATTGACCACACCATTGAACTTATTGTCAGACATATATATAAGGCTGACAATGATGAAAGTTCATGAAGCTTTGGGAATGGCCCACTCAAATTGTTATGACTTATATCCAAATCTGAAAGATGATGTAAGTGCCCAAGTGATTGTGGAATTGGCCCATTAAGACAAGTATGTCGAAGATTTAGTGAGACCAAGGATAAGAATTTCGAAACATCAGGAAATGGCCCACTACTAAATGAGTTGTCACTTAGGTCCAATTCCTCTATACTATGCTGGGCACAATGCAACTGTGGCACCCAATCTCTTAATGGACCAGATAAATTGTTGAAGGATAACAGCAAGTCACGCAATGGACATAAATGAGAGATGGCTTCCCCTATATCATTGGTAAGATTATTTTTGGAAAGATCTAAGTGTTCAAGAGAAGTGGTATTTGTAAAGGCGCTTGAAGCAACATGTTGCAAGGATGTTGACGAGAGATATAGAATTTTAAGAGATTTCATATTTGAAAATGAGCCAGCAGGAATATATTGGAAAGAATTCGAAGAGAGATCAATTTCTACCAAGGTTTTGCTAATATTAGTCACCCAATACAAGATTGAAGCGTCAAGGTAATTAGCGCTAAGGCTAAGGCTTGTGAGAGGAGTGGAAAAATTATTGTGGACCAAAGATTTAGGATTGACCTGAGGTAGAGCACATGCAGTTAAGTCAAGCTCAAATAGAGAGGAAACTTTTGACAATGATGATTGCCAATCAATAGCTTGACTTAGATTTATGCAAGACAAATCAAGATGCCTCAAAAAGGGAAGTTGGGAAATCCACTTAAGATCATTCATGATCAAATCATTTCCACTAAGATCAAGAGTTTCCAAATTAGATAGATTTCCTAGTTGATGACCAATAGTGCCAACAAGATCTGCACCTGAAAGTATCAACTCTCTTAATTGAGGAGCTTTTCTTGATAAAGATGACTCCCAACCGATAGTTTTACTTAGATTAGCTTGTGACAAATCAAGATGCCTCAAAGAAGAAACATTAGAAATCCACTCAAGGTCAGTTGAAATCAAACCATAATTTTTCCCAAAGTCTAGAATTTGAAGATTAGACAGATTGCGCAATTCATGTGGGATAATACCACTGAGATTGGCATCTCTAAATATCAACTCTCTCAGTTGGTTAAGAGAACCAATGCATTTTCGGATTTGATTTCCTCCAAAATCATTAAAGCTGAGATTCAAGTGAGTTAGATGTTGCAAATCACATAGTGAAGAATCAATTTTACCTCTTAAACATCTGGAATAATTAGATGGGACGTGCAGCTCAGTGACATGACCTGTCAAAGGATTGCAAGAAACCCCATTCCACTCACAACAATCAACTTCATGTTTCCATGAGGAAAGAATTCCATAATCATCAATGAAACCAGCTTTCAACTTCAGAAGAGCCTGCTTATCTGTTTTAGCACAACTCTTCATGTTGGGAATTCCTGCACACATAGAGATGCACAAGGTTGCAATCAAGAAAAAGAGATTGAAAGTATGGCTTAGCACATTGATCACCATGCTTGCAATTCTTTTGAACGATAATGTGAAGTGTCGGTAACGTGTATCAGAATGAGTAATCCTCTGGCCTTTTATAGACAAATAATATCCAAACTATTCCAACTACTCTTTTTTCCCCCACTTGAATTCCCATAAAATTGTATCAAACGAGAGAGTGTCCATAAAATTGTCGCACATATTCAAGTATATTGTTATTTTCAATGTTTTTTGGTATTAGCGGTCTCACTTGATTATCACATTATTTTAGTTGGAAAGAGAAAAAAAAACCCTCACATGATAATCATTTTTAATTTATATTAAATTTTATTTTTTTGGTATCAAACGAGAGAGTGCCCATAAAATTGTCGCACATATTCAAGTACATTGTTATTTTCAATGTTTTTTGGTATTAGCGGTCTCACTTGATTATCACATTATTTTAGTTGGAAAGAAAAAAAAAACCCTCACATGATAATCATTTCTAATCTTCGTGGATTATATAATGTCCTTATTCTTATAATAATAATAATAACAATAGTTCTAGAAAATTAATTTGTAGATATATTATTTTAATCATCCAATAGTTCAGGACACTCTTTCGTTGTCCACTCTCTAAACAAAATACAATTAATTATAACATGATTTTTTTAATAAGTAACTTGGTGATTGATTAGGAATAATATTCTTATTAGAGTTTTTGTGTTACGCATACTCTCTTAAACATACAAGCATGGCATTCTTATTATTAGAATGAGTTAATGCTATATTTTCATTTAAATCATATAAATTAAATTCAGACTATTGGCATTAAAATTATTTTGAAAATAAAATAAAGATTATATATGCTTACAAAAAAATTTTAAAAAATTTCTAATGCATTCAATCGTCAAAGATATCCCCACAATGATGCATATTAACCAGTAAATTACTATTACTATTGTATCTAAATAAGCAAAGATAGAACAGGCATTTGCTGAAATCCTGAAATCCTCAGAAATATACTCAAAACCTCCTTGATTCACGTGCCATAGTAGGTGGGGCAGGACTCAACTACTTAATTCTTCCTCCTTTTGCTCTTGCGCGTGTTAAGTGTAAGAAAGTGACGTGACGTGTCTTCCATTTCCTTTTCAGAAATATCAGGAAGTTAGAAAAAAAAAATTTGTGCAAATTTACTCAAAAATTTTAAACTGTAATAATTTTCTCTTCTACTGTTAAATATATTAACAGTTAATATTATTATTTTAACAGTTTAATATTAATTTTTAAATAATAAAAAATAATATTATTATGATTTTAAATTTTTATATAAATTTACATCCAAAAAAATTGGGTTTCCTAACGCTCCTAAATAAAAACTTTTAAAATAAATATTCATCTTAATCTTTTTTTTGTCACTTACATTTTTTTTATTTGTCACTTACATAGGTATTCTTTGCGTTGGGATAATTAAGCCTTATTTGGAGGATTGTTTCAAAAAGTCATGTTCTTACCCTAAATTGATTATGCGGCAATCATCTGAAGGGTTGTAGGGGGCGTAAACACATGCCGTGCTCAGAGATTGTTGGATTGTCATTGTTATGAAGTCTTCTCTTGTGATTTTTTTGGGTCAAGGTTACTCGGCTATTCACTAATTTTTAAACTATCTATAAATGTTTTTTGCTTTTCTTTATTATATTAAAATAGGAATGTTAGTTATTATCCCTATTGTTATATAATAGTAATTAATTATAAAATTCATATATTTTTCAACCATAAAAAATTTTTGTTTGTTTAATTGCATAAAAAAATCAATAAGAATTTAACTAAGCATAGAACATTGAGGAACCTAAGAAGTAGGTGTAGATTTCAGGTCTCTAATTAGTGAGAAAAATTTTTATTATAAATTTTCTATATTCTTAAAAATATTTCTATGTTATATAATTTAAATAAAATATTTTAAAAACTTTATTATCAGCAAAATGAAATTGAATACAAAATGACATTCAGACTTATAAGAGGAGTGTATGCAATATGTATATTTAATATTTATGCAGCCCCCTCCGCCAAGCCCATCTAACGTGGTAGTCCCATTTGCTAGGCGCATCTAATTATTGCACAGTCATATTTATGCTGTATCATTATTTTCTTGCGACTTATCTAATATAATTATATATCAAATAATAGCAACGCTTATGGATTTTTTTTTTTAATCTAATTTGCTGGTAACCTTGAGTTGACTAAGATTTCATTTTTAATTATTCCACTTATAAAATAATAGATAATACTATCTCCGGTCCTTAATATAAAATCTTGTTTGACTTTTATTTTGATCCTAAATATAAGACCCCAATTCACTTTGTCTCTCATATTTATATATTCTTTTCTAAAGTAGCCCTTCTAACAATAATAATTCTAGTCAATATACTTAATTAGCAAGGATATTTTAGGAACGACAACACCTATTTATGACAAATAACTAACTCAACTTACTTCCTTAATATCCTCAAATTAGTCAACTGGCTCTTATAATTAGGACCGGAGGTAGTATAACTTAAGAGCTAATATAATGCAGGAATTTTCAATCGTAAAATTATAGAAAAATAATAGCTTTTAATAAATCCAATGGTTCTTGTACTTAGAAAAACTTTCATTTCTTAAACTTTATTTCAAAAAAAAAAAAAGAACTTAATCAGTCAAGAAAAACATCGTAAATATATTTAATTACACAAAAAACCCAATGAGAGTTTAATTACACGCAGAACACTTAGGAACTTGACAAGTAGAACACATAGAAATTCAACAAGTAATGGTAGATTCTGGTCTTTAGTTAATGATGAGGGCAATTTTGATCATAAATTTTCTATATTTATAAAACTATTGTTTATATTATATTTTTAAATAACATATTATAAAAATTTTATTATAAGTTTAATGAAATTGACAACTTAAATAACTTGTTGTTATTCAGTAAAGAAAGACATGATATTGTATATACTAAATTTTAATGTATTTGTTATATCTTCCTCTCTTTTTTTGCCATTGTTATATCAACATACATATAAAAAAAATGCTATCACTTAATAACATATTTAACCCTGCCTCCAAAGAAAAATGAACGTATAAGGTCGGAGTGATTAATTTGTTGGTAACTTTGATTTGACTAAATTTAACGTTTAATTCTACCACTTGCAAAATGATTTTAATGGTTTTGAATCGGGACTCTTTCATGTATTATTATTAGTGGTGATTGATGAAGGTTGGGGATGAATTAAGATTTATTGATAATGAAAATAATTTAATTAAATTATTGGTCAAGTATATAAGGACACAAAAAAAATTACCGGGACCAAATCGGTGAACTGTTTATTTCAAAAAATCTACCTAGACATTGTTTAATTTTATGCTATCAGTTGTGTCTTTTTCATGTCCTTATTATAAAATTTTAAAGATGGAAAGTTTGGTTATTACACCTATAACTATACTTACTAAAATCATATATATTTTCAAGAATTAAAAATTACAAGTTTGTTTAATTACATAACAAAATCAATATTAGGAACTCAATAAGTAATGATAGATTCCCTGTCTTTATTTAGTGAGGGCTTTTTTTTTTTATCATAACTTTTTTATATTTATAAAAATATTGTTTATGTTAGCACCCAAAAAAATATTGTTTATGTTATATTAGTTAAATCAAAAGGTATAGATAAATTGTAATTATGTACTATCCTTTCTTTAATATAAGAGTTAGTGGACTAATTTGAGTAAATTAAAAAAATTAGTTAACTTAGTTGTTTATAATAAATAGATATTATAATTCCTAAAATACACTTACTAATTAAGTGTATTAGCTAAAACTTTCATTTAATGAAATCTTTAATATATGCAACTATTATAAGAACTATATTAAAAAAATAGATAAATATAAAAGACAAAGTGGATTGAGTTTTTATATTTATGATCAAATTAAAAGTTAAATTAGCTTGAAAAATTTGAGATGGTATGAACTTGACTCCCGAGCTAGCTATTGGAGATACTATTAGGTTTAGAAAATTATTTCTCTCCCTTCTGAAATTTTCTTCTTCAGTGCCAGAAACTCAAAAATAATAAAATTGATTCTCTTTCTTGCAGAATGATTGATTTCATCGTTACATTCCACTCCTCTATATTAAAACCCTGTTAATGGACATCTTCATAGTTTCATGTAATCACAATGAAACATTTTCATTAATTATGCTTATCGTAAGTAATCATAGTAGAATATTTAGTCAATTTTGTGGACCGTGCAAATAGGGCTATTTGATCAAGTTCTTCTACTTCCAACTTTCCAATCCCCGTTTCACGGCATGACGCATCCCTATCTTCTTTTCTTGTCATTCAACACATAATTATTCTTTGGGTTGGAAAAATTGAGTCTTGTTTGCAGGATTGTGTCAAAAAGTCATGGTCGTGCTCTGAAATTATCTTCTTCAATGCCAGAAACTTAAAAATAATGAAATTGATTCTCTTTCTTGCGGAGGGATTGATTTCATCGTTACATTCCACCTCTCTATATAAAAACCCTGTTAATGGTCATCTTCATAGTTTCATGTAATCACAATGAAACATTTTCATTAATTATGCTTATCGTAAGTAATCATAGTAGAATATTTAGTCAATTTTGTGGACCGTGCAAATAGGGCTATTTGATCAAGTTCTTCCACTTCCAACTTTCCAATCCCTATCTTCTTTTCTTGTTAGTCAACACATAATTATTCTCTAGGTTGGAAAAATTGAGTCTTGTTTGCAGGATTGTGTCAAAAAGTCATGGTCTTGCTCTAGATTAATTACTTGTCGGCTTGTCAGGTTGTCATTCTTATGTAGTCCTTTTCACAATTTTCGCAAGTCAAGTCTATCTAAGATCTTGTTTAATTTTTAGATTACCCCATATCTTTTTCATATTTTAATTATAAAATTTTAAACATAGAAGTGTTAGTTATTACAAAACATATTTTGTAATGTAAATTACACTATAAAATGAGTCTTATATTTAGAATTAGAGAAGTATAATCATACTTATATAATAATTAATAAATTTTAAAATTCATATACTTTTATCGAGAATGAAAAATATTATATATCTGTTTAACTACTTATTAACAAATGATAATTTAATTAAAGGTAGATCATAGCTGGGAACTCAAAAAGTACTGGCAGATTATGAGTCTTTACTTTAGGTTTTTAATTTTTGGTCAGGACTCTTTACTTTAGTTAGTGAGAGTAGTTTATATATTTTCTATCACAGATTTCAATTTTTGAAATCATATATTTTTTTCTAGAATAAAAAATTATTAGTTTGTTTAATTACATAACAAAACCAAGGGGAGCTTTTTATTCAAAGTGGAACATATGGAGAACCCAATCAGTAAAGATACATTCTGGGTCTTTTGTAGGTGGTGAGGGCAATTTTTATCATAAATATATATAGAAAAATATTGCTTATGTTACATTATTTAAATAAAATAATTTCAAAATTTTTATCATAAGTTAGATGAAACTGACAACTTAAAATAATTTTTATACAGTATAAAATGACATTTATATGAGGACTCGACGGTCTAATACTTTTCACATTACTATTAACAATTTCATACTTAGATCTCGATCAAATACATGACATAATATATACTAATTGGGGAGAATCTCAAGAAAAAATTTTAATTTAAAATTTCAAATCAGTTTTATATATTACACTTTAATAACAATTCATAACATTTGAAAAATAAATCACAACACAGTTTGTAATCATTCTTCATTTGAGATTTAAAAAATTTAGAGGTATTTTTTTGAGATTTTTCCCATTAATTATATGTTCACGTATTTTTCAGGCAACAAAAAAAAGTTCTCGGATTACATATATATATATATATATATATAATATACTATCATTAATTTACTAACATATATTTTGACCATGCATAAAAAAAAAAAAAAGGGAACGTAGGGGATCAAAGTTTTATAGATTCAAACTTGACATGATAATTTCAAGATTGAACAAGCTTCTCACTCCACCAACCCCATCCAACTTGATGATGTCCAAAGAAATGATCCCATATTGGTGCCACTAAATCTACACTTATATGAGATAAACAGGGGAAATTTCTTAAAAAAACTTAAATGACTCAAATTTTTATTTGAGTTATTAAATTTGTGAAACTCCTAATCAAGTCACATTATCCAAAAGAAAATTTTAAAATTTTATAAAATAACTCTAATGCCCTTTCATTAGAAACTAAAAGAGAATTCTAAATTAATATGCTCCATTTCGTAGTTAACATGTTTCAATTATAAATTAACAATTTTTTTCTCTACAACTCATTTGCAATGAGTCTTTGAAAAAAAAACTTAATCGCCATACAATCTCAAAAATTAATAAGTTCAATTTTATAATTAACAAGTTTTAATCTTAAATTAACAGCTTTATATCCCCAAAACACATTTGCAATAAGTTTTTAAATAAATCTTGAACACAATACAATCTTAAAAATTAACATGTTCTGTTTCACAGTTTCATGTAATCACAATAAAACACTTTCATTAATTATGCTTATTGTAAGTAATTATAGTAGAATATTTGGTCAAATTTGTGGACCATGCAAATAGGGTTATTTGATCAAGTTCTTCCACTTCCAACTTTCCAATCCCTATTTCACGGTATGAGGCATCCCCATCTTCTTTTCTTGTCAGTCAACACATAATTATTCTTTGGGTTGAAAAAATCGAGTCTTGTTTGTAGGATTGTGTCAAAAAGTCATGGTCTTGCTTTAGACTAATTACTTGTCGGCTTGTCATTACTATGAAGTCATTTTCACAATTTTTGCAAGTCAAGTCTATCTAAGATGTTGTTTAATTTTTATATTACCTGTATCTTTTTCATATTTTAATTATAAAATTTTAAACATAGAAATTTTAGTTATTATAAGACATATTTTGTAATATAAATTACACTATAAAATAGGTCTTATATTTAGAATTGGAGAAGTATGATCATTCTTATATAATAATTAATAAATTTTAAATTTCATATATTTTTATCAAGAATGAAAAATATTATATATCTATTTAACTACTTATTAACAAATGACAATTTAATTAAAGGTAGAACTCAAAAGGTACTGGTAGATTATGAGTCTTTATTTTAGGTTTTTTATTTGGAAAAATTGCAAATAAATACACCTAATATGTGAAATTTCGATATGAAACCTTCAATTTGGAAAATAGCAAATAAAGACTTGGTCCCATATTACAAATATAAAATCTTGGAGAAATGTCTGAAATGTCCTTAAGCCAAATTGTAATTTGGTCTACTCAAATTGTCATTCGTTAAAGTGAACTTGTTGTTTCCCATAGTCAGCTTGTCATTTGGCATATCCTCAGGCAAATTGTGATTTGGTCTACTGAAATTATCATTTGCTAAAGTGAACTTGTTATTTCCCATAGTCAACTTGTCATTTGACTGATGGGCATTTCAGACATTTTACCAATATTTCATATTTGTAATATGGGATCAGGTCTTTATTTGTTATTTTCCAAATGAGGGTCCAAATCGTAATTTTACATATTAGGGAGTCTTTATTTGCTATTTTTTGTTTTTATTTTTGGTCAGGACTCTTTACTTTAGTTAGTGAGAGTAGTTTATATATTTTCTATCATAAATTTGAATTTTTGAAATCATATATTTTTTCTAGAATAAAAAAATTATTAGTTTATTTAATTACATACCAAAACCAAGGGGGGCTTTTTATTCAAAGTAGAACATATGGGGAACCCAATTGGTAAAGTTACATTCTGGGTCTTTTGCAGGCGGTGAGGGCAATTTTTATCGTAAATATATATAGAAAAATATTGTTTATGTTACATTATTTAAATAAAATAATTTCAAACTTTTTATCATAAGTTAGATGAAATTGACAACTTAAAATAATTTTTATCTAATACTTTTCATATTACTATCAACAATTTCATAATTTTGGATCTCGATCAAATACATGACATAATATATACTAATTAGAGAGAATCTCCCAATTTTTTTTTAAATTTAAAATTTCATTTCAGTTTTATTTACTACACTTTAATAACAATTAACAACATTTGAAAAATAAATCACAACACATTTTGTAGTCATTCTTCATTTGAGATTTAAAAAATTTAGAGGTATTTTTTTGGGATTTTTTCCATTAATTATATGTTCACGTATTTTCCAGGCAAAAAAAATAAAGTTCTCCTATTACACACACACATATAATATACTATCATTAATTTACTAACATATATTTTGACCATGCATACAAAAAAAAAAAAAGAACGTAGGGGATCAAAGTTTTATAGATTCAAATTTGACATGATAATTTCAAGATTGAACAAGCTACTCAACCCCATCCAACTTGATGATGTCCAACGAAATGATCCCATATTGGTGCCACTAAATCTACACTTATATAAGATAAAGCAATTAAATTGAGTCATATATTATAAACTCCTTCCTATCACCTATATATGGGTAATAAACAGGGAAAAGTTCTTTAAAAAAACTTAGATGACTTAAATTTTTATTTAAGTCATTAAATTTGTTAAAGTCCGAATCAGGTCACATGATCCAAAAAGATATTTTAAAATTTTATAAAATAACTCTAATACCATTTCATTAGAAACTAAAAGAGAATTCTAAATTAATATGTTCCATTTCGTAGTTAACACATTTCAATTCTAAATAATTTTCTATCTCTATAACTCATTTGTAGTAAGTCTTTGAAGAAAACTTAATTACCATACAATCTCAAAAATAAATAAGTTCAATTTTGTAATTAACAAGTTTTAATTCTAAATTAACAGTTTTATATTCCCAAAACACATTTGCAATAAGTCTTTAAATAAATTTTGAACAAAATGTAATCTTAAAAATTAGCATGTTCCGTTTCACAGTTAACATGTTTTAATTTTAAATTCATAATTTTCCATCCCCATAACATTTGCAATAAATCTTTGGATAAAACTTAATCACAATACAACCTTAAAAATCAATATATTCCATTTTAGAGTTAACATGTTTCAAATTAACAACTTCTTATCTTCATAACATACTTACAGGATTAAGGAAGGAATATTTAATATAAAAAATTTACTCACCATTGCCTCCTTGATTGATTTTTCAACTTTACATTAGTAGACACCAAGTTTCTCTTGTTCTCTTGTTAAGAGCTTTTACACAACATAAGAGTGATAACAAATCTTTACCTTTCTAGGTTTCAAATGAAGGGTATTAGAGTCGTTTCATAAAATTTTAAAATTCCTTTTTGAGTCATGTGATCTAATTAAAGTTTTAACAAATTCAATGATCTAAATAAGGAATCAGGTTATTTAAGTGTCTTTTTAAAGATTTCACTTAATAACTAACTAACCAAATTGCATATATTAAAATATTACCTAAAATATAGAGAACATTACACATATCCCAAACAACACAATTTATTAATTTAAGGTCCCTGAAATTTTCAAAATGAATAGGAGGTCCTATGGGACCTGAGAGTAATAAAATCTAAATAAGAAAGTACATCATTATCCCTATTCTGATTGACAAGCTCATAGACGTGAATTAACAAGTTAATGGGAAGCTATTAATAAGTCAGGGAGTGTTAATTGACAACTAAATTTATGAGACATAAGATCAAATTATAATAAAAGAGTATTATATAATAATCTTTAAGTTGAAATCATGTAGTACCAAAGCATGTACATTAATATTAAATGAAATGATGGATTTATATCATAATTTTGTTATGAACAGCAATTTACAAACTCATGGATATATATTAACAAGTCAATGGGAACATATTAACAAGCCAAGAAGTGTCGATTGACAACTAAATTTATGGGGTAATATAACATTTACATAAGATAAAATTAAGAGAAATTCTTATACTTTTTTGTTATAATTTATGTAGAGGTTATATCATTTCATAAATTTAGTTTTCAACTAACACTTTCTAACTTGTGAACAACTTCCTATTAACTTGTTAATCCGCACCCATAAGTTTGTTAATGATTGTCTACAATAAAATTATGATATAAATCTATCATTTCATGTAATATTAGAATGTATGCTTTGATCACACATGATTTCAGCTTAAAGATTGTTATATAATACTCTTTTGTAATAATTTAATCTCATGTGAATATTATATTATCCTATTAATTTAGTTGTCAATTAACAACCCTTAACTTGTTAATAGCTTTCCATTGACTTCATGAGCTCATCAATCGAGATTGAGACAATGACATAGTTTTTTATTCAAAATATATTACTTTTAAATCCCATGAAACCTCACCAACGGGGGTTGGGTCTAAAGTAAGGAGCTAGTTTCTTACAATATGATGAGCCAAGGTTCGAATCCCTACAGGGAAAGGTACCCATATTTATTGCTCAACAGTCTTTCGAATAGAATTATCTCCAATAGAAAGATACATATGCTTTAGCCAAAAAAAAAAAGATCCCTAGGACCTATTCATCTTGAGATTTTAAGAATTGTATTACTTTGAACCTGTGTGTAATTTTTCCTAAAATATAAGCAATGACTAAAATAGTAATTAAAATTAGTTAAAAGTAATAAATGAATAAGAGATAAATGTTTTTTTTTTTGGGAAAAATCTCCATGAAATACCGGTTGAAGTTCAAAATGCCTAAAAGATTATTTTAATGTGTGAAATGACAAATTGGTGGTAAAGTATCAAATTGGCATTTCAATATTTGGGCAAAAGACAAAACTATCCCTTAGAATTTTTTTCCTTTTTCTTTTTCTTAAATGCCACCTAAGCACTTGGTTGGAGGTCGTCGACAGGAGTTTTGGCGATTATTTTTATAAAGATATTAACTATTTTTGTTAAGCTATTGATTATTTTTATTCTATAGTTTCATGGACTACTACTGTAAAGGTATTGACTAGTCTTGTCACTACTGACTAATTTTGTTTATAGAGTTTTATTAATTATTCTTGTAAAGCTATTGACTATTTTAGTTTTGATATTGACTACATTTCTTTCAAAAATTCAAAGTAAGCCATTGGAGATGTAGTGATTATTTACTATTTTTGAAAAACAAGAGTAGTCATCAAAACTCCAAAACTAAAAATAGTCAATAGTTTAATAAAGACAATCAATACCTAAATAAGGGTAGTCATCGAAACTCTAAAAATAAAAGTGATCAATAGTTTAACAAAAAAAAATTCAACAACCTTACAAGAGTAGTTACTGAAACTTCAGCAACATGCAGCCGAAGCTCTAGTGGTTAGCCTCTGGCTAGGTTCTTAGGTGGCATTAAAAAAAAAAAAGAACAAATTCTAAGGGATACTTTTGTCTTTTACCCGAAATATTGAAAATGTCAATTTGATAGTCAATCACCAATTTGTCATGTCACATATTAGCATCACTTTTTGGTATTTTAAAATTCAAGTGGTATTTTTGGGTTATTTTTCCTAGTTTTTTTCAAAATACCCAAATTCGTGAAGATAATGAATGAGATAGAATGTGTGGAAAAAGATATGAGAGAGAATGAGTGGGAAAAAGAGCTAAGAAAGAAATGTCATTAATTGAGGGTTAAAATGAAAAATTGTGCATTACATTTTGCACAAACCCAAATTTTTACTTACTCTCCCCCGGGTTAACAACATAAATCAGTTTAACTAATTCATTCATATAAAAAACAGAAAATAGTATTTAAATACCCTAGAAATTATGAAATTCTTATGTGTTTTCAAAATCACATAATCATGGTTATCAAAGCGAGATACGAATCGTGAATCGGAAAGCCGATTTTTTGAATCTTGAATCGTAACGTATCGTGAATCGTAAGATTCATGAATAACTATTAAGGATGATATATAAGTAATTTTTGTATAAAAAGATATCAAAAGTTTGTAAATATTAATTATTTTAGACTCTCAAAAAAAATATAAAAGCCACCATATGAAATTCTAAAGACAAATAGTCCTCAAAATCAATTCACAAAATCAAAATCCTAGCTTAAAAAGACTAAAATCACTGAGCATAAAATTCAATTCCTCATTCATCATCTCCAAGATCAATGTCACTCAATTCATGATCATCCTTCATTAACAATGTCACTTCTTCATCATCCTCCTCTTCCCCATCTTCAGCATCATCTTCATTCTCATTCTCTTGTCTTACTATAGATTTTCCTTTGTTATTGGCTTTGGCATTCAAGTTTCTTGGACCTATAGGAAAAAAAACTTAATAAGTATGATGGTATATATTTAAACTAAAAATTAACTTAAGTTTAGCTTGGAAATATTATACCTCTCTTTCTTTTTTTACTTGGAGCTCCTTCCTCAAGAGTAAAACTCTCATGTATGTCCATCCATGACCCGTCCACTGGGAAGCATGGATTTTCTTTTTCAGTGATCCACTCATCATCAGATTCAATATCTGATAAACAGATTGGATCATATGTCTCTCCTTTTTCCTCTCTAATCTTTTGTCTCATCTCAAGTTGAAGGTTGTACTTGACAAATACAAGTGCATTTAACCTTTGTTGTTCTAAACGATTTCTTCGCTTAGTATGCACTTGATCAAATGTGCTCCAATTTCTTTCACATCCAATAGCACTACACGTGAGACTCAAAATCCTCATAGCTATCTTTTGCAACTCCTTGCCCTCTCCTCCATAACTTTCCCACCAAAGAGCTAAAAAAAGATACAATAATGAGAAATGATTTCAAAAATTCATATTTATTATTAAGATTAAAAATTACAGTCTTCTAAATAGAATAGACTATAGACTAGAGAATGGTACCAGGTTGCTTTTTGTTTCTAGTATCTATTGCCATGCTCCTTCCAAAAAGCCCCTTAGCAGACTTAAATGCTTCAAGTTGTTGATCAACTAAAAATCTTGTCTTTCTATCCGGAATCATTCTCTCAATAGTTTCATATAAACCAAAATAAACTTCCTGGTCCGCATTAAATTTTTCATCATAATGAAACCTACGAAAATAACAAATAAGTTATGTTTTTCTAAGTTCTAACATACAATTAAACAATAATATTTAAAATTTAAAGTGTATAAAACTTACTTAGGATTAAGAAAGTAGGCAGCCGCATGGAGGGGTCTATGTAATTGCAAAGTCCAACGAATATCAATGATCTTCCATATTTTTTTATACCTTGATTCCTTCTTTTCAAAATTGTCAGCAATCTCTTCTTTGGCTCTGTCCATTGCTTCATAAATATATGGCATAGCAGGTTTAGAGTCACCATCTACAAGTCTTAAAACTTTTACAAGTGGACTCACACACTTTAAGCAATATTTGATGGAACTCCAAAATCTAGAATCCCCAAAAACCATGTCCACCACTTGCTTGCCCTCACTTTTACTAGCAAAAGTACTAGAAGTCCAATCATCTGAAGCAAACATGGTTCGAAGAGCATTTTTTTGTCGCAATATACAACTTAGTGTAAGATAAGCTGTTGCAAACCTTGTCACTGCTGGTCTAGCTAATTCTTTTCCTTTAGAATACTTTCTATACAAGTTAAGGACCCATGTATGCCTATAAATGAAGGTTGTTATTTTCTTTGCATTGGTGATGGTATTATAAAATACTGGAAGTTGCCCAATGTCTTCAAGGATTAAATCAAGACAGTGTGCTGCACAAGGGGACCAAAATAATTTTGTTCTCTTCTCTTCTAACATCTTCCCTGCTGCCACGAGATTTGACGCACCATCTGTCACAACTTGCACCACATTATCCTCCCCAATTTCCTCAACCAGATTGTCTAGTAATTCAAACATTTGTTTAGCATCCTTAATCACACTACTTGTATCCACTGACTTTAGAAAAACTGTTCCACTAGGACTGTTAACTAAAAAATTAGTAAGAGACCTTCCTTTACCATCAGTCCAACCATCACACATCAAGGTACAGCCCCATTTCTCCCATTCCTTCTTATACTTTGCTAAACTTTCTTGAATTTTATCAACTGCTTTTTTCAAGTGAGAAACTCTCACCTCATGATAACTTGGAGGTTTCAAACCCCTACCATATTCACCAACAGATTTTAACATTTGAATGAATAGTGGACTTCTCACCAAATTAAATGATAAAGCATTACCATAGATGCATTTACAAATATCTTGAATTACTAACTCTCTATCTTTTACCATCTCATTCATTGTTTTCTGTTTGGTAGTTTTTGATGTCCCTTCCTTCCCCTTAGCATCTTGAGCAGTTGCCTCTTCAAATATTTCAACACTACTGGCATCTTTACTTTTTTCTCTATTTTCTAACATTTTAACAAACAAATTTTTCACTTCATCAGGAACACTTATACAAGGACTCACATTCTCTCTAGTTCCAGCCAAATGATGTTTCATCCTAGCTACCCCACCCCAACATTGATGTGAACAGTATTTGCATTTAACCATAAGTCTATGGGGAGGAACACTTTCACAGTGATTCCATGTAATATCAGCTTCCTTTTTTTTCTTATTCTGAGTCTGACTCATTTTTCCTACCTTCACAAATATAATATCCAATAGAAGCAAAAAAGAAGCAGGAAAAAATTACCAAATAGGAGTAGAATGGACCCCAATCAACCAGCAAGTCAGCAACAGCCTTCAATTTTTATTACTTTTCGACCAAAAAGGACCAGAAGAAGAGGAGAAAAAATGCAACCGTGGGGCACAAGATACAGAACGTGAAGAACAGAGCATATGGGAATAAAAAAATAGGGTTTCACATGCTTATAATTCAATTTGCAGCAGTTTCTTCCTTTAAATAACAAAAAAATTGAAAAAAAAAAAAAAAAAGGGGGTATTACCGTGTCGGGTCGCGCAAAGATCCGGGTCGGATCCGCGCGACCCGACAACGTCCAGAATCGCGCGATCCACCGGCGTCGCGCGATTCGCACGATTCCGGCGTGAATCGCGCGATTCATGGCGCGATTCAGACGGCAATGAGATACACTGGGAGATTCGTATCTCCCAGTGTGCAATCTGTAGCGTATCGTGCGATCCGAATCGCGAATCGCACGATACTAATAACCATGCACACAATCCCTATGAGTTACCTTAACTTAAATTAAAATTGTGAAATTCAAACAAAATTACCAAAATATTCCATTGAAAAATGAAAAAAAGGAAACAACCCTCGCCAGAGACCCGCTAGCTGTGTCAACAGCCTAACCGTCAACACCCTAAACCCCCATTGATGTCAGAGCTCTAGCATCGACAGGATTAATGCGCCAACTATGTGCATCCTAAAATTAAGGACGACCGCTGAGCCTACACCAAAGAGTTTCATAGTTGGGCTCAATGAGGTGCTGTAGCGGGCCCTATATCAGACACAGCTTAGGGCCTGAATCTCCCCACAAGTCCAAACAGGTATTGTTGGCCAAAATGGGCTTGGTGGGGTGCGCCAGGGAAGTGCAGTAGTGTAACGCATGGGCGACGCTTGAGAATCCCTACCGTGATGGATGCTCCCCCGAGTAAAATAAATTTAATATCATGTGGGCCGATGACCCACCTGTCAGATATTAAACTAATAAGAACACATACGACACTTGATCTTAGCCGAAAGGCCAAGAAAGACATGTTTTGTACTGTGCATTCGGTAATCTTTTATACTTGCCCTACGCTTTGTTGCCTTTTCCGCTCCTCAGTGTGGGACTAGCTTTTATGGCAAGATTATTCTGAGAATTTATAACTTAAAACTCCGGAAGGGCAGGACTTCAACTTGTGAAATATTAGACTTCAAGGAGAGCATGATTCTCTTTGCTCTACACTTGTGATATCTCAGCAAGCTACTGGAAATCTGGAATGGGCCCTCCCCCGGAAACAAACATTTGAGTTTTAGTTTGTAAAGTTCTTCAGCACTCTGGGCAGAGAAGACCTGCAAAGGAAAAACTTCCATGGCAAGATGAAAATTATAAGTTTGACCCTTTGTAAGTAAGTCAATAAGGTATGGAGAGAATGAAGAGTTGAATGTGGTACTACATTCTTTATCTTCCTTCGTCCCACCTTCCTCATATCTATTTGTAATTTAATTTTTAGCAGAACTGTTTGGGGACGTACTTCAACATTTTTTAGATCATTTTTCAGATTCATGTGCGCGCCACCGGGGGACTTGCCAAATTTTTCTTGTGTACCGTTATATTCAATTTCATGCGCATTTTACAGTCCTTGCATGAAATTAATCTCCTGTGTGCATCGTACCGTGGAGAAGGAAAATTTGATGGTGGCAATTCAATAAAAGAAGGTCGAGAAAAAATTCAGCTTAATCAATAGACTAGTTATGCATTTAGAAGTTCAGCTTAATCAGCAGACTACTTATGAATCCATCCACTATAATGATGAATAAAATACCACGCTCCTAGCCACAATAAATTAAAAGCCACCATTGAGCATAGCCTCACTGCAAAAGGTAAGATCAATGCCAAATACTATAGACTCAAATTGGGCCTTCAATATTGGAAAGTTTCCAAATAACGTATTTCAATTCTGAAGGAGCCGTGCTGATTTCTTTGCTAAAAAGAGTAAAAGACCTGCCGATATTAAACTTTAGGAAGACAAATCATCATATCTGATAACCTTTGCCTTGAACAATTTTTAAATTAATTAAGCTAAGGCGGATAAATATATCTATATCTATATCTATATATATATATATATATATATATAATCATCAGGCCCCATTGATCGGCATTGGCCCTGGTGCATTTGATTAATTTTGGCCAGCTGTATACATATTAATGCATGCTTTTTCTACTTAATTATTATTACCTTTAAAACAATAGAATCATTAGAGTTATGACATGAATTAATTAATTAAGGTGATCAGAATCAAGAAACGCCTCTTGACCCAAGCCAAATACTGCAGACCCTCAGCTTAGCTAATGCGGTGGTTTTCGTCCACGTCTAGTTATTGAAATGAATGAAGACAACCAAGTGGTGCCACCACCGTAGTTTGTTTTTCTCTGCATGATGTTTCGACTTATCTCTTTCACTTCTTGTTTTGGAAACACTAACAAGTGGAAGCAGTTCGAGAAGACTCACAGTGAAGAAATCGGAAAGCAAGCGAAAAACAAGACATCATGGGATTGCGAAGAAGTTACACAGTAATGGAATAAGCTAAGAGACAACTAAGCCTGGCACTTCCTCTCTTCTCGGTGGGTCTCTTGCAGTACAGTTTGCAAACCATCTCTGTCCTATTTGTTGGTCATCTTGGCACCCTTTCTCTCTCTGCTGCTTCCACGGCCACCTCCTTCGCTTCTGTCACTGGCTTCAACTTGCTGGTAAATGCATTCCTTCTCACTTTTACCATCAAAGAAGGACATCATTGTCAAACTTCTTCATCATGCATTTTTTGAGATTATTCCTCGGTAACTTTTCCCTGAATCCTATTCTCGGATCGATTCACTTCTTGAAATTGTTAACTTTGTTGGAGGACAAGATTCAAAGATCAAGTAATTCAGGTGTTTAAAGACCAAAGAGTTCATTTGTCCTGAACTTTCTGAGTTTTGAATAATCTCGGAAGGAACGTTTCTCTGATCTTTGAGGTACCTTGGCAATGGCAAGCGACTAATCCAAGGATCTTTGTTGATAAGTTTTTTTCGGTTTTCGGCCAAATGCTGCTTGTGTTGTTAATAAATATGTTGCTGTGTCCTTTGCTTTGCATGCCATGGGAGAAACAACAACGATTTTGGAACATGAGATATTTGGCATTTTCCTGAAGTGTTGATACCCGACCACATGACCTTTTCAATACTATTAACTGTATATGGAATTTTTTTCTTCGCATGTTCTGAACTCCCAATGTCTTTTGACTGCTTGCAGGGTTTATTTAATATATGAACTCCGAATAAATCGATAACCAGTTTATCATCTCATGCACAGAATATTATCATAATGATAAATAATGAAAATTTGTTGGGAAAAGAAACGAGTGTATACATATGATTGCTGAGTAAAATTGATACTTGAAAATAGAGTCTATCGCAAAAAAAAAAAAAAAAAACAGAAAAAACATGGTGTTGAAGTTTATTACTCACGCAAGTTCTAAATATCATAGATCTGTCTCTCTTTGAGGCCAAGATAAAAAAATGCATTTACAACACAAGTTGGTCTCCTTAAAATTAACAGTTTCAATTTTTGAGACAAGTTAAGAGAATCAAACATCTCTTTGTTTTCTTTTCTTTTCTTTCTTTCTCTAAACCACTTTAGTTATCTGTTGACTTAATTTGTGATTAACTGAACAGATGGGATTAGCTAGTTCCCTGGACACCTTCTGTGGTCAATCATATGGAGCAGAACAGTACCACTTGCTAGGCATACACATGCAAATATCCATATTCGTTCTTTCATTGAGCAGTGTGCTCCTTGCAATAATCTGGGCTAACACAGAACAAATTCTTGTGTCTATGAAGCAAGATAAACTCATATCAAAAGCAAGCAGGATCATATGCCTATGCATGATTCCTATTTCATTTGGCATCCTTCAATCCCTTATGAAATTCTTGCAAACCCAGAACATTGTCTTGCCCATGATGATAACTTCTACGGTTGCGGCTCTGCTTCATGTCATGTTTTGTTGGCTTTTGATTTTCAAATACGGACTTGGAAGTCGAGGAGCAGCCATAGCAATTTCTGTGTCTTATTGGGTAAATGTGGTATTAATGGCACTGTATATGAGGTTCTCCTCTTCCTGCAAAGAATCATGGACGGGCTTCTCAAACAAGGCGCTCCACAACATCCTTGACTTCCTTAAACTGGCTGTTCCATCAGCTGTTATGCTCTGGTATCAGTTTCAAGTCACAGTTAAGATTGTGATTGTGTTTGATTTGGTGTTGTACGTTGATGTTTGTCTTTGAACTTTGGACAGCTTGAAAGTTTGGACGCTTGAGCTGATGGTACTATTGTCCTTAAAATTAAAGCAAAACGTGTGAAGGTGATGTAAATTCGAGTATGGTGTATATATGGCCAGGCATCGTGAGAGGGTGTGGATGGCAGAAGATTGGGGCGTACGTGAACCTGGCATCCTTTTATCTTGCTGGGGTTCCTTGTTCTGTGATATTAGCTTTCTTGTGCACATGAATGCCAAGGTGAAATTAAACTAGGATTAATACACGTAAATAGTAAACTATTGTTTCTTCATTTGGTCATTGTTTTGCTGTATCATTCTGAGCACAATTCTACAATTGTTTGTGTTGGCTGAAACAGGGGCTGTGGTTGGGAATCGTAGTTGCTTTTGCACTGCAAGTGGTATTGTTCATTGTCATCACAGCTCGCACTGATTGGGAAAAAGAAGCAAGGCAAAGAGCTCCATCGTTTATAATTATACACAAACGTTTCTATTTATATGTGTATACATATATTTATGTATAACCTTGGGTCTGTGTGCATATGCATATGTATGCTATGGTTTGCTTCCATATACAAGGTAAGGGATTTGTTGTTTTTTGTCTTCAGGCAAAGGAAGCTCAGAGTAGAGCAGTGTGTTCAAGCATCTTCCTCACAGGCGCTGTACCAAGTGATCAAATATTACCATCTCAACAACACGGACCAATTGCACATATAAACCAGCCTTGTTGGGCCAAGATATCCTATATTGAATTTAGTTTTACCTCATTTTGTATCAAGCCTTTTAATAATTGCCGCATTGAGATGTTGAGTTGATTCGCTTAATTAATGTCTAGTTTTAATTTTACATGTCAATATGAAAATATATTAAGATACTCATTATATTTTAAAATTTAAAATTTTTACGTAATTATTTAGAAATTTGAGATTCAGAAATTCATAATACAACGTAAAAAAGAAAAAAAAGATTAAGGGAAACAATTGAAATTGGCCAAAGAATAGCGTAACTTTTAAGTTAGAAACAATTATTATAATAAAAATATAAATACAAATGAAGAGGTATTCGATTGAAAAAGAAAGAATACAATGTTAACCTCTGGAGATGTCTCCATTTGTTTACTTTACCACCACAGAACCGGGGTACTATTCGGCAAAACTGCTTCGGGCCGTGATATTTATTAACATGAGAAGCATTAACTAAATTAGACCAGATAAACATGTTAAACTGAGGATTGGGGGGGGTGCGCCTGGCCCTTGCTGTAGTGCAACGCAGGGGCGACGCTCGAGGATCCCAGTAGCAAGCTACCGTAATGGACCATCCCCCTAAAAAAATAAATTTAATATCACGTGAGCCAATGGCCCACGTATCAGATATTAAACTGATAAGAACAGATACTACACTTGATCTTAGCCAAAAGGCCGAGAAAGGTATGCCTTGTTAAGTGCATTCGTTAATCTTTTATATCCGCCCTTTGTCTAGAAGCTATGGTATCTAATCAATGTGGGACTCGATAGCCGTGGCAGGCGGGCGTTTGCAACACTGATTCGGGATTTCATTTCGCCGTGTGCTTTCAACTTGACTCTCTGCTGGAATTTAAACTTGGCATTCTATAGATATATATATCATATATGTTTGTATATGATATATTTAAGTTTTGTTTGAATTCTACTATGTATTCATGATTACTTCCTTCGGTTCTAATTATAAGAGCTAGTTGATTAATTTGAATAGAGTAAAGAAAGAAGTTAAGTTAATTATTTGTAATAAATATGTGTTATTTTTTCTAAAATATTCTTGCTAATCAAGTGTATTGGCTAAAATTATCATTGTTAGAAGCACTATCTTTAAATATATATATATATATATATATTAGAGACAAAGTGGATTGGGGTCTTGTATTTAAGAGTAAATAAAAGTCAAAAAAGGCCTTATATTAAGGATTCGTGGTAGTATAATTTTGTTTGCAGAATCGTTAGAGATTGTCAGAAGAAAATTGTGAATGCTCATGGCTAAAATATTTGATCCAAGCCAAATGCTGCGGACACTAGCTCAGCAAGATCTAGTGGGCACGTCCAATATTGAAATGAATTAACTGTTCCCAACAGAAACTCCTTTATTATGTTGAGTTATCTTTCTCACTTCCTCTTTGGAAACGCTAATAAACATGAATGAAGAAATCAGAAACCAAAAAGAAGACATGATGGGCCTGCGAAGAAGCCATCCTCGGTGGGTCTCTTACAGTACAGTTTGCAAACCATCTCTGTCGTATTTGTTGGTCATCTTGGTACACTTCCTCTCTCTGCTGCTTCCATGGCCACCTCCTTCGTTTCTGTCACTGGCTTCAACTTGCTGGTAAATGCATTCTCTCTCACTTTTCCCATCAAATAACGTCATTATTATCAAACATCATCATTTATTTTCTGAGATTGTTCCTCGGCAACTTTCCCCGGGTCTTACTCTATGATCGATTCAGTTCTTGAAAATTTTTAACTTTGTTGGAGGACAAGATTCAAAGATCAAATGATTTAGGTGTTTGAACCAAACAATTCTTTTCTCCTGAGCTTTTTGAGTTTTGAGTGATCTGGTAAGGAAGGTTCCTCTGATCCTTGAGGCACCTGCAATGGCAAGGGACTGATCCAAGGATATTTGTTTTTCAATAGTATTCTTGAGCATATGATAAGACGGCTTCGTGTTCCCATGTTGTCGATAAGTTTTTTGGTTTCGGCCAAATGCTGTTTGCGTTGTTAATACTTATGTTGCTGTGTCTTTTTCCTTGCATGCCCACGGGAGAAACAAAGACGATATTTGAACATGAGATGTTTGGCATCGTACTAAACTGTTAACACAATACACGACCGTCTAGTTTTTCCCATAACGTTATATTCCGTTTTCTGAACTTTTATATTGTCTTGCATTAATTATATATGGAATTTCTTCTTGGCATGTTCTGAACTCCCAGTGCCTTTTTGACACCTTGCGGAGTTTACTTGTTAAATATTTGAGACCTACTGATTAATTGAAAATTCGTTTATTATCTCATATTTAGAATGTCTTTATATTGTTTTTTTCACCTATAGAATGTCTTTATATTGAGAAATAAAGAAAAATTATTGTAAAAAATGATTGTATACTATGATTTTGGGGTAAAATATAGAATTAAAAAATGTTGTTATATTGCAATGAAGAAAAACAAGAAAGAAATACAGTGTCTTTTTTTTTTTACCTTCAAATAGTGTCTAAATTTTGTTACTCAAGCAATTTCTACATATCATAGATCCGTCTCTCTCAGGCCAAAGATAAACCAAAGGCATTTAACATTCAAGCGAACCGGGTCTCCTTAAAATTAACAGTGTCAATTTTTGAGAAAATTTAAGAGAATCAAACAACACTCTTTTTTTCTTTCCTTTCTTTCTTTCTTCAAAATACTTTAGTTGTTTGTTGACTTAATTTGTGATTAATTGAACAGATGGGATTAGCGAGTGCACTGGACACCTTTTGTGGTCAATCATATGGAGCAGGACAGTACCACATGCTCGGCATACACATGCAAAGATCCCTGATCGTTCTTTCACTGAGCAGTGTGCTCCTTGCAATAATCTGGGCAAACACAGAACCAATTCTTATGGCTATGAAGCAAGATAAACTTATATCAAAAGAAGCAGGATCATATGCCTATTGCATGATTCCAAGTCTGTTCGCATTTGGCATCCTTCAATCCCTTATGAAATTCTTGCAAACTCAAAACATTGTCTTGCCCATGATGATAACTTAGGCAGTTGCAGCTCTGTTTCACGTCATTTTTTGTTGGCTTTTGGTTTTCAAATCTGGACTTGGAAGTCGAGGAGCAGCCATAGCAATTTCTGTGTCTTACTGGGTAAATGTGTTGTTAATGGCACTGTATGTGAGGTTCTCCTCTTCCTGCAAAGAATCATGGACGGGTTTCTCAAAGAAGGCTCTCCACAATGTCCCTGACTTCCTTAAACTTGCTGTTCCTTCTGCTATTATGATCTGGTATACGTTTCAAGTCACAGCTAAGATTGTAATTGTGTTTGATGTGGTAGTGTTGAACTTTGTTTTTGAACTTTGGACAGCTTGAAAGTGTGGACGTTTGAGCTGATGGTACTATTGTCAGGCCTTCTTCCTAATCCAACTCTACAAACTTCTGTGCTTTCAATATGGTCAGCTACCAAACCATAATTTTACCATGTTATTTTCCTAGCCATGAGCAAGACAAGTTTCTGATTTATTATTGCAGCCTCAATATGTTCTCTGTAGCTTGGACGATCCCATTTGGTTTCACTGCTGCAGTAAGGTGATGATATATATAGTCTATATAGGACCAATTCTATGATGGTGAAAATCAGTTTTAACAAGAGGTGGTTGAATATGACAGCACACGAGTGTCAAATGAACTAGGGGCAGGAAATGCAGAAGCTGCAAGTTTAGCAGTTCGGGTGGTGTTAGGAATAGCCTTAAGCGAGGGTACGTTATTACTTCTACTGATGATTCTGCTTCGAAATCTCCTGGGACAAGTTTATAGCAATGACAATCAAGTAGTAAGACATGTGGCCTCCATGGTACCAGTTCTGGCCATTTCTAGCTTCCTTGATGCAATCCAAAGTGCCCTTTCAGGTCATTCTCGCATCTATATTTCTCATATTGTCCCGCAAAACACGACTCAAACTTGTGGAGGAAAAGTGATTTTTTGTGGTGTGACTATGGTTGGTCTATTTCCAGGCATCGTGAGAGGATGTGGATGGCAAAAGATTGGAGCTTACGTGAACCTGGCATCCTTTTATCTTGCTGGTGTTCCTTGTTCTGTGATATTAGCTTTCGTTGCGCACATGAATGCCAAGGTGACATTAAACTAGTAGTAATGCACACAAATACTACTATCTCTGATCTTAATTATAAGACTCCATTTGCAGTCTTATAAAACCTCATTTGTTACAAACAAGATCTTATAATTAGAACCAGAGGTAGTATGATTTATTTTGTTTATTGTTTTGTTGCATCATTCTAAGCATAAGTTAATTCTACAAACAAATTCATGTGTTTGTGTTGGGTGCGAAACAGGGGCTGTGGTTGGGGATCGTGGTTGCTTTTACACTGCAAGTGGTATTTTTCCTGGTCATCACAGTTCACACTGATTGGGAGAAAGAAGTAAGGCAAAGAGTTCCATAATTTATTTTATATTATATTATTTTATATATATATATATATATATATTTATATATAAAAGCTTGTGTGTGTTTATGCACATTCGTTCGTCGATAAGGTAAAGGGGTTTGTTATTGTTTGTCTGCAGGCAAAGGAAGCTCAGAGTAGAGTGGAGTGCTCAATTATCTCCCTCACAGACACTGCACCAAGTGATCAGATATCGCCACCTGAATCACATGCAGCATAATTCTATCATACTAGCTAGTCTTGTTTTCCCACGTTGTATCAAGTTTTCTTATAATTAATGATTACGAAATTCGGATGTTAAGTTGATTGCCATGATTAAAAGCCGACCATAATTTTCTCATGTTAATATGAATAAACTAACGTTAGACCTTAGGTCTAGGTCTGTTCTTGATAAGCTAGACTATTTGATCAGAGGCCAGGGAATCTTTTTAGTCAAGTGAATCCTAATAGGAAAAGGAATTAAATCACCATTAATTCCTTTGAGAGAACTAGGGAATAAGAAAAATGACCAATTAGGAAATTAATCAAGCATTAATTTTTTGATTGTGAATTGAGGGGCAAGCGGGAAATCATCTTACAATAAATGAGAGAGATTATACCTTCCTAATCTGAAACAATGACACCCTGGCCCGATAAATAAGAAGTTTTTCTTTAACCTGCTCTTCACACAACTGTCGATTATCTTTTCTCTTCTCTTATTTTTCTAGTACATTTATTGTGACATTTTTATTAGCTCCGGAATCGGCCTGGTGTGGATTCTTACTATCTATTTTATTATTCTTCAATTAACATATCCATTGTATTTGAAAATTTAATCTTTTTTATGTAATTCTTCTTCAAAATTTCAGATATGGAAGTTCATGAAACAAATATTAAGATTTTAATGATCGACTTCTTTTAAAAAAATTCAAAGGCATTTGAAGTTGTGAAAACCATGATATTTAAGTGAGGACAATATTGGAAAGAAGAAATAATTAAAAATTTTAGACATCAATTTACTTAACATGTTCTTTTAGTATTTATTAATAAGAAAATTCGCTCTTGGAATGAAAAATTGAAAGAAAATCTTTAGCAAATCACTTTTTGAGGTTGCTTATGTGGACTTGAAAAGGAAAGGCAGAAATCTAGGAAGGTGGGGTGAAAAAAGATGAAAAGGTTTTGAACTCCCCCTCGTTCTTTGGTAGGTGGATGAACAATTGAAAATTCTAAAATCTTAAATAAGGTGATCTAACATCTAAGCTCCCAGGAGTTTGACTGAAAGACTGGATCTAAAAGAAGCAGCTTATATTGATGAATAAGTGCGTTATGTATAAAGAGTAGACTTTCTCAATTATATGTTAACTGATTTTGTGGTCAATTACATGTTAATTAAAAAAAACAAAGAGAGAATAACCAAAAAAAAACTCAAAATTATTAAATCTCAAATCAAGTTTGATAACATTACTTTATTTGATATTGACAATACTAAATTTGCAAATAATAAAAAAAATTTATTAACATTCTTTATTTGATATTTACAAATTTTTAGCTTCTTTTTTTGTCATTTTACTAAAAACAAATGATAGATTTTTTTTTTATTTAAATAAAAAAACTGGGTGTAATTTGGCTTTTTGTGGGTCACCGTGCAAAGTATTTTCGTTTACCTTTTCTCTAGCTACGTTTTGTCTTTTTCCTCCATTTTGTTTGTTAGTGCATGCCGCATGCATATGAATCAAATATGTTTACAGATTGTGTGCTCTGAGGGATATTCACAGAGTAGTTACTGGATTTTCTTCCTCTCTTCTGCGCCTTCCAGAACTAAACCCCAGGCACCGTCTTCCCTGTGTTGCTCGCTTTCTCGGTCTCTAGTTGAGTGCTCACTTCAACCTTTGTCTCTGTGCAGAATTTATGTGTCCTCTCACCATGGGTACGTGGTTTATCCACCTTATCGAACACGTGCTTATCTGTTTTTTCTTATCCAATCCGATCCATTCATCTCTTGGAATTAATCTGTTTGAGATCTTCATGCTTATGGTTTTGCTCGTTGTTTTAAAAGATAGGGAAATTCCTTCAGTGGAAGATCAAAAGGATGTGACGACAGATAAGAGAAGACACCTGAATGTTGTGTTCATTGGTCATGTTGGTAAGTTGTCTACAAGGTTCTTTAATCATTATATGGGTTAGCAGTAGTTCATATGATTGTGCTTCCAGTTGCTCTGGTGGTCCTTTGGTCGGCTGAATGACCTCAGAAATAAAATAATCTTGGCTTATTGAGGATTTTTTTTCCTTCTGTTTACCTGTTTTTTGTAATTATGTGTGCATATTCATTATGTTTAGTCCTCTGGTTTTCTTTATACAATTAGTAATATCTTCTTGAACTTCTTGTTCCAGATGCTGGTAAGTTTACGACTGGAGGCCAGATTCTCTTCCTAAGTGGTCAGTTTGATGAACGTACTATCCAGAAATATGAAAAAGAGGCGAAGGACAAAAGTAGAGAAAGTTGGTGAGCTCATTTACTTTGTGTTTCTTGATTGGAAAACTCATGGTTAATTGTGGATGGCTTTGAAAACAATGCATTTTTTCTTTCTAGAAAGATTAAGTTCGCATCTTCATATAATTTGGACTGAGAAAGAATCCACCAGTTTCCTATGTTTTTGAAGTGGTGATGATTTTCTCCTTCATAATGTTTTGCACGGTTTAATTGTTTTGTCTAGACATGCTATTTTGCAATGCCATTGTTACGGATTGGACTATAATATGTGACTTGATCAAAGAATAAAAAACAGATGAATAAATAATGAAATTGAGTTAATAAAATTAAATTAAATTAATCAAATTTTTAATGATTGAATGAATGCATAAAAATGTAAATTTTTCTTCACGGCTGCCATTATGCAGGATTTTGATTTATCTATCTGTCTATCTATCTACCTTCCTACTATGTATCTTTCTATCATTATACACGCACACATATGATTAATTGATGATTTTATATCCTAGGCATATGGCTTATATAATGGACACTAGTGAAGAGGAGAGGGTAAAGGTATGGGCCATGAATTTATTAGCTATAAGGATTTGAATGCTTTGTCCAATGTGCTTAGTTTTGGTTTTATGTTTTGTTAAAAAGTTGTCCCAATTGCAGGGCAAAACAGTTGAAGTTGGAAGAGCGCATTTTGAGACAGAAAAAACAAGGTTTACAATTTTGGATGTACCTGTGAGTATCTGTGTTTCATGATTCTTATTCAATTTGTTTTACATGCTTTGAAATTGCAGATTCTCTTAAACAATTGTTTGGTATAGAAGCTAGTTTTTCGGACGCACATTCACATAGTTGACGTGTCGTGTAGTTGTTTATATTGATGATGATGATGATGATGATGATGTTCTCTTGGAAATTTTAATGTTTTTAAATGAATGTATGTCCTAGTCTCTACCCTTCTGTCTCACCTGAATAATTATTATGTAGGGCCACAAAAGCTATGTCCCCAACATGATCAGTGGTGCTGCCCAAGCTGATATTGGAGTTTTGGTAAGTGGATTATGATGTGTCAAACTCGCTCTTGATCTCCGGTGGGGTTTGATTAGCAGACATGTGATGATCTCTCCCTATTTTGCCAGGTAATTTCTGCTCGAAAGGGAGAATTCGAAACTGGATATGAAAGAGGTGGACAAACCCGTGAACATGTCCAGCTTGCAAAAACAATAGGTGTGTCTAAGCTGATTGTTGTTAATAAAATGGACGAGCCTACAGTGAAGTGGTCAAAAGAAAGGTGCTCTCTCATCCCCCCACTCTCTCATCTCCTTATTTTCTCTCCTCCCTTCTTCACTTCTGTTTTTTAAGAGATTTCTTACCTGTGTTGTGTTTCTAGGTATGATAAAATTGAGTCAAAGATGATTCCTTTTCTTAAGTCATCGGGCTACAGTGTGAACTAAGGTATTGGTGTTTAGCAACTTCAATTATACATGAGGATCATGAAATTAATGGAGATGTTAATCGTAGAATTCAGGTTGGGTTTTTTAAATATATTTTTTATTTTGATTTTACTGCTCTGCAACTATCTCAATCGTGAGCTACTTGAAAAGCTTGGAAAATGGCTGAGAAACCCCTATTAACGAAATTATTTTAATAAAGTATTTAATGTCATTCTTAGGTGTTTGGCATTTAAATGGTTAGGGATGTGATACTAATTTACAAGTTTTAATTTACTAGATGTGCTGTTTTTACCTTTATCTGGGCTGACTGGTGCAAACATAAAAACAAGAGTGGATAAAAGCACTTGTCCTTGGTGGGATGGTCCCTGACTATTTGAAGCCCTTGATTGTGTTGAAACCCCACCTCGGGACCCCAAAGGCCCTTTCAGGTAATGTACCTTTTACCTTATGTGCATGAAGTGTCATTGTGTAATCTAGCAACTGGGAAAGTTGTCATATGTCTTCCAAGTTCTTTTTGGGCAGATGTGTAGTTCATATGGTGCGTCTTTAAATTTCAAATATGGTAAATCTTTCCACCAGGATTAAATTTTCTTAGTAGGTTGCTAGGATTGTACTGAGTTTGTAAGATCTTGCTACTTTACCAGAAAATTTCCTTTGAAAGCTGTATATGCTGATTTTAGAATATCCCAGTGTTCGTATTTATTGCCTCTTATGTTCTTCCTGATTCAGCTGTTATGTTATGTTTCTGTTGATTGCTCAAGGGTTCTGCTGAAAAATATGTAGTCTTTTCCCTCCTAAAAAAAAAGAAAGTTGGATGACAAATTTCCTTGTTATTGTTGAACTTCTGATTTGAACAGGATGCCTATTCTTGACAAATTCAAAGATATGGGAACTGTTGTTATGGGAAAAGTTGTATGCCAAATAGGGTTGGATCTTATTCTGCTCTCTAATATTCCTTGAGTTGTGAGCTTTCTCCTCTTTTTCTGACTCGGTAAACATGGAACACTGCCAAAAAATAATAGCAGGATCATGTAAAAGTTGTTGCTGTATTCATTCATGAAGATAGGGTCAAACAATCAGGACCTGGTGAGAATCTACGTGTTAGAATATCTGGTGTTGAAGAAGACATATCAAGCGGGTTCATATTGTCTAGTGTTGGTAAGCATTTTCCGCTCCCTTCGTTTGTTTCCTTTTGTTGTGATTTGTTCTATCCAGTGTTGCTGTGTGGAATAATCTAGAAAATATTATCACCAGCAATTTCAATTGTGCTAAAATTAGGCAACAAGTGATCTATCTTATAGTTCATTTTTCATCTCTGCTTCTGATAGGATGCCCTGAAGTATCTGAACCATGATATGTTCTCAGACTGGCTCAGCTAACTTTTACCAGTACTGCTTATGCACCATTCTCTTGCTTTCACCTAGTGAATAAAGAATGCAATATATATTACTTGGATTTCAAATCTTCATCAATGGGATTCTACTGAATTAAATATGGTTTCCAGTACTTTACTGTTGTTTCTTTTTCTAAACATGGATATCCATTCGCTGTTCATATTTTAATGTCATTTTTGTTTTCATTTTTCCTCCTGCAGAAAATCCAATACCAGCTGTTACTGAGTTTGTGGCTCAGCTGCGGATTCTTGAATTGCTGGACAATGTAAATATTCTCTCATCTGGGTGTTACTTTTTGGATTTCAGTGCAGTATGCATATGCTACGGAGTTCCCATAGTTTTATATATAGATAGATAGTTTCTATATAATCTTCAATAAGATTAACCGATGTTACATCACTTTCTAGGCTATTTTTACTGCTGGGTACAAGGCGGTATTGCACATCCACTGTATTGTTGAAGAATGTGAGATTGTTGAACTCCTACAGCAAACTGATCCAAAGACAACGAGACCGATTAGAAACAGACCTCTCTTTGTGAAAAATGGTGCTTTTGTTGTCTGCCGAATCCAGGTGCATTTTATTGCCACGTCAATTTGGAACATCATTTCTGTTTGATAACTTGTTTGGTGTTGCTATATGTGGAAATTATTTCACAGAACCAGTGTGTGAGTTCCATAAAAGTTCTTACCTCCTGCTGCTTGAGCACGACGATTTTGGTGAGGAACCTCTCAACTGCTTTGCTGTATCATATATGCTGCTAAATTGCTTGTTTCTTACTGTATAATGTTTTATTCGCTGGCAACCTAGCTGTAGAATCAACGTACTGAAGATTTCCAGCCAGAAAAAAAAAAATTTCCAAATAAAAATATTGCAATTCTATATCTTGTTACTAGGCCCACAGTTACTAACTCGAGGACTTAAGTGCTGGTCAAAAAAAAAAAAAAAGGGATTTACGAGCTCCTACCTCAATTTCCGAATATAAGATTTTTTTGGGTACGAATGGGAGGGCCCAAACCCAATCAACTAAAATTCTAAATATAAGATTTAGTTTGTAGGGTGATTTGCGTTACAGATTATATCTTATATTTAGAACTAGAGGTAGTTGCTATTTAGGATCTGTTTGTTTTGAGATTAATTAAGCTAAGTGAAGAAGTTTTCTAGAGAATCTTAAGCTAAATATGAGTTGTTAAAGACCAAGGATTTAGATGTATTAAACATCAGATCGTGATCTAATAATATTAAAGACATTTATTTATTTATTAGATCACAATCTGATGGTTAATATTATAATGCGTATCAATTGAGAGGGAATTGAGGGGATCTAAATCCATGATGTATTCCATTTCTTGTCTTTCAGCTTCCACATAAAATCTATTTGCTTCTGTGGAGGCTGTTTTTTTTTTTTTTAATCTTTTCAACTTCTAACGGTCCTCCTTCAATTTTAATTTTTCAACTCGAACAGGTTTGGTAGTCCAACTCAATGACCGGTTCTCTCAGACTCAGAGCCTGGCATGGGGTTGGGAAAATATTGGCCCACGCACATCCCAGGCATCGATATATTGATTTCTTTTTCTTTTTGTTTTTGGGTGGGGGAGGGGCATTTAATTTATAGTAGTAGAGGGTGCGTATGTGTTAACTCAACTGATCAAGTGCTTGCTTTTATTTTATCCTTCTCATCAATGTGTAATGAGTGACTACAATACAACAGCTTGGTTCCGCTGTGTGCTTGAGAATATTCAAATATTCAAATTATGAAGTGAATTCAACGAAGGAAAAATCCTTAAAAAAATACCTTTGAAATTTTAAAATCTTAAATCAAGAATAACTATAAAAATGTGTTGTTATTTACTTTTTAAATGTTATCCATGGTTATTAAAGTGATTTGGAATTTAAAGGTTTTTTTTTTTTGTTGCAATTCTTCCTTAAACAAATGTGAATATATTGTTTTAAAGCATAATTGATTGATGTCATTTTAAAAACAGTCATGGCAACAAAATCCATTAAGTAAGGGTCTTGGCAATAAATAATAATGAGAGAATTACAATAAGGTTTCAAGAAACAAAAATAATTGTAAAATAAGTCTTATAAGTTGTTATTGAGATTTCTTAATAATTATTTTCTTTCCTTAGAACTTTATTGTAATTCTCCCAGTAATAACTCATAAGACATAAAGTATGGTTGTGTGTTTAAATTTCGCCTTCTGGCAATAATAGTAAACAATAAGTAAATATCTCTATAGATATTCAACTAAATTCGGGAATTTATCCGTAAACCTTTGAGACCTAACTTTCTATGATTTTTCTGTAAAAAAATAAATAAAGATATTTTAGTTAAATATGTACACACACTATAGAGAGAGACAATAGTGGTGTGTTATTTTTTTTTCCCAAAAAAAATTGCTTTTCGGGGGAAATTTGTTTTTCAAATGAGAACCATATATGTATGAAGCCTAGCGTAAAAACACACAACGACGACAGAATCATAAATGACCGTCAAAATGTTTCATACACAGTCAGCTCGGGCGACCAAAACTAAAGGGAATGGAAACCAAGCTAGTTCTTCATCATCAATATTTTTATTCATAATGTGAGGGTTCATATCTTCATCATGGTTTACTATTATTTATTGGCTGACACGGAACGCACGCGGTTGAAGGCGATATTGTAGTAGTCAACGACAGAATTTCTGGGAGGTAAGCAATCGTTGAAAGGTGAAGTTTGCTGCAAGTTGAGGCTCCATTGATGAAGATGTGGGAACCTCTCAGCAGTGAGCAATTCCATCTCTCCAACTTGTTCCACAACATTCAGCCAATGAGGTATCCAACCTGCTACTATGTCCAAATACCCAATCTCTTCTCCCCCAAAGTACTTCTTCCCTTCAATCTGCTTTTCCAGAACTGCAAGTGATTCCACAGCTGACTCTATGGCTTTCCCCTTTCCTTCTCCTTGTGCTACCCCAGCTCTCCATACACCCACCACACACTGTCATTCCATGCTAATTTGTAAGAATTGACCAATCCCGGGAAAACAGTACTATAAAAGAAAGGCACAGAGAAGAGAGAAAAAGACAAGGAATGCTGTAAATTATGCTGTACTATTGAGGGTATATAGACTCAAAAGATGGTTTATAATAACAAATGCAGAGTCTTCTATAATAGTTACAATAATGAATATATTGTTCATATCAGGCAACCAAATAGCAGAGTTTATGAAAATAAATCCAAAGTTCAGAAGACCCAGCTCAGTTGTATCAGCTAGTTAGATCCGATAGCTAGCTCAGCTGGCATATTTACATCCATCAAAACTCCTGGTGGGACTAAAATTATGCCTTGACAGTGCTCAATATATATTGAACTCAGATTGAACCATTGCATTTGACCTGGTGGGATTAACTAAAACCGTCACTCCCTGGCTCATAATTATAAATTCTGGCCAAGTTTCAATCCAATCCAACAATCAACATTGACTCATGGTCATGGGTTAAGTTCTTTGGAACTGAAAATACACTTCACAAATACCATATCGTTAAAAAACTCTTGGTAAAGATCCGAAATCAGATCAGAGCATGTCATTTGAACTACTGCTATTTTTTTTTTCGACTGACATTTGAACTATTGCTGTTGAGTGAAATGAACTTAGTCCCGACTTAACAGTTATAGCTCTTGAATTGAGGATCAGCAATGGATCAAGCAAAAACCAAATTGAAAGATATGAGGATACAAATATATGGAAAGTAAGATCAATAATACCTTCTCATCGATAAATCCTGCCCAGAAACGAGCATGGGCTCGATCGCAAGGGTCCTGTGGAAGCAGAGGGTTTTGCTTCCAAGTCTCGTCGATGTACTCGAGGATGACGAGGGATTCAGCAATAGGTAGGCCGTTATGGAGAAGAACAGGTACCTTCTTGTGTACAGGATTGGACTGAAGAAGTAGGTCGCTTTTATTGAGCAGATTTTCTTTGATGTATTCGTATTCCACGCCCTTCATCTTCAAGACCCATTCGATTCTGGCACAGGGAAAGCTCTGAGGAGTCGCAATCAGCCTCACTTCCCCCATTTTCGCGCATCTAAGCCTGCAGGAGGATCCTCGATTCTTTTGATTTGATCTCCTGATTTAACAGCTGCATTCTTCATTTGGCGCCTATATGCATGATTGTATGGCAAGGCCAGCGGAAGTCAACGTCCAAAATCAGTGTCCTAAAAACTAATTGAAAAAGCAAAAGGCCACAACGGTCGATGTAGGAAATACTGCTACTTTTTGCCACGTAAAATGTTGAGATAAATAATTTACTTATTATTAGATCACGATTTGATAGTTAATATTCATTAATTAATTAAGATTTAATTGGAAGATCCAAATTCAACCTGTAATCTGTTTCTTCTCCTTCTACCTAAAAAAGATTTACCACATGCAAGTGTGGATGCTCCTACAACCAATTGAAAAAAATATATTTTTATATAAATCGAGATAAAAAATTTTTTTTTTTTTTACCTTGTATATGGCAAAATCACTTCTAAAAAGCTAATATGAACACCCTCAACATCTAGTTCTTAATATAAAAGTTACTTTACTAAGTTAGATATATTAAGAAAATTAATAAACTTAGTTATTTATAATAAATATGAGTTAATTTTTTTTTCAAAATACTCTTTTTAATCATGACTATCATTTGATAAAAACTTCTTAGTATGTGTAAGTAATAGAGATACTTTAAAAAATAAATTATAAATTTGTGAAACAAAATATATTAAACTTTTATGTTTAAAATCAAGTCCAATCCTCAATTCCTTTTCATATTTAGGACAGGAGGAATATTTTTTTCATAGGCTTAGATTTTTTTTGCCAACTTTTTGACATAGGCCCAAAAACTACATGTTGCTTGTACAACCTCTGGTCCTTAATATAAGATCCTATTTGACTTTTTGTTTGGTCCTAATTATAAGACTCCAATCCATTTTGTCTCTCATATTTATGCATTCTTTTTCAAGATAGTCCTTCTAATAATCATAGTTGTAGCCAATACACTTAATTAGCAAGGATATTTTAGGAATGACAACACTTATTTATTACAAATAACTAACTTAACTTACTTCCTTAATCTCCTCAAATAAGTCAACTGGGTCTTATAATTAGGACCGGAGGTAGTATTTCTTTTTAAAAAAATCTACACCAACAATTAATGTCAACAAAAGGTAACCTGGTTACTAAGAATTTGACTCATAATATAAGATGGTGTATTTAAATTCCGTTGTGGATACGAGTATAAATTGTTCAGCAGTGATTGTATCAAATTTCATGAATAAGAGCTTCATTCAATTTGCTGTCGTTTCTGCGCCTCTAAAAACCAAACACTCCTGTTTAAACATTTGAAGTCAACAATCATCATATTTTTGACAAATATTATTTTCTGTTTATCATCCAATCTTCATTCCTAACATATCTTTTTTGGTATTTGACGTAGCTTCTTACCATCATACAAAGATCCGAAAGCTCAAAAGCATATATGTGTAAAGCCTAGCATAAACACACAATCACTACAGTATCATAAATTATCGTCAAAATATTCCATACACATCCAGCTCAAGCGACCAAAACTAATTGAAATGGAAACCATGCAAGTTCTTCATCATCAATATTATTCAGAATGTGAGGGTTTATATCTTCATCACGGTTTATTATTTATTGGCTGCCATGGAACGCACGTAGTTGAAGCCGAAACTGAAGTAGTCAACAACAGAATCTCTGGGAGGCAAGCAGTCTTTGACAGGTGAAGTTTGCAGCAAGTTAAGGCTCCATTGATGAAGATGAGGGAACCTCTCAGCAGTGAGCAACTCCATCTCTCCAAGTTCTTCCAGAACATTCAGCCAATGAGGTATCCAACCTGCTACTATGTCCAAATACCCAATCTCTTCACCACCAAAATATTTCTTCCCTTCGATCTGCTTATCCAGAAGAGCCAGTAACTCCAGAGCTGACTCTATGGCTTTCTCCTTTCCTTCTCCTTGTGCCACCCCAGCTCCCCACACACCAGCCACACACTGTCATTTCATGTTAATTTGTAAGAACTGAGCAAACTCGGGCCAAGGCCCCCAAAAAAAAAAGAAAAACAAGACAAGGAATGCTGTAAACCAAACTCTATTATATATACTCAACAGATGGCTTACCATAATACATAATATATTCTATGATGATTCCAATGAATATTATGTGCATATTTGCCAACCAAATATGATGAACACTTGGCTTAGTACAGGACTGAGCTCAGATTGAAACATTAAATTCAACCTGGTGGGGTTAACTATAAAAGGATCACTCCTTAGCCAACAATAGCTATAAATTTTAGCTCAGTTTTAATCCAATCCAAGAGGTAATATTGACTCATGAATCATGATAGTGGGTTCAGTTCTCTGAAACTGAACATACACTTCGCAAATCAAATCGTAAAAAAGACTTGGTAAAGATCCGAAATCAGATCAGAGCATATCATTCGAACTGATGCTGTTATAACTCTTGAATTAACGATCAACAATCAATCAAACAAAAACTTCTTTGAAAGATATAGGGATGCAAAATATGTAGAAAGTGAGATCAATAATACCTTCTCATCGATAAATCTTGCCCAGAAACGAGCATGGGCTCGATCGTGAGGGTCCTGTGGAAGCAGAGGGTTTTGCTTCCAAGTCTCGTCGATGTACTCGAGGATGACGAGGGATTCAGCAATAGGTAAGCCGTTATGGAGAAGAACAGGTACCTTCTTGTGTACAGGATTGGACTGAAGAAGCAGGTCGCTTTTATTGAGCAGATTTTCTTTGATGTATTCGTATTCCACACCCTTCATCTTCAAGGCCCATTCGATTCTGGCACAGGGAAAGCTCTGAGGAGTCGCAATCAGCTTCACTTCCCCCATTTTCGCGCTTCTATGCCTGCAAGAGGATTCTCGATTCTTTTGATTCAATTTCCCGATTAACACCTTCTTTCTTCATCAGTCATCAGTCTTATTTGGCGGTTGGCGCCTATAAACAAATGGTTGATCATATGGCGAGGCTATCGGAAGTCAACGTTCAAAATCTAATCGAAAATGCCAACAATCACAACGGCCCATGCAGGAAATACTTAAAAAAAAAAAAAAAAAGAACGTGTGGATCCTATATTGTAGTCGTATTTCCATAATTATTTGTTTTTATTTTAATAATGAATTTTATTACTATGAAAAATATGTTTAATAAAATCACTTTTTATTGTTAGTTTGTCTTTTTTGCCTACCTAAAGGAATTAGTAATATGACGAAAAGTTTATTTGCGCATAACCTAAATTTGGAAAGTTTATTTACATGTAAAACGAAGTTTGAGTTAGCTAGATTAAAAAAAATAGAAGGCATATGATGAGTAGCATGTTATGTTTTATTACTGAAATAACGAAATAATTGATAATAAGACGTTATTTACATAAACATGAAATTGTCGGAGATTTTTTTGTCTAATTCTAAATATTAATAAAATCATTTATACTTGGTTTACAATTTAGATAAAGCTTGTACAATTTATTCAGTTTATTTAAAAGTTACTTTGAAATGTTAATACTTAAATTTTGGTTAAAATTTTTGGAGGTAAGGTGCGCTTGTAGTAACCCGTTTTATCCCATGCGTGGCTAAATCACTGAGATGAGACAAAAAAAATGGGCTGCATTTTTTCCAAACGACACCGTTGAGGCAATACAGTTGAAAAATGAATGAAAGAGACGTTGTCATGGGGAAGAAATGGATGGCCACGATCTCATAAATCGAGGGCTGAGATGTGCCCTTCCGTTGTCGGTAAACGGCACGCCGTTCGGAAAATGCACAAACGAGCGAGTTGATGGCCTTCAAGCTTTCAGCTTCTACCGCTTTTAGCTAGCCTTGCTTTCAGTGTTTATTAGTAAAGCTTGATGGGGCTTTCAACGGCTTTCTTGCATCTTGATTCCTTCTCGCCAGAGCCCCAATTAGTTCGCAATGTTTTACTGGCAAATTCTTAATTTTTAATTTTTAAGCAGAATTAGCTCCGATAATAGCATCAGGACAAAAATTTGAGGGGGCGAAAATGTCAGACATCGATGCGTCTAAGAAAGTAGCCGATAGATATCTGAGGCGTGAAGTTCTCGGTGAAGGTACCTATGGAGTCGTATACAAAGCCATTGATACAAAGGTAACTCCAAATTAAACCATTTGCTTTTATGCTAATTTTTAATTTATTTTGGAACAAACTTATCTTGCAGTTCTTAGAAACATGATTTTAAAAACGAAAAATGGAGGAAATTGGGTTAATGAAGATGATTTGGAAAAGAGATTTCGATCTCTTAATGTGAATGACGAGCCTTCTTGGTTGAATAATGTTGATGACCCAGAAAATCATTGATCTTCAAATATGGCCTTACAATAATATAAATAAACAATCGAGTGTTTTCGATAGTTTGTTTTTCTAAAGTTCCAATGACTCGCAAAGGGTGTTTATTTTCTTGCCTCCTCTGGGCTTTAAATATGTGCCATAGGGTATAAACAAGAGTTTCTTACCATTTGCTGACGCAAAGGTGGCATCCTTTCATTAGTTGGCGCTCTTATGAAATTGAATTCTATGCTTGAACAGACTGGACAGACGGTTGCAATTAAAAAAATTCGACTTGGCAAGCAGAAGGAAGGGGTAAATTTTACTGCTCTTAGAGAGATTAAACTGCTCAAAGAGCTCAAAGATCCCAATATTATTGAGTTAATTGATGCATTCCCGCATAAAGGGAATTTGCATCTCGTGTTTGAATTCATGGAGACGGACCTTGAAGCTGTTATACGAGATCGAAATATTTTTCTTTCACCAGCGGATATAAAATCCTACCTTCAAATGACACTTAAAGGTCTTGCTTATTGCCACCAGAAATGGGTTTTGCATAGGTAAAGCATGCTACTTTTTGTTCACTAAATTTGTATTACATTCTTTTTGGTGATGAGTGAAAAGTTTGCTAATAAATCCTCAGGGACATGAAGCCAAATAATTTATTGATAGGACCAAATGGACAGCTGAAACTTGCAGATTTTGGTTTAGCAAGGATATTTGGGAGCCCGGATCGAAGGTTCACTCATCAGGTTCGCTTCTTTATTCAGAGTGCATTGATCCTTTTCAATATGTGGGCACCTATACGTTGACTTAGTGGCTCTGGAGACTAGTTCCTTTCTGTTAAATAAAACCCAACATTCTGCATAAAACTTTGAATTCATAATTCACAGAATTCTGTTTGTTATCCTACTTTCTGTGGATTCTCTTGCAACAATTTAGCAATGCTCCCTAATATTTGGATGTCACAGAATGTATAACTAGTAGGGACCTTATTAGTGGTTTGCCTAATATGATTAAATAGTTCTTTTTTAAGCAAATATAGGTTCAAACCTGTAGACTATGCCTTAAGATCTTCATAGTAACAGCTGGTCTGTGTTTGAAATGTTTTATTTTTTAATAAATTATTTTGTATTGTTTATTGCCTTTAAAGATGGGTATACAGGGTAAGAAAAGAACACTTTGCAGATTCAAAACTTGAAATTGGTGGAAGAAGTGCTTCTTCTGATTGCTTGTGTTCTAGGTCTTCCGTTCACTTGGATCATTATCTCATGGTGACTTACAGGAGTTGAGTAGAATATGCGACTAGTGAAATTTAGGAAGCTTGCTTGCAGCATAAATGGCTTGCCAAATGTTTCTTTACGTATTCCAATCAGTCTAGCCGTTTTCATTAGGAACTGCTGCATATTATTAAGCATGCCCTGTTTCATCTGAGGATTCATCTTTTATGCTTTCTTCAAGTGCATGGATCTCCATGCTTGACCCTTATGCTTCTTCTGTGAATAGGTGTTTGCTCGGTGGTATAGAGCACCTGAGCTGTTATTTGGAGCCAAACAGTATGGGTCAGGGGTTGATGTTTGGGCTGCAGCTTGTATATTTGCTGAACTTCTGCTTCGTCGGCCCTTTTTGCAGGTAAAGGAAGATTCTCAGTGACTAGGGACAATCAATTGATATATTTGAATGTTTGTCTTGAGATCATGGATTTTTTATCTGAGTATAATCATTTGGCCCTTTTATATAGAAAAATCTGCTTAGCTTTATCAAACTGTTCATATTGCAGTTTGAATAAGCTGCTGGTTATGTTGATTTTATTGACTATTGGTTTAACTCTCATGTAATCTGAGCTCTCATACTTCATCATATTGGCTATTGGTCTTAAACTTTGCTTTTTAAAAGAGAGAACTTGTTATTTTGTACTTTGATGATGTAATTTGTTGTGTCGGATGATTTTATTCTTGTGCTTCTGTATGCGGTAATAATTAATCATTCATCATTGAAGTTTTTAATCATTTTTCTCTTATTTTCTGAATCTTGATAGGGTTCAAGTGATATTGATCAATTAGGAAAGATTTTTGCTGCATTTGGGACTCCAACACCCTCTCAGTGGGCTGATATAGTATACCTTCCTGATTATGTCGAATACCAATATGTTCCAGCCCCTCCTTTGCGTTCTTTATTCCCAATGGCAAGTGATGATGCTTTAGATTTGTTGTCAAAGATGTTTACATATGATCCTAAAGTTAGAATTTCAGTGCAGCAGGCTTTAGAGCACAGGTATGTTATGTGCCTTGACGTCATAAAGATTTTGATAACTGTGTGTTCTATTGCATATTTAGTCTTCTTTTTTCCTTTAGGTATTTTTCCTCTGTGCCTCTGCCCACGGATCCTGATAAGCTTCCTAGACCTGCCCCAAAGAAGGATCTTAAGGCTTCTGATTTCAATCCACATGAGGGCCCGACTGTTTTATCACCTCCTAGAAAGTCTAGGAGAGTGATGCCAGGGCGTGATGGATTTGAAGGAAATGCATTACAAGGAGATAAAGCTGATGATAATGCTGGTGATTACATACAAAAGGCTGGTGATAATACTGGAAAGAATGATACAGCTGCAACGTCAGTAGACTTTTCTATATTTGGATTAAACCCTCCAAATAGGCCTACAATTAGCAGGTAAAACAATATTTGGATTAAGTCACACAAGCGGATCATAGTCACGGCTCTTCAGCTTGCGTACAGAGCTGTAATCCTTCTGCTAAAATTATTCAAGTTAAAAAGGTTATACGTAAAGCTGATGTAGTACATCAGACACGCTGTTTAGATTTTTGCCATATGCCCTGTAATTGGATTTACTTTAGATAATTTTCATATCGTCATCTGGATACATAAGCACTTTTTCTCTTCCTATTACTACTTTTAGTAACAGCACAAAGTAAAAGGTCTGGACTCGTACTATGCTTGTGTTTTGATACATGATTGCAAATAAAGTAGCAAGACAACCTCGTTATAGATTTATAATTATTGCTTAGGCATATTTCATTTCAATATACTTAATCTGTACACACTACACAGAACCTTTGATTTGTGAATAGCTGTGAATTATGCCATACCGGTTGTACCTGTGAGAAAATAGCGCTACATCAGGGTAATTGGATCTGTTTTATGTTACTTCTATAACGGTATATTTTCACAATGGGTGGCAGTGTGTCGGATCTTTTTTATTGTTTAATTCACGTAAATGATGCAAACTAATTTTTAATCCCTCTTTTGGTTTTGCAGCGCTGACAGATCACATCTGAAAAGAAAATTAGATCTAGAATTTCAACATCCAGAATGAATATTCTAGTACAGGAGCCATTAGAGCCGTCCTGATCTGTGCTTCTCCGTGTAAAGCTACTATGGATGTGTAGGTGTATAAAGGAGAAAGTAGCAGTCACGGAAACTTAACGTCGCACTTGAATTTTCGTTTGGGGACCCAAAATAACTGTTGCATAATTAAAATCTCCCCCACGGGGTTAATTGTGGCTGATGAACGGCACCCCGCTAGTGATTCGTGAGGGCATTTTCTTGAGCCCTCACTGTATCTGTTGCTTGCAGAAGTTATTGTGTAAGCAGTTGTCTACTATAGAACATAAAATGCATGCTATCGGGTGCTTCCAAACTGATTGTTATTCCATTTATCTCACTGAACACAAGTATTTATAGAAATGGTGCCTGATTTTCCTGGCTCTCTGCAATTTTTGTTATTCAAGGAACTCATATTGCGTCAGTTAAATGTTCTGAGCGTTCATGTAATAGTCGGTTTAAATGCACTTTGCTGAACTTTAGTCAATGGATAAGAGCAAAGTCCTCCATTACGTTACTGAATATTTTCTCTGTTTTTCATGCTTAGTTTTACATTTTACACTAAACAAGAACTAAGGTTCTGCTCCATGTACATTGTAGTTTTGTTGCATCTCTTAGTAATCCTCATTTCATACGGTAAAATCTTGACGTCCAGAATGACGACTCCATCAATTAATAACATTTTGGTTACTCTCTGGGACTCTGGGACCTTGCACCCTTATTGCAGCATTCGTAGCCTAGAAAATGAATGATTTTGTTAGGATCTCAGCTCACCACACAAAACAAAGTTGAAGATAAGAGGGTGCCTTACTTCTTTCTCCCAGTTGGTGCAAATGGTTATGAGAAGAAGACATGCTACTTGCACAATAAGTGCTAATGCGATACCTATTAAGAGGCCCTATTTGTGCAACAAACCAATATTATTCAAAACAAGTAGTTTCAATTGAATTGTTTTACTACAGGAAATCGATAGGACCTTACCTTTACTTTCATGTGGAGGGCTATGGAAAAGACTACAGCAAACGGAACACCCACAAGATAATATGTGCAAAGATTGACAAATGCACCAAGTTTCTGCCAACCACATCCTCTTGCAACACCTTTTTAACAAAATATTGCCAATTGCTTATCAATGGTGAATTTCACGCATAGAAACGTAGGCCGCACAGATATAACTAATGCAGATGTAGCATATATTCTTTGGCTTTTATTCCTTCTCCATTTGAGGATCAGGAATAAGTGATATGCACATTTTACACTTGGTTTAATGAGTAAAAGCAATGTGAGTACCTGAGAGTACAGTTTGAATTGAATCCATAAAGACGAAACTTGCCACAATTGGGAGCATGGATGCCACATATCTCACCACTTCAGGTACATTGGTAAATGCCCTACCCCAAATATTCTTTATTAGCATTAGCAGAGAAAATTCAAAAACTCCCATTGTGAGGGCCACAGATAAGGTGACTTTAAGTGCTAATTGTGCAGCTTTGGGAGAGCCAGCCCCTAGTTCGTTTGATATCCTTGTACTGTTGAGTTGAGATACATAATAAAAGTAGTCAAAGTCCACACTAGCATCAAATTAATCCTTGCTACACTAAAAGCCATTTAAATTGTTTAGGAAGAAATAACTGACCTTGCCGCAGCCCCAATTCCGGACGGCAACATCCAAAACATACCAGATGTATTAAGACTGCGGAAGGAGTTCAAAATCCATAAGAAGTGTGCCCGCGTGGGTGTGTGTTTTGTATGTATAGATGCCAACAAGAGTTTAGTACAAGCTAAAGCATCGCTCCTAATGGAAAAACTTACCATATAGAAGAAACAGAAGTTTGTAGTTTTGGATTAGGAAAAGTACCAGACAGGATCACCATTAATTCAAACGTCCATGACTCCAAGCTATTACACAAAGAAAAAAAAAATCTCAACAGTGATCATAACATTATTAGTCACCAAGAAAAGTAGATAGTAATTAAGTTCTTGCAGGACATTATATGCAGTAGTGAAGAAGATGATGATGAATCAATGTATTTGATCCTAGGATAATAAGCTATTATTTTGCTTTCCAAGTTATTTTTTCTTTGCGGCAGTGAATGATGCTTCAATAATAAGAATCATACCAGACCATGAGAGCTGAAGGAAGAGCAAGTTTGAAAAATTGGGGGATGTTATGTAACGATTGTCTTGAAAAGCCCGTCCAAGTCCTCTTGCATGAAGAAGAGTACTTGATATAAAGTGCTAGCATTAGCAAGCTAATCCAATTTGAAATGCAAAATGCGATGGCAGCTCCTTTGATGCCAAGGCTAGCTTTCAGAACCAAAACCCAACAGAAGAAGATGTGTATCAAGGTTGAGATCCCAGTAGTTAGAACCATAGGAAAGACTATGCTCTGGTTTTGTAGGAATTTGATGTTGCACTGAAGAAGACCATAAGCAAAAAGGCTTGGAATCATGTAACGAGCATATACTCCGGCTTCTTTTGCAATATTATGGTCTTGATGCAGTAAAACTAGAATAGGTCTCAAGTTAGCAAAAATAATGGACTGAACCACAGCAACAAGTGAGGTAACCAGCATGCCTCTCTGCATATGTATGCCAAGCATGTGATGCTGCTCTGCTCCATATGATTGACCACAAAATGTGTCCAAAGCACTCGCCATTCCCATCTAAAGCATTGAACAAATGAGTTTTTGAGTATGTGTAAAGGCTCTTAAGATTGATGAAAAACTGAAACGTTGAGGAAGCAAGAGATAATGAAATTCTATGGTCGGCATTCATGATGATCAGATCACTTCTAACTTAACAACTAACATAACTTGATCATTTAGAAAGGAGGCATTAAAGTGTAAGGCGGCCGACTGTGTCCATGGAATGTTAGATTTCTAGAAAATAAACATAAGGGTGTGTAATATCATGAAATATCAACTGAAACTTTCACGAAATCACTTCAACTTTTAAAAAGCATAATATCAAGCACTTGGTAATCAACTAAATCAATGAGATGTTAGACGCAGAGGGAAAGAACGCAAATCCCTAGTCTAAGACCTTGAGACATGAATTATTAAATGCTAAAAACTTTCAATAATTTGCTTGCGCATATCAATGATATTGAAACGCAGAGACAGAGAAGAAACTCTATGAACTCACCAACACCGTAAAACCAGTAGCATTAAGAAACGAAGTGGCCGTTGAAGCACTAGATAGAGACAACTCTCCGAGGTGACCAGCAAACATTATCGAAATCATCTGTAAACTGTACATAAACAAACCCACAGAAATCATAGGTCCGGCCAGCCACAGCTGCTTCTTTGCTTCGCTAGCAATTTCCTTCCTGCACAGCCCCATTTCTTGCTCTACGTACTCTCAATCGTACGTCTTCTTCCCTATATCATTGAACACTGAGAAATATTAAGCCGATACACTTCGAGGGACTTTGAATATATGGGACGATCAAACGTGAAACGTCAAACGCGAGAGTGAAACTACAAAGCCTGAGACTTGTGGTTTAGTTTGTAGAAAGATTACGCTCATGTAAATATACTGGTACAATTCCGGAGTCCACAATTATCCGGTTTATCTATTTCTTCAATGAATTCTCACAATAGAATAGAAAGATTAAAGCTTACAAATCTTTTGCTTTTTGTGTTTTTAAACCAAGAGATGCAGTTTATATTTAATGTTGCAAATCTATACTATAGGATATACAATTAATACTTGAGAGATGCAATGTTGACTTTGCAATGAAATCCGATTTTCTTTAAAATCTCACACGCACGTATGTAAAAGTAAAACCATCTTAAACAAATAATAACTATAATCACCATTGCACAAGTTATATATATATATATATATATATATATATATATATCTGTGTGTGTACGCACAAAATTTTTGGTTGCATTGAAGTTTCAAGATACGTTCTGGGGTTTTTTTTTTTTTTAAAAAAAAAAGGTTTCGAGATGCGTATGCATGCATGCAACGGGCAATAAAAACCAGTTATGGCATCAAAACCGGACCACACTATCAGCCAACTGGACCAGCAAAGCGGGTGGACCCGCTAGGCTAATGGATTGGACGGTCCAGCACCTTTTTTTATTTCCCCTGCAGGAGAAAGGGTACCTTTCCTCACAGCACTAAAGAGACAGAGACTAACAAGAGTTAGTCCAATTGATAAGAAGTTGACTCATAACTCATAAGATTATAAATTCGAATTCCACTACTGATGTGAGGATTTTATTGATAGACGATCTGTAAGTATCTTTGTAAGCACTCTCTGAATCTAGAGATACGTCTTGGCCCTTGTGGATCCTCGGGACCCAACTCACCTAAACTTTTTTCTTACCAAAAAAAATAAAGAGAGGAAGAATAGAGAGAGAGAGATGGCTGATGATGGTGACTTTTCACTTTTTATGTATTTATATTCCAAAACTAATTTTCAGATTTGAACGTGAAATCAACCTTCACACGTACAGTAATGCGCCTTTATATTTCTCCAGAACCCTGCTGCACTTATTTCAAACCCTATGGGAGACTCTGAGTGCATTTTTTTTTTTTTAAATATGGTTGTGTTATTGGATCAGTTTCACGCATTATCGAGTCGAATTGAGCATAGCTTTCCCAGGAGCATCTTTTTTGTTTTTTTTTTCAGGGCCAACGCCTGTTGATATTTGGTAGGCTCGGCTTCTTTTATTTTACTTCTTTTTCATTAATGGCCCAACTACAATTTGAATGTCTTCTCATTTGGGCTTTCTCATCTTCTCCATATGTTTCGTCCCTTTACTTTCTGGGCTTTATTACATCCACTCTAGCCCAAATTCATCACTTCAATTTTTGGCATTTTATGTATCTCATTTTATAATATATATTGAAAAGGGTGTGGCTCTCCTGCATGAGTTATTATGAAGGATAAGAGGGTGCTCATAGCATCATATTCATTAAGAAAAATCTTAAGCTTACGTGATGCTCATGTTGGCTACTCTCACATGGGGGTAAGAGAGTTGTGCATTTGATTTTTTTATCCGTGTGTTATTGTTGATTAGTTAATATAATTTTGTTTTAATTATACAAAATATACCATACAACTTGCCCCCGCAAATCAATGCAATATTATGGTGTATTTTAGGCGAATCTAAACTTATTCAAACTGTCACTAGTAAGTAAAAATGTTCATGGACGAGATGAGACTGGAACAATTTAGGGTATGTTTGGATTGGCGTTGGGCAAAACTGACTTCTAGCTCAACTGACTTTTGTAACTGAAGTTAAAGTAAAAGTCAGTTAGAGTATGTTTGGATAGGTTCTTTTGAAAAGTCAGTTAAAAAAGTTGAAAGTTGTTTGGATGATGAATAAAAAAGTTAGTTTAGTTGTGAAATGACTAAAAAGGACATGAACTTTATTAAATAATAGTTTTTGAAATTTTATGTTTTTAATTTGATAATAGGTTAAAAAAATATAAAATTATTATGATAAAATATAAATAGTTTAATTGTGAAATTATGAAATAAAAATATTTGTGCCTGAGAAAAATTAAAAAATACATTGCAAATAATTAATTAAATATACATAATGGACATAATAGATGTGTGTTACCTGTGAATAGATAAAAACTAAATGTAAGTAAAATTTTCACACAAAAAGAAAAGAAAAGAAAAGATAATACACAAATTGGGCAGGAGCTCTATGGAGGGAGTGACTGGAGCGAATGGATTTGGGGGTAGGGAAAATGTAGGAAGGGTTAAAACTGGTAGATGATATTTTTATGATCTAATAAATGCCCCAAAACAGTAGACTTCAGTTTCAGATGTGCCAAAAGTAACTCTCCTCAGTGTTGCCAACGTTCACCGTTTGCGTGAGAAGTCGGTTGGATAAGATATTCCAGCCAAACAACCATTTTTCTTCATTTCAGTTGCAAACGTTGGTTTCACAATTTTCTAAGCTCTTTCAGCGTTTGAAACGGCAATCCAAAGGTAGCCTTAATCTTGCTAAATGGCATAGGTTGCTTTTCCGTTTCATATTTCATCTCATGTCACAAGTGTCCTAATCCGAGATGAGACGGGTCTTGAACAGTCTGTTCAAATTCAATGTTTTTTACCTCACCAAAACCATCTGATTCCAACCACGTTGGAACTTGGAAGCAATGAGTCCAATGTGAGTATGATAATTAAGAGTATTGTATCCTACAGAATTTGCAAATTTTCCCATTTGAAGAGAGAAATTTATAAAATTGTAAAAATGTGTCTCCATAATTATGATAATTGAATCGATGGAGACAAAAACTAAAGCTCAGTTTCGATCACAAAGAGCTTCCATTGTAACATATTTGAACTCTAATGTACCAAGCACCAAAGATTCAACAATTAGCACAAATTTACACAAATAAGTGAAAGGCAAAGGGCAGATTGCACAGGAAGAGTGAAAGAGGTACGTAGCAGTGAGATTGAGGAGAGAAGGAGGGCCAACGACGAGAAGTACAACAACGCTGGAGAAAGGAGAAGGACAAGGAATAAGGGAAGCACATGAAGAAGGGAGGGGAGAGGAGAGGAGAAGTGAAAACAGCGGGGAACGCACCTGAGTGGGAAGACGACGTTGGGACTTGGGATAAAGAGTCTGAGAGAAAACGACAGGCAGCAAGAAAGAAGGTGAGAGACAAAGCACGTCCACGAGCAATGAGAGAGAGGTCTAAGGTCTAAAAGTACTGAGGTAGTAGAAAAGTATCAGGCTATATGCTGGTTAAAAAAAAACAAGAGAAGAGTATCAGGTTATAAAAAAAAAAGGATTTAAGTATTCCATAAAAAAACTTTTCAGCGAACAATACGGTACCTAAAATATTCCATCAACCCTCCTTTCTTCTGTTTTAACTGTTGTCTTGATCATAATTTGTCTGCTATAAATGCATACTGGCAGTAAATGTTAGTAACTTTAGTTAGCTAATACATATGATTAGCAATAATATTTTAAGAAAGATAATATCTATTTATTATAAATACTCCTTTGGTCCTTAATATAAGACTCTTTTAACTAATTTGATTAGATTAAAAAAGTTAGGTAAATTAGTTAATTATATATGACATATTTTTCCTAAAATATCATAATCATCTTTCTTAATATCCCATCTATCTCTTCTACTTGATTATGGTTGAAGGAGTATCCATGGAGTAATTTAGAGAAAATTGATAAATATGAGAAATAGGTCTTATATTTAACAAACTTTCTTAATCTACTCAAATTAATTAACTAATTTTTATATTAAGAACAGGAAGAGGTAGTATTTAATTTATGCTTTATTAATACACATGAACATGTTCAATTTTATAGTTTTCCACAATGAATCTGTTGACAGGTGAAGAGAGACATTGCTAAAGATACGATTTATTTTGAACGTAATTATTTATTTACATGTAGCAGCGATTGTGGCCTTGTCCATTCAAAAGTAGAACTAATAAATAAATTAAAAAGGCCACAAATTAAAATAGTCTGATGAAAACTCAACAAGGATAAATACAATAACAAATTTGAGCTGGCGCCACCCCTGCACATTCTCCATGGCCATCTTTGCTATATTCTGCCTGGCACTGTTGGGTGCAAGCAGAAGCATCGCACGGTCCAGAATGCATTCTTTTGCAGCCACTGGATTTAGCATGCTACCTTCTGGATAATTTAAAAAAAAATCAGATTAATTAAATCAAAAAGACAAGCAATAACCAAAATTATTACTGAAAATTAAAGCATTAAGCTTCATCTAGTACTCTAAATTATTTTTTAGATGCATCTGACACTTTAAAGTATTTTGTGGTTCATTGAGCACACCAAAATATTTTTTACAGGTACATCTAACATTTTAAAATATATTTTGTAGTTCATCCAACAATCTAATGTTTTAAGTGGGTGTCGAGCACTAAAGTAAATTAGGGTATTCGACACACCTAGAAAATATTTCAAAATATTAGATTAACTACAAAATATATTTTGAGGTGTTAGATACATATGAAAAAAAAAATTACTTCAGAATGCTCGATCAACTATAAAATATTTCAAAATGCTAGGTCCAGGTCAAAAAGTAGTTAAAGAGTGTTGGATCAACATTAACCCAAAATTAAATACACAACATTACTCCCTTACCCAATGTGAGAGTAGCCAACAGCATTAGCAACATCACAGCGTAAAATCTCTTCATTTATTTGACTAGAATGGATCTCAAGGGTAGATTTTGTATGTTACTAGTTCTCTCTGATCCTTGATTTATAATAGATGTTTCTTCATAGCTCACAGGTCAGCCACCCTTGAGGCATATCAACAATGCATGCATCTGTGTATTTACACCATGCACGTATCATTAATACTGGATTTATGAATGTTATAACTATATATATTATCTGACCTAACATATATATATTGTCATATTTTGAGAATGTTTATAACTTTTCAAGATTCAAAGAACCCAATTATAACTTTCATGAACCATTCTATCTTATTTTTCCCACATTCATGAATCTTGAGTTATTAAAAGAGAGAGCATTAACTCATCTGTATCAAACACGTCGCGATTCATTTTCTTTGGGAAATTAATATCGTAATAATGTTAGTTAGAGTTGGGAATTAGCGTGAGTTGGGCTTATTCATTCGGCCTAATCTAAATGAGCCTGAATATGAAGAAGGGCCCCAAGCCCCCAATACACAAGGCACTGCTAAGTTGCGTGAAAAAGAGTTTTTTAATTACATATAAATTTTAAAATTTGACTTGTAAATTACGTATGAAAGCTTATAAATAATATTCTTCTGTTTCTTAATATAAAGAATATTTAAATTATTAAATATTCAAGTATACTCGGTCAAAAAAAAAATTAAGGCATTAATATTTTTAATAAAATATTGTTCAAATCGTACTTTCATAAATCACAATAATGCACCTGATAAGCACAAATGGTTCATTAGTTGTCAACGTTGGTCCCGTGAAGCCAATTTCCAAACACTTTTTTGGAGTATTCTTCGAGGTCAATATTTTATCTCCAATCTTAATTAACACACACATACACATATGTATAACCATCGACATATATATAAGTTTAGAAGTAATCGATTAACTATTCTGCAGGAACTTAATCACGCTGGAGCTGGTGGATTGTGGGCAGAACTAGGTCGTAACAGAGGTAATTAATTAAAGGCCATCTTTTGTTAATAATCTTCTTTTTAATATGATCAAGAAAATTAAGCATACACGCATGGTTGCATTATTGTACGTACTGTGTTTAGGTTTTGAAGAAGGGGCTCACAACTTCCCTCAAACATCTTTCCATGGACAACAGTTGGAGATTCATCCAAGATTAATGTCGAAACTGAAGCAACCTCGTTGTTTCCTACCAATAAAGTTGCTGTCAGATTGGATATTCTTTGTCCTTCACCTGCAAAATGCGCTAATGGCGTTGGTCTTTCTAATCCTGGTTTCTGGGGTATGGTTAGCCTTTGAATATATAACATTTTATTTTATCTATTTTTTTACCATGTAGTATCAATTTTATTATAATATTTGTACAATGTATAACATTTCTTGTTCCTTTTTTCTTTCAGAATATTGAGAAAGGGAAGAAATATAGAATTATATTCTATCTTGGTGCATTAGGACCAATTAATTTGAAAGTAACATTCACAGGAACTTAGACCATATTCTGACTTTCATTTATTACTACTACACTTCTGTTCAAAAACTATACTACATTCGATAACTTACCTCGTTCCAGTCCTAAGGCTTTTGTCAGTGAATATGCCATTAAAGATTACCATATTCTTCCGAAGTAATGGAACTTCTTAGCTACACTGGGTGAAGCTGGATTCCTTAACCACTAATTGATCATTTTGTTTGTTTTTTTCCTCCTAAACAGTGATGTCGTTGAATTGGTGAGTTATGCACCATTGTTTGTAAATACAAAAGACAGGTATTGGATGCCGGATGCTATTGTGTTTCACTCCCATCAAAGTTATGGAACTCCAAGCTACTACCTCCAGTCCTAATTATAAGACCCAGTTGACTTATTTGAGGAAATTAAGGAAGTAAGTTAAGTTAGTTATTTATAATAAATAAGTGTTGTCATTCCTAAAATATCTTTGCTAATTAAATGTATTGGCTAGAACTATTATTATTAGAATGACTATCTTGGAAAAAAAAGCATAAATATGAGAGACAAAATGGATTGGGGTCTTATAATTAGGACCAAATAAAAAGTCAAAGAGGGTCTTATATTAAGGACCGAAGATAGTATTATTTGCAAAAGCTTTTCATAGAGTCAAGCAGAGCAACATATTTGAAGTCAACACTTCAAGCTCCTCCTTCAGTCGTTGCATCTTCAATTATTTTCAAAAATTCAACTAACAAGAGCTACATAAGAGTGAAGGTGGTGAAATACATTCAAGAGAATTAATATCTCTAACAATTATGTCAAATTTGTGTTTTATCTCATTTGTAATAATTAACTCAAATTATTTGAGTAGGTTGTGAACTTCAATGAGAATCCTGCAACTCTCAAGATCACTCTCAATGGCTTGGACACAATTGCCAAACTATCTGAAGCAACAAAGACAGTGATCACATCTGCCAATCCGTTGGATGAGAATTCTTTTAAAGAGCCTACTAGGGTGTATATACCAAGTATCCTCTTTATTAAATTAAAGTTCTTATATTACATTTGGTCACAAATACAAGAGTTAGCTTGAGATTCTTGTCTTAAACAGTATACTTTAATCCACTTTGTCATCCATGTTTATTTATTTTTCCTCAAAATAGTTCTCATAGTAATTATATATGTTAAGGAGTTTTCACTCTAATGTACATGATTAATAATGGTATTTCACTTATTTATTATAACTAACTAACTTAACCAATTTTTTTAATATTCAAAAATTAGTTGTCTAACTCTTATATTAAAAATTGGAAATAGTATTAAAACTTGTAGAGTTCATTTGTAATGCATTTCGTATGTTTTTGCCTTTGTAGGTTGTTCCAGCACAGAGTCCACTCAATAATGCTGGAAAGGACACAACCGTGACACTCCCTCCATATTCAATCCTTTGATTTCCCCTCAATGTGATAGACCACTTTTGATTCCCTTAATTTTTTTTTCCTTTAGCTTCCCCGCCCCACCCCCCTTTTTTAGTTTCTTATTTTAGGCGTTAGTTAATTTTAGGTTTATAGTTCTTTGTTTAAGGTTTTAGGGTCAGTTCAGAATTTCACTGACGTAGTTTTATTTCTTTCCCGTCTGTTGTTCTATAAGTAAGATTAATACTTCAAATCATTTCCATAAATAAAAATATTTACTATTTTTCTTGTTACATTTTTTCCATTCATTCGCACTCTTCATTTGATTGAATATTTATTTACTCAACAGTGCGCTTGTATCAATCTCAATCCAAAACATCACATCAGAAGAAATGGTAAACTGAAATTGTACTTTCCCTTTTCGTGTGAAACTGAAAATTAGGTTCTCTTTAGTTAATTAACAAAAGAAAATTAAAGTTACCATTTTCCTTTTTTAATTGACATATAATTGACCAAAAAATTAGTTAACATATAAATGAGGAAGTCTACCTATGTTTTGCGACCATATCAAATATACAAAACGCAAAAGGGGACGTCAAATATAAAAAGAAATTAGTTAACATGCATAATAATGCTCCCCCACAGCCGAATACACCAATAATCAAGCCGTCCACTTGGCACGATATAATATCATTAAGATTAATTTATAATGAATTAAGATTTTAATTCATAATGAATTGCAATTAATAAATATCTCAAAACTTGTTGGTTAAGAAATGAATTTGTCAAATTTTAATGACAAGTTTTCCAATGATATTGCTAATAAAGATTTACGTATTGCATAATTTGACTTGAAAATTAAACGTGAAACATCATACACACAAAATTTTGAAAAATTCGACGATAGAAGGGAATTCTAATTGACCAACAAGCAATTCAATATATATATGATATGGTAATTTATAATACGCGGTGAAAATGTAGAAATGCATGCATTCTCGGCATGTCTCACCTAAAATTGAAGCGGAAAGGGTGTGGCTTACTTGTGAGTTGTGAATGAGTTATTAAGTAAGAAGCAATAATCTATTATAAATGAAGTATCCTTAGCTTGTAGCATCATAATTCATTCTGAAAAAAAAATAAATTAATTAAGAGAAACAATAATGAAGAGATCATCATATGCTGTAATTATGCCCATGCTGGTCGTTCTCATCACCGGGGGTAAGAGAGTTATGTAATTTAACTTTTTTAAGTAATTAACTTGGTTAATTATGTATATGATTTTATTAATGTAATTAAATATTGCCTCCAATCCTTAATATAAGAGCTTGTTTGACTTTTATTTTGATCCTAAATATAAGATCTCAGTCCATTTTGTCTCTTATATTTTTTTTTCTCCTTTCAAGGTAGTTCTTGTAATAATGAGAGTTTTAGCTAACATACTTGATTAATAAAAATATTCTAGGAAAGACAACACATATTTATTACAAGTAACTAACTTAACTAATTTTTTTAATCTATTCAAATTAATCAACTAACTTTTATATTAAAGACAAGAGGCAGTATGATTTTGTGTGGAAAATACCATAAACCCCATCTGTGCAGCAGAAGAATGCAGTGGTTTTGTGCAATCTGGACCGCCTGATGATGATTCTTGCACCTAACTCTGCCAGGCAAGATATGGTAAAGATGCCTGTGGGCAATGTAAAGGGGAGTCACCAACTCACGTTTGTAACTGTATTTCTCGCTGTTGGGTTTTCATCACACTATTTTGTGGCCTTTTTTAATTCAGTATTTCTACTTTTAAATAATTGCAGTTATAGTGCCACAATTTCAATATTATATGTATATAGATATATACACATACGTATATATAACTAATTGCGTTCAGAATAAATTGAAGGTTTAACTATGTCTTTGTACACCTCTCTACAAATTCATTGTTCATTATGGCAGGACACATCTGTGAGGAAGCAAAAAATATGGAATATAAGTGATATAAATAAGGAAAACGAAATTATACACTTCAAATTTCATATTCAGATGCATTTTCACCAACTTCACAAGATACTCATATCCATCGAAGACTTGGCGATATAAATATAATTGAGCAACCTTTTGATTCTAAAAATTCATTCAATAATTTAACAAACATTTCGTACCTATTAGTCCTAAAGGTGGGACGGGTGCAGTGCAACAATACCCCATTGAAATGCCTTGGAATTTTTTAAAGGAAGAGGATCGTTAAAATTTTAATGTTTGTTTTATGAACTTCCAAGTCTCAAATTTATAAGAGATGCTTATGAATGCATCACATAGACAAGGTAAGTCACAATAATTTCATAATTAGTAAGAGATTTTCTTTAAAAAAAGAAAACTCAAATAATGTATTGCGGCTGAATATCATTGGATACATGGAGCTCATTTGTTTAAACTTCACAAAAAGAGTGATTTCAATTAAACTACGTAAGGGGATTGTTGAAAGAAATTTTGATAAAACAATCCAAATCACTCATCAAAATAACTGTGTGCGCGCATTCTCTTCCCAAACGCTCCTCATGTTTAGCCCAAGGTTCTCTCAAGACCTCCCTCGATTAGTTTAACCAAAACCTCTTTTGACCTTAAACCAAACGGGCCTAGAAACAAACAGTCGATTTGTAGCTCTTCTTGAGTTAGAAATCGTGACCCAAGTACTCTTATGCCACGGCGGAGCAAAATTCAAAACAAACATTTAGCCCGGTAACAAGAATTGCCATATTTTTATCTGAATCCTTTTTTTTTTAATGTTCAATAAGACGATTCCATGCCAGTTACGCAAATTGATAGAACAGAGCAGATTAACATTAAAAAAAAAAAAAAAGGAAAATCCCACTAAGATTGCCTTATCAAAAGCTAGCTTGCTGGTGAACTGAACGTTATGTGGTACAAGTACTACCTCCGACTTTTAATATAGGGATAATTAACATGCAAATAGTTATAGTTTCAATCAGGTTCTTATAATTTTTTATCAAGTTCTTATAATTTTTTCTTTTTATCAAGTCCTTATTATTTTATCTTATTTTTAATTAAGTTCTTGTAGTTTTTATTCTTCATTTTATAAATAATAATATTCTATAAATAATAACTTATTATAATAATCTTATGTTATATGTCAATATTCTTTTAAATTTTTAGTTAAACATTTATATTATTTATTTTTCAATTCTAATTTTTATAATTATAAAATTCAAATTATAATAATAAGATTTTCTAAAATTAGAATATAATTATAAACAATTTATAGTTAAGTATAATTGATTATTCTGATTAATTATTGATTACTAAATGATTATATTAATTATTTTGTCCAATTATATAATTATTAATTTAAAAATAAAATTAATTTTAAAGAATAAAGTTAATAAATAATCTACAAAGGACGTAATTAAAAATAAGTGAAACTATTAGGATCTGATACCAACAAGAGTTAGTCCAATTAGTAAGGAATTAGCTCATAACCCACAAGCTCATAAGTTTGAATTTGCTATCGATGTGAGAACCTTGTTAGTTAGCGAGCTATATATACTATGATGAATGTGCTAACTATGAATATGATGCCGGAAAAAGACCGATTTTCTATCTATATCACCCTTCAATTCGAATTAGCAAAAGCCTTTATAAACGCTCTCTGAGCCTGGAGACATATCCTGACCTTGACCCAACTCATCTAAACTTTAGTATATTAAAAAAAGATCTGATAAAAAGCAAAAAAAAAAAAGTAGAAGGATCTAATTAAAAACATGTGAAAGCAAAAAGATCTGATAAAAAGAAAAAAAATTTATAAAAACCTAATTAAAAATTAAATCAAACTATGAAGACCCAGAGATTAATTATCCGTTTAAAATAGCTAATTGAAAAAATTTGTTAAATTAGTTATTTATAATAAATATATATTGTCTTTTCTAAATACACTTACTAATCATATTTATTAGCTAGAACTAACTAATATTTGATAAAACCTTTAATATGAACAACTATTACAAGAACTATTTTGAAATAAATGAATAAATATAAGAAACAAAACAGATTGAAATCTTATATTCAAAATAAAATTAAAAATCCAACTAATTCTTATATTAATAGTTAAGCAAACAAATGAGAAATTCAGAAGCGTGGCCACCATCATTCAATTCCCCTGCCATAACACACCCTGGGTTTGTCTTCACAGTCTTCAGTCTAAGCCAGCATCAAATAGACGCTTCAGCAAGCTTGCTTTCTTTTTCTTCTCCCCTCCCCCCCCCCCTCTCTAAACAAGTTATATATATCTGCAAATTTTGCAGTTTCGGCCGGGGAGATCTTCAATCTCAATTCCAATCTCACTTTCGTTGATGATATATGCGAATGAGTCGCTGGTATATGCGTCTCTCTACCGGCGGTGTAATGAATAATTGGGAAAGAATTGCAGGAAAACGCCACAGATTGCAAGATTTTTTTTTTCCCAACTAAGGCAAGCACTTGACATTACAATAATAACATACCATAATTTAAAACTCATCCCTACCCATTTTAACGTTCCCATGCTTATCCCCATTCCCATGAATTCACTAGCCATAAGTTAATCACTTCACTTCAAAAAAATTATGTAAGTATATTAAAATAATCGATAGAGGTCAAATTGCATATGTCAAACAATTGACTGGTAAAAGGCTGCTGGATATTTGTTTAAATGCCGCTATCACTGTATTATATGAGAAGCCAGTCCAGAAATGTCTTGAATAATAGTGATACAACGGGTCTAAAACCCGTCCACTCAATTATATTTGGATTTGGAACATGTATGGCTGATACAGAAAGGCTATCACCCGCACAATACATGGGTGCAAACATAAAATTACCCTCAACTATTAATTACTAAGTACGAGCAAATTTAAGATGCCAAAAAACATCGCCAGACTTGTTGCTGTCAATTATGCCTCAACGCCTCCCTCTTTTTACCAATCCAACATTTACGTCCTGCCCACTGTCGGAATATTTCATAATTGATTCAAACAAATTAGAAAACAAACTCACAAATATAGTACTGCAGCGTAATATTCATCGGTACTTTTATCCAGGCAGGTACGAAGATTAAGGGCGAAGTGATTTCGATTAAGCCAGCACATGAGGGAGTCGTTGAGAGAATTTTAAGTTAAGCACGAGCGGTAGCTAGAAGAAAATTTTTTTGAGCATATTTTGCTGACCTAACCACAATCACTGATCAAAATAATCAGAAAAAACATTTTCTACCTACATCCCCACTTATTTAGCTAAAGGTTCTATCAAAAACTCCATCGTGTAGTTTAATCAAAATCACCTTTTAATTAATCTTAACAAACAGTCCCTAAAAAGCTAGTCTGTAGATCATCTTGAGCTAGAAATTGTGAGCCCTGGTAATTCATGCCATGGGGGATCAAAATTCAAAACAATCATTTCGCCTAGTAAAAAGATACAGAATTGCAATATTTTCATTTGAATTATTTTAATGTTCAATAAGTTGATTCCATATCAGTTAAGCAAATTGATACAGAACAGATTAAAACAAAAGATCCACTACTGGAACATCAACAAGCAATTTAGCAGCATATGATACAGCAAAGCAGTTGAGAAGTTCCTCACCTCAATTCAAAATTGTTTCAAAATTAAAAACCAGTGACTTTTCCCACTGCAACAGTTTTTCCTGTAAGAAGAGGCAAGCCTTGAGACGAACAAATATTGAATATCAGGAACAAATTTTCAAGTGAAGGAAAACATCACTTCTTACCTTCCGTGCGAAGAGTAAACCTTCCAAGTTGGGGGAAATCAGCAAATTTTTCAACGCATATCGAATTGTTAACCTGTGAAAAACGTTTTAATTATCAAACTAAAGAAACATCTAAAAATTAAATTACCATCAGCAATATATTCTTATATGGAACTCCAAAATCATCATGCCCAAGCAGCAGGAGGTAAGAACCTCGTTTAGCACTCAGACACTAGCTCGGTCAAATAGTTTCCGCACATAGCAACACAAAAGTTATCAAACAGGAACATGTTCCAAATTGACAAGGCAATAAAATGCACCTGAACTCGGCAGACAACAACAGCACCATTCTTCACAAAGAGAGGTTTCTTTTTCATAGGTTTCTTCAACTTTGGATCAATTTGTTGTAGGAGCTCAACAATCTCACATTCTTCAACAACACAGTGGATGTGCAAAACAGCCTTGTATCCAGCAGTAAAAATAGCCTAGAAAGTGATGTAACAGCCGTTAATCTTAAATATAACTGTAAGTACTGCCTAACATGTGCATGTTGCGCTGAAATCCAAAAACTAACACCTAGATGAGAGATAATAATTTACATTGTCCACCAATTCAAGGATCTGCAGCTGAGCCACAAACTCAGTAACAGCTGGTATTGGATTTTCTGCAAGAGGAAAAATAAAAACAAAAAATCAGATCAAAATATGAACAGCAAATGGATAGCCATGTTTGGAAAAAGAAACAGCAGTAAAGTACAGGAAACCATATTCAATTAAGTAAGATCCCATTCATGCAGATTTGAAATCCAAGTAATACAAAGTGCATTTCTTTATTCACAAGGTGAAAGCAAAGGAATGGTGCATCAGCAATACTGGTAGAAGCTACATGACAGAGTCTGAGAACAACTCATGGGTATAGTCAATTTTTTCATATCAGATGCAGAGATTAAAAAAATGAACAATAAGACAGATCAATTGTTGCCCAATTTTGGCACAATTGAAATTGATGGTGATCCTATTTTCTAGATTATTCTACTCTCACTGGACAGAACAAACCACGACAAAAGGAACCAAGTGAAGGGAGCAGAAAATGCTTACCAACGCTAGACAGAATGAACCCGCCTAGTATGTCTTCTTCTTCAACACCAGATATTCTAACTCGTAAATTCTCACCAGGTCCAGCACGTTTGACCCTATCTTCATCAATGAATACAGCAACAACTTTTACGTGATCCTGCAATTTTTTTGGGAGCAATCCATGTTTATCAAGTTACCAAAGCTCACAACTCAAGGATTATTCGCGAGCAGAATAAAATCCAACCTTATTTGGCATAACCAACAAGGAATCCCCCTCACGTACAGTACCAGATTCCACTTTTCCCATAACGACAGTTCCCATGTCTTTGAATTTGTCAAGAATAGGCATCCTGTTCAAATCAGAAGTTCAACAATACCAAAGAAATTGATCATCCAAATTTTTCTAAGAGGAAAAAGACTATAAATTAGCAGCGTGACCCATGAGAAATCAACAAAAACATAACATTAACAGCTGATGCAGCAAGAACATAAAGGCAATAAACACAAACATTTAAATCTTCTAAAATCAGCTTTTATAGCTTTCAAAGAAAATCTTCTAGTAAAGCAGCAAGGTCTCACAAACTCAAGACAATCACAGTCACCAACCAAGAAAATTCTGTGAACTTAACTGGTCATGATGGAAAGATTTACTGCATTTGAAATTTAAAGACAGAACGTATGAACTGCACATCTACACAAGAAACCATGGTACTAAAAATGGCACAAGAATAACAGACACACACACACAGAGAGAAAGAGCGTCAAACAACACAGGCAGATGTTGCATTGATGACCTTGTATGATTATTCTTGAATTTATCCCTGTACCTCACTATGATGGATTTTTTCCCCTCTTTTCTTTTGTACTCTATCTTCTCTCAGCATTAGAATAAGCAACCAACAATGGCATGCTCACACACAGATACATGCTTGGATGAGAAAAAGGCCAAAAAGAACTTGAAAAACACGACAACTTTCCCAGTTGCTAGAATACACAATGACACTTCATGCAAACAAGGTAAAAGATACATTACCTGAAAGGGCCTTTGGGGTCTCGGGGCGGACTTTCAACACCATCAAGGGCTTCAAATAGGCAGGGACCATCCCACCAAGCACAAGTGCTTTTATCCACTCTCGTTTGTATGTTTGCACCAGTCAGCCCAGATAAGGGTAAAAACAGGACATCTGGCAAATTAAAACTTGTAAATTAAGCATCACATCCCTAACCATTCAAATGTCAAACACCTAAGAATGACATCAAATATTTTATTAAAATAATTTCTTTAATTTCTTTAATAGGGGTTTCACAGCCATTTTCACAAGCTTTTCAAGTAGCTCGCCATTGAGATAGCCGCAAAACAGTAATAATTAAATAAAAATATAGATTTAAAAGCATATTTTAATTTAAAATTTAAATTTAAAAAAAAAACCACTATGCAGAACAACCTGAAAGGCCTCAACCCTAGTTCCTTACACCAGATAAGCAGCCGCTCAATAAAGTTCACGTTCAACATTATGATAAAGAATCTAGTAAACTTTATACCAAAGAATACAGAAGCAAGTCCCCGGGTCAAACCCTTCAACTATTTCCTTCACTACGGAAATATATTTGGAAAAATCACAAAAAAAAAAAAACTTCGAAACAGGAAAATTGCAAATAAAGATTCCATGACAATATTAGTCTAGGTTTTGACAATAATTTTTATGAACAGGTCCCTGTGTGCAATTTTTCAATTTCCAGGGTCTTTTTTTGCATTTTTCCCAATATACTTTGATTCAGTTAAAGTCATCATTATGCTCTCACCCCCAAAAAAGAGTCATCACTATGAAATAAATCCTGCACCACACTAAGCGAATAATGCTACATCAGAAGCTTCTATAAAGGCAACTGGCAGTGTAAAAGTTACAGGATCTATTAACTCTAGATCAAGCAGTTAGAGCAACCAACAACAGAAAAATAGTGAATGGAAGTGTAAAAACAGGAATGAAGGGAGAACACACACCCATCATATTGTCAAAAGAAAGTGAAAAAAACTACAACAAAACACCGATACCTTTCTTCACATTGTAGCCCGACGACTTAAGAAAAGGAATCATCTTTGACTCAATTTCATCATACCTAGAAACACAACAAAGGTAGCAAATCTCTTAAAAAACAGAAGTGAAGAAACGAGGAGGAAATAGAGTGGGGGCATGAGAGGCCACCTTTCCTTTGACCACTTCACTGTAGGGTCGTCCATTTTATTAATAACAACAATCAGCTTAGACACACCCAATGTTTTTGCAAGCTGGACATGTTCACGGGTCTGTCCACCTCTTTCATATCCAGTTTCAAATTCTCCCTTTCGAGCAGAAATTACCTGGCAAAATAGGGAGAGATCCTCACGTTTGCTAATCAAGCCCTACCAAAGATCAAGATACCAAAGATCGAGAGTGAGATTGACATATCATAATCCACTTACCAAAACTCCAATATCAGCTTGAGTTGCACCACTGATCATGTTGGGGACATAGCTTTTGTGACCCTACACAATAATTATTGAGGTGAGACAAAAGGGGTTGTGACCGGGACATTCATCCATTTAAAAGCATCCAGATTTCCAAGAGAACATCATCATCATCAACAACAGTAACATAAAGCAACTACGAACCTTATCCTATTACACGTCTGCTCTATCAACAACTAACTCTTTAATCATAGATCAGTAAATCCCTTTCAATAACTTCCATGAGGATCCTTCATGGTCTTCCACCTACCTCTTTTCCTAGGGCTAAAGATCATCTACCCAAACCTCTTCACAAATGCCACTAGTGACTTTCTTTGCACACATCCAAGCAATCTTAAACAACTTTCTGCCATTATCTCCTTGATAGATGCCACGCCAATTTTTCCTCATACATAATTCAACTTTTCCTCTGCTGAAGTGCAGCTATTCATAATGGTCGCATGGCTGTGAGCAGCGTGATGTTTACATATTTCATCTCTATTTTCTCACGTCAGTTTGTGATAATGGTCTTAAGGGGTACAAGGGCTATTTGGTTTTATCATCTGAGTATAAACAGAACAACACAGACTAGAATCCTTACGAACTCAACAAACTCACACAGGGCTGCATCTTCTAGGCAGACATGCCCAGCTTATTGATTTTTTTTCCTTTGAAATAAGAGGAGATATCCAAATCAGCTTTGAGGCGCTTCTCAGCAACTCGTTCCTTTTCCACAACTCTAAAAAAGATGACATGCCCAGTTTCTTTCTTTTTTTAATTCCTTCTGGTATTGTGTGGACATAATTATATTTTAGCTTTGTCATCATTCATAAAGCAAAGTGTCAAAACTTATTCAGCGTTTAGGTTGTATTAAATTATTTTAAATTACTTCAACGTTGCCTCCTTGCCTCAACATTGGCCATAGCAGCCAACAGGATGTTTTTGGGGCTTGGTACTGCACAGCATTCACGACACCGGAAAGAACAGTATGGGTTAGGCAGGAATGCGCAGGGAATAGAATATCTTAATGGTGAATTACTTTTAAATTCCGTTCCTCTAGTGCTTCCATGCCCTTCCGTGGGCCAAATATTTGATGAGTTTATACACATTCTAATTTTCATGATTCTCTAACTTTAGGGTGGACTGATGCCAACCATCATCTCACAAAGCCCGCCCCAAAATGTCAAACAGTAAACAAAGAAAATTACCTTTCCCTTTAATCCAAAACGAAAATAATTCCAAGAAAGGAGAAATATAAATATTGCAGCAGAGGATAACATGCAATCCATATGAGAGGGTAACCAAACAAAAAGAACAAGACACATCAACTTTGTGTACATGCCTCAGAAAAACTAGCTTCTATACCTGAGAACTGTTTTAGAGAATCTTCAATTTCATAGCACGTAAAACAAATTGAATAACAATCACGAAATATAGATACTCACAGGTGCATCCAAAATTGTAAACCTTCTTTTTTCTGTCTCAAAATGCGCTCTTCCCACTTCAACCGTTTTGCCCTGCAATTGGGACATGTTAAAAAACATAAAACCAGAACTAAACACATTGGGCAAAGCATTCAACTCCTAATAGCTAATAAATACATAGCTCATACCTTTACCCTCTCCTCTTCATTAGTGTCCATTATATAAGCCATATACCTAGCATATAGAACCAGCAGTTAATCATATGAGCATCTATATAATGCTAGAAAGATAGGTAGTAGGAAGGTAGATACACAGACAAATAGATAAATCAACATCCTGTATAATTGGAGAGCTAAGAAATAAATCTTCCTCCTAAAAAGCAATAGGATGACCACAAAACTCAATACACAAAATGCAGTAAAAATAACATAAACAGATAAAATAAGCAAAGCCAGAAACTACACGAACATGGAAGTTAGATTTCCCCAAAGACCAAACAAAATTTACAATTTTATGTATTCATTTAATCATTTAATATGTTTTACTTGAACTTGATTTCATTTCGTACTCCTCTGCTTTTTCTTCCTTGGTCAACTAACATATTCTCGTCCATAACAATGCACTACAAAATAGCATGTCTAGACAAAACAATGTAAAGTAGCAGACACCAAACAATTAAACCATGCAAAACGTTGTTCAACAGAAAATCATCATCATTTAAAAATATCTTCACTTGAAAAGACCATGAAGCTAAAAACACAGAACACTGGTGGGTTCTTCCTCATCCAAACCAAATGAAGATGCGGGCTTGAAACTTTTCAGAAAGAAAAAATGCGTTGTTTTAGAAGCCAACCACAGAATAAATGAGCTCACCAACTTTCTCTACTTTTGTCCTTTGCTTCTTTTTCATATTTTTGGATAGTACGTTCATCAACCTGACCACTTAGGAAAAGAATCTGGCCTCCAGTCGTAGACTTACCAGCATCTGGAACAAGAAGTTAAATAAGATATTACTGATGTTAAAAGAAAAACCAGAGGATTAAAGGTATTGAATATGCACAATTACAAAATACAGGTAGACAAAAGAAAAATTCCACAAGAAGCCAAGATTTTATTTCTTAGGACAATCACCAATGATAATTAGTAGGAATCATTCCACTCAAGTACATTCTTGTATCCAATTTATATTTTAAACAAACAAAACTTTCTTAGAATGCAGCAAGCAGAAGGGTTTAATCAAATCCCTCTAGTAGTCCCAAATCAACATCTAAAATAAATGTGACACGCATAAAAAACGCTGAAAACAGACAGCAACAGATATAATATGAAAGTGAGCCAAATTTTCATTTTCAACTAACACCTGCCAACACTATAAAACTTGTAAATTTCATTCCTAGACAACCCACCACAGTATGAACTAAGTGCATGTTTGCGAGAACCCTCAAAACCAAGGTTTCAGCCCAAACCATGGTTTCAAAAGAAGAGTAGCCAAACAAGGGTCCAAAACCTAGAAGAGATTTTGATCCCCCAAAACCATGGTTTTTGAATGACTGGATTAGCTTTTAGAAACGATTTTATGGTATGGAGCTTTCCAAACACCACCTTAAGCTGGGCAGAATAGCTTTTAACCCCAAAACCATGGTTTTCACCAAAACCTCTTGTAATCCAAGCATGCTCTTAGTGAAACACACAAGCCAGTAACCCAAAGCTGTGTATGTGAGCCAAGACATGAGATGCCAGAAATATTACACTCATTCTAATCCATCCTGCTCTTCATCACTAACTTACCAACACCTCACCCCAATCCAGCCATACAGGCAGGAGCCGAAATAATTTTGACCAATAATTTTCCTCTCTACGAACTCACCCTGCTGAGTTACATGCTCTGATGACTAAACCGAGGCTTTGGCAAAGGATGTAATTGTGGTGGTGAAAAGGCCAGCAAAGCAGTAAATTGGCCATCAAAGATTTGGTGACATATGCTATGTTAAGCACATCTTCTTATAGTCCATTAGACCTATCTTGGATTTGTTTATTAGGATTTTGGACTTTTTTACCGTATATCAGTTCAATTCAGCCAAGTTTCACTCTATATTCACCAGGTTTAGCACCTATTGGTGTCCAATGGCCATAGCATACACAATATACTCATTTTTCTCAGATATAGGGCATTTGATAACACGAGATGTAACTTGGTTTAAAGGCAAGCCTGCCCATGCTAGCCCTACTCCCATCATATTTTTCTGCTCCTGTCCGCAATGTTATAATCCTAATTTTCGATTCATCCCGACAAGCCTAAGCAATTCGCCTCACAAGCATATTAAAACCCAAAACTTTTGAATTCAAACTCCTTAATTTTGCTTCAAGATAAAAATTCCAGTGAATATAAATTAAAATCACCAATATTTCACTTGATAAACTTCAATCGCACCTTTAAATGAATCCCTATACCCTTTTCTTGCTTTTTCTCAAGTACTGACAAAGATATTTACACAAATTTTCCAATGTTTCCCCAGTTATATTCTCAATAAGCAAAACATTTCATATTCCTTTGAATCTTTGATCAACTTTGACTTTCATAACACTGCAGCCAGACCAAGATTTGCCATGCGTTCACACCAAAATACACAGAACCACAAGAAAATACCACTGCAAAGCAAATGCTGAAGCTACAGGCTGAAAAAATAGAACCATAAAGCAGAAAAGCTATGTTACAAATAGAGAGAAAGGGGAATGCAAGACTTTTCAACTAAGGCAACAGACATGATAGGCACAGATGGCACATCATTCAGCCAACCAAAAGACCAAGAGAGCAATTGGAAGCACAATCATATGAACTACTGCGAACCCATATAATGATTAAAGAACCTTGCAAGCAACTTACCAACATGACCAATGAACACAACATTCAAATGGTTTTTCTCATCTGTTATCAGATCGTCTTGATCTTCCACTGAAGGAATTTCCTTATCTGTCAAAACATTAGTAAATGCCATCAGCATAAGAAAATGGAAATTCCAAATTTAATTAACAGAAACTTGTCTAATTTTGTGATAAAAAATCCAAATGCAACTATGTGAGCAAATGACTTGCTAAAAGTGAAACGTCCCAATTACCTTTAGGCTGAGAATGGGCAGGCTGTGCCTTAACTTCACGCTTTGGACCTGAAACTAACAAGGTGAGAAAAAAAAATTAGTATGCTTTTCACCTATAGTTCAAGTTTAGCAACCATGTGAGCGTGGGTGTGTGGTAAAGCAAGAGGCAGCAAGGATCAAGGAAACCACGCAACAAAGAATGCAGAGCTATTACAATTTCTAGGTCTCCTCACTAACGTAAGCAAGAAATAACTTACTACCAAAAGATACAAAATCACTTCGACAACAAATTTAGAATTGTCAGGATGGACGTAGATAAGAAGCTTACAAATAGTTAGAACCACAAACTTCTCAAAAAAATCCAAAACGATAAGCAGCTCCTATGGTGCTAAGTCAGTAAGCAATGACAGTTATACTTGGCATAAACTGGATGTAGCCATTGAATATACTACTTGGCATAAATTGAATGTAATATATACAGACAACCTTTGCTTGCCATCTATCAAGCAAATTTAATTATTCATTCAAAACCTAGTGAGATGAAACAAACCAAAGCAAGAACACTTTCCATAAGCTGGCATTTGCCCCAAAAAAACTGCATAAAGAAGTGCATACAAGTTTTTTCAAACCTATAACTTTCTTTTTTAATAACCCCCTCCCAAAAAAAAATTGCCAGTTTGGTGACACATTCCTTGATCAGTGATATTGACTAGTCTCTAAAGTGACCAGTAAACTTAGGTCAAGGAAAAATAAGTGACCAGAAAGCGATTAAATTAAAAAAAAACAACGAACAGTGGTGATTATAGAAGCATTCCTAAGTCAAAAAGGGTTAAAGTTCTAAAATACAACACGTTTTATAGGGACTAATCAAGGGACGAAAGGTGCTATAAGGGAGTAAAATAGCGTATAAAATATCTTCGAAGCAAAGCTATAAAATAGCGCATAAAATTCATGCGTGTGAAAGCAAAAGCAGGTTGATCTCAAGAAATAAAGCTTCGAAGCAAAGCTAGAGAATGCGGAAAGAAATGGGATCGAAGGGAAAAGAAATACAGAAATAAGTCTTATAAGTATAAATTATGTTACTTTTCGAGACAGATGAAAATTGTATTTCGAACGGATCAGAAACAAAAGGATAGGTAAGGAACTAAAAGCAAAAGAACCAACCACATTTTTACTACCAACCTTCATCCATCTTAGCAGAATTCTCAACTTCTGGCTTTGCCTCCTCCGGATTAACAACACCATTATTGTCTTCTGTTAAATCTCAATAACAGGTTGGACTCAAAAGATTCAAAAAATAGAAAAGAAAAGCGCTAAAACATAGTAAAAACAAAGAAAATGAAAAATTCAACATGCCTTTCGATTACCTGTTGAATCAAGCTGTAGAGAACGGATGTCCTCCTCAATATCTACCATTAAAAACAAATTGAAAAGAACATTGACATCAACACCCCAAGTTCCTCACAAATTTATAAATCAGTATCCGACTACTAGCACAGTCATAGTAGCTAGATCAGTATGACACAAACAAAAGCCATGCCAAAACAAGAAAAGACGCAGTTTGATTGTAAGTCGATCACCCTACTAATCAACCCGGCGATAAATGAAGCCCCGGAGACGGAAACGAACACGGCAACAACAACGGAGAAAATAACCAATGGTTTTTCAAAAATCACCAAAAGATGACCCGAAGCATATTCATGTGAATTACAGCTAACGCACAGATCAAATACCAATTTCGATAAAATATAACCATGCAGATCTAAAACAGATTAATTTCAAGAGATGAATGGATTGAATAAGAAAGAAACAGATAAGCACATATTCGATATGGCAGAGAAATTACGTACCCATGGTGAGAGGACACAGAATTCTCAGAGACAAAGGTTGTAGTGAGCACGCAACTAGAGCCCGAGAAAGCGAGCAAAAAAGGGCAGACGGTGTGTGGGATTTTGTTCTGGAAGGTACTGCGCTATGCTGCTCTTTTCTCCCGCCCGGTCCGAGTTCGACCACAAGATCCGGTTATTCTCCCAAGCCGACGCGTTCCTTCTCCGCGGTAAACATGTCCTAGGGTTTTTCTTTACCGCGTGAAGTAACACATTTCCATCACACCTTGGAGGGATATTTCCCTTGAGACAATTGAATGAAAAAATATTAATTTGAATTAGTTTGTGTTCTTAAAACTACTCAATCTTTACAAAATTATCTTTAATTAAAAATAATGGATTCTAACATAATTTGACCCATATATGTCGCTCCATTTATTTATTACAATCAATTGTCTATAATCTATATTAAGAACATTACTAAAAGAAGCATCAATAGCTTTATTAGTTTTGTAAACCAATCTATAATTCTATACATATAATTAAGAATATAAAAACTTTTGGAATGTGACTTAAAACTTGGAATGGAGGAACTATTGTTGTTGGTATGGGAAAAATACATACTATCTCTTATCTTAAGCATAAGACCTTGTTTATAGTTTATAAATGAGGTCTTATAAATAGGACCGATGGTAGTATTACATATCTAATATTCAGTAGTATCCATATGAATTAATATTAGTGTAAGCGCACTAATGTGTTGTATATAAAATATAAGTCATAGTTATCAAAAAAAAAATTATAAGCTGTAAATTTATAGGAAGTCGTTTTTTAACATTTACAATTTTATACATAAATAACCTCTCTAACATTTAAAACTAATAATAAATCCTCTAACTTTTCAAGTCTATACAATAACCCCACATTATATCAATTGTATACCCTCAAACTTTTATTTTTCATGTGCACATAATATAACCCCCTCATTTTAAGTTATATACAAACAAATTTCTTAAACTTCAAATCATTTACAAATAAATAATAAATACAGTTCATAGTAAGAAAGTTGTCTGCATATGTGTAAAACAGTAAGAGTTTAAAAATATTTATTATAAAATAAAGTTATTTACATATGACATGAATTTCATGGGTTTTTTCGTATTATCATACCATTATTGTAAGATTATGTGTAATTTTTTCATTATCTTACCTTTTTATATCTTTCTATTGAATTTCAATGTTACAAAAATAAATGTAATTTTTTCAAAACATTTAGGTTCAGTTAGGTATGACGCATTTTTAAAAAAGAGGTAAGGATTTATATCACAATTGAGAAAACCTATTTAAATAGTATTGGATATAAGAAATTGCTTGTTACTTTTTTTTGCTAAAGCATAGGTATCCTTCTATTAGAGATAATTTTATTTGAGGTACTATTAATTACTAAATATAAGCATCTTTTCTAACGGATAAATTATTTATTATGTGTGATTAGACAAATGTATATATGCGAGGCGCACCTGTTTACCGAGACTTTTCTTCAATACTCGGGCAACCCAAACTTTGGCAAAGGAAAGGGGCCCTGCTTTCGAGCCCTCATTGTTGATTGTCGATGAGAACATTAGAGGGCCCAATAGCCTATTCATAAAAACATAGGAAAAAAGGTTTGGTGTGAGAAAAGGAAAGATGACAACGACAGCAACAGGTACATGTTGAACTTCAAAATAACAAAAAGATAATGTTGTCATATCAAAATCTTTACAACAATAGTTACTACTTTTACAAGAATAGTTAGCATTACTTATTTGATATTTTAAAATTTAATAGGTATTTTATGATTATTTTTCTTATGAAAAATAATTCTCTTAATCCGAGTTAGCATGGTCAGTTTTTGGTTTTTTTTTTTTGTTTCAAGTTAGGAAGTTTATTTTTCATAAAAACAAAATAAGATGTAAATTGTCTTGGGAGATCATCAGTCAATTTGAATTAAAATGATTTGAGGAGTTGTGTTTTCATTAGATGAAATTTACGTAATGCATGACTCTTAAATACTATATCTGATCCTTATATAAGAGTTATCTGAAGATTGAATTTAGTCATGAATATAAAACCTCAATCTAATTTGTCCCTCAAATTTATAATACATTTTTTAAAATCTGGTTGCTCATAATCTTCCTTCAAATTTGTCCAACACATCTCTGATTGATAATGTTAATCGTGAGGATTGGACTATAGCTCTTCACATAATTAAATTGCGACAAAGGAAAATGGCGGTCATGGGTTTCTTTTCAAGGTCATCCTCTACAATCTTTTCAATGGATTGCAAAAAATAGAGGAGGCATTGTCCTTTTATTTCTATCATTTTTTTTCCTTGGCTAAATGTTGAAGTTATTAGCTCTTTTCATGCATCTTTTTTTGATTTATAGGTACTTATAGATCGCTCACCAATAATATTATCATATTAGTAGCAAAATTCAAACCCACGACTTTGTGAGTTATGAATTAACTTTTTATCAACTAAACTAACTCTCAGTGGCTGGTTATTTCTATTCCTCATATCATAATACATTCTTTCCACCAAATGCCGGTAATATGGCCTAAGCACATTGGTGGACGACTAACTCTTTCAAGCACTATTCTCTTTAGGACCAGACTTGGAGGTTTAGATCAAAAAAGACTCCTCGGCCCGCCTTTATAAGCTCTTGAAAAACAGACTTTTCGAGGAGAAAACTAGGCCTGGGCCCAATATTAATTTTTTTAATCTGAAAAATTGAAACTAATGACCTAAAAATATAAACATGATTAAATACGTCACTTCCTACTTGCAAGACCAACAACAACAAGCCTTATCCTACTAGGTGGAGTTGGTTATATGAATCACACGATGCCATTGTGCTCTGTCAACAACCCAATCTTTAGATATGTTGTTGACCAGGAAGTCTCGTTCAATGATCTCATTGAGCGTTCTTCTCGGTCTTCCTCTGCCCCTTTTTATGAGACTCCATACCGTCTAATCTACCCTCCTCACCGAGACCTTGAATAGTCTTCTCTGCACATGTCCAGACCATATTAAGAGATGTTCAACCTTTTTTTTTTATAGATGTCACACCGACTCTTGTTCTGATATTTTCATTTTGAATCTTATCTTTTCTTGTATGACTACACATCCATCTCAACATCCTCATTTCTACTACCCCACTTTGTGCTCTTGTTTTCTCTTTATCGCCTAACATTTACTACCGTACAACATAGCTGGTCTTATAACAGTCCGATATAATTTTTCCTTAAGCTTCTCATGTACCTTCTTATCGTAAATAACTTTGGTAGCTTTCCTTCACTTTAACCAGCCAGCTTGTATTCTATGAGAAACGTCTCTATCAATTTCACCATCCTCATGCATAATAGATCCTAGGTATTTAAACTTTGATACTTGAGGAATGACTTAATCCCCCATCTTTACCTCCAAATCACTATGACCTTGCCTCCCCCTAAAATTGCAATGTATATATTTTGTTTTGTTCCTGCTCAAGCGAAAACCTTTCGACTCTAAAGTCTTTCTCTATGACTCCAATCTTGAGTTGATCTCTTCTTTTGATTCTGTCATGAGGACTATGTCATCCATGAAAAGCATACACTTAGAGATTTTTTTTGAATAAGCTTAGTTAGAACGTCCAGAACAATATTAAACAAGTAAGAACTCAAAGAAGATCCTTAATGTAGGCCAATCTTAATGTGGAAGCCCTTTGTCTCACCTCCAAGTGTTCTTACACTAGTAGTTACCCGCTCATACATATTTTGTATGGCTTTGATATAAGCAACCTGTACACTTTTTTTTCCAAAGCCTTCCAAAGTTCTTCTCTTGGCATATGATCATAAGTTTTTTTCAAGTCAATAAAAACCATATGTAAATCCCTTCTTTTACTCCTGTATCTTTCCATTAACCCCTTAGTAAATAGATTGCTTTAGTTATGGATCTTCCTAGTATAAATCCAAATTGGTTTTCTGAAATAGAAGTCCCTAACCTCAACCTATGTTCAATTACTTTTTCCCACAACTTCATCATATGGCTCATAAGTTTTATTCCTCTGTAGCTTGCACATTTTTTAATATCTCCTTTATTCTTGTAAATAGGGAGCGTGAAATTTCATTAAAAAGCTTGGTTAGCCACAGTTCACTCTTGTTACATAAACATTTCCAAACTTTAATAGGAATACCATCAGGCCTAACGACTTTACCATTATCCATTTTCTTGAGAGCTGCCTTAACCTCTCCGATACGGATCCTGTAGTAAAAAGCTAAATTCTGATTATCTTCGCTAATTAGCAAATCCTGTAAGTTCTGAGTCGCACATTTGTTTCTCTCATTAAACAACTTGTAAAAGTAAGCCTCTCATATGTCCTTAATATCACCATCAATAACTAAAACTTTACCATCTTCATCCTTTATACACTTCACTTGGTCTAGATATCTCTTTTTCCTCTCCCTTTGCTTTGCAATCTTGTAAATATTTCTTTTCCCCACTTTTCTCTAGCCAGTCCCAAGCCTAGATAAAGGAGGAGGGTTGTGTTAAGCCCTAAATAGCCAATATAAAAACTCGTTGAATCTCATGAATATGGATCCTGCTTGTAAGACCATTTGCCCTGTGAAAGTTAGTTGTTTTTCCTTGTAAATAGAATAGCTTTTATTCATTGTTTAGTGTATATGGGCTTATTTTCTGGCTAGGCCGTATTGCTTAATATAGGCCCTCTTGAGATGTTGTTTACTTTCTGTTGTAATCTTGGGCTCTATAAATCAAAGTCCCTACTCAGGATTGATTTGAGTCCAATAGATATATAATTGTTTTTCCCAAATTAATGAAGTCCCCCATTTTTGTTTGGTGTGTTAGAAGGGTTGGGGGGTTCTCACATGGTATCTGAGCCGAAGGTTTTCCTTCTACCTTCATGTAAGCCCTAGAACCAAGTCCAGTTTCTACCCTTTGCACCAGTGAAACCCTAATGGCAGAAGACAAATCAGCTAAAGAAAACCTACCATTTTCACATCCTTTGTTCTTGCATCCATTCGACACATAGAGGGGTTCGATCATTCATCATGTCCTCACAGGCACCGAGAACTACATGGTATGGAGTAGAGCAATGAAGATTGCACTGATAGCAAAGAACAAGCTAGGTTTCATGGATGGAGCCTGTAAAAAAGAGCAATCAAGATTAATCATTGCACGATCAATGGGAACACTACAACACTGTAGTGATTTCTTAGATTCTAGGGTTGATTTTGATAGAATTGGTAAATGGAGTAATATTATTTCAGAACGCACATGTGGATCGACCTGAAAGAGCATTTCGACAAAAAGAACGGGGCTCACATTTTTGCCTTATACCGTGATATTACTTCCTCAAGGCAAGGATCTATGTCGGTTTCTGCATATTATTTGAAGCTTAAAGAGCTATGGTAGGAACAATCGGTTTTGGTCATACTACCGTCTTGTACTTGTGCAACATCCAAGAATTATGCATAATTGATTCAAGAACAAAAACTACTTTAATTCTTACTCAGATTGAATGAGTCATATTTGCAGGCTCAAAGTTCGATACTGTTGATGAATCCTTTACCATCTGTCAATGAGCCATATTCTATGATAGTACAAGATGAGACTCAGAAGTTGACTGGGTATAGAGGGAAGAATTCACCAGCAAAAGGCCTTGCTATGATGGCTAGAGGGCATAGCTGTGGCAGGGGATGGGGACGCAATGACAATATAGAGTGTTTTCACTGTCACAAGAAAGGACACATGAAAGAAAATTGTTACTAGATCATTGGGTATCCAGCAAATTTCAAAGGCAATAGAGGTAAACAGAACAAGGAGACTAGTCGAGGTCCTCCTTCTGATTTGACATCTAATCTAGAAGCACATACAAATGAGGCAATCACTGTGGCACCAAGTTTTACACATGAACAATACCAGAAAATACTCGAACTGCTTCAAAAAGACTCAGAGACAAAAGTTCACACCCTTACGGGTATAGGTTTGACTATTCTTAACGCTCACAATTATTTTCATTCTACTTGGATTTTAGACTTTGGGCCCACTACCCACATGGTAAGTACTTTAGATCTGTTAGAGGAATATCAAATTTATAATGGACTAATTAAATCTATAAAAATACTTGATGGTAATTGTGTTCCTATAATCGATATAGGAAAGGCGAGAATTTATGACGACATCATTCTGGATAATGTTTTGTATGCCCCCGAACTTAAATTCAATCTCATCTCCATATCAAGACTCACAAATGAACATAATTGTATGGCTTCTTTCTTCCTTGACCTATGTTTGATGCAGGGCCTCTGGGATAGGAAGATGACGCTGATTGGTAGAGAATACTATGGCTTATATGTGTTGAAAATTGCAAGGAATCATCATTTTGTCAATGTTGTTCAAAATAGATATGGCATTCAAAACTGTACTGACATACCTTTGTGGCATAAAAGGCTGGGGCATGCCCTTTTTTTTGTGATGCATCACCTAGACTTTGTAATAAACTCTGACATATCCCTGAATAAAAGTTGTGATGTTTGTATTCAATCTATGGAGACAAAGTTTCCTTTTACCTCTAGCCGCATTCAAACCAACAAATGTTTTAAACTTTTACATATCGATGTTTAGGGTCCATGTAAGACTCCAACCCATCATGGATATCAATACTTTCTTACCATTGTAGATAATTACTCAAGGGAAACTTGGATTTTTTTGATGAGGAATAAGTCTAATTCTACCTTGCATATCAAGCACTTTATTGCTTATGTTCTAACTTAATTTAGGACCCAAGTTAAAAGAATTAGGAGTGATAATGGGACTGAATTTAAGAATAATGAACTGAAATCTTATTTTTAGCAAATTAGGATAGTCCATCAAACTTCTTGTCCTTATACTCCTGAGCAAAATGAGGTAGTTAAAAGAAAACATAGGACCATAATACAATTAACTAGAGGCCTCATGTTAGAATCCAACATACCTGTGCGTTATTGAGGGGAATGTGTAAAGATGGCTGTATATCTAATTAATAGAATTCCCTCTAAGATATTAGGTTATAAGACCCGTTATGAGAAAGTCTATGGAAAAAAGCCTGACCTAAATCATTTGAGAGTTTTTAGTTGTTTAGCTTATGCCACTAATCTTAACATTTTTGACAAATTTCAATCTAGAGCCATCCTTTGCATATTTCTAGGATATCCTGAGAATCAAAAGGGATTTCTCCTCCAGAATCTCAATAGCAAAAATATTTTCATCAATTGACATGTTAGTTTTGTTGAAGAGAAATTTCCTTTTAAATATGTTATAAATAAAGAGCAAGGGGGAGTGAATCAAGTCTTAAGAGAAATGTTTTGGTCTGAACCAGAGAGCATATTAATTGAAAATAATCTGGGTCAATCTATCACCTTTAATAATAACAATGACACTGAACAAAGTAATTTTGGGGAAACAGTGAATATCCTAGAATACAATGATGACTTTAAAGGTAATTCTGATCAAAATACTGCTGCAAGTCAACCCAAACCTGTTCGAAATAGAAGACTGCCTATATGGTTAAAGGACCATGTCCTCTCTACTGTTGCTTCCCAAGATAAGGTGAAACATCAAGGTAAATGCAAATACCTTATCCAAAATTACATTTCATATGACTATTTCTTCTAATTATTTATGTTTTTTTCCTCCATCAATTCTGAAACTGAACCAAGTTGTTATGAGGAGGCTGCTTTAGATGAGAAATGAGTTAATTCAATGAAATATTAAATAATTGCACTTGAAAATAATAAAACTTGGGATATTGTGCCTTTGCCTAAAGGAAAGAAACCTATAGGATGTAAATGGGTTTACAAAATTAAATACAACTCTAATGGAAGTGTTGATAAATGTAAGGCTAGATTGGTAGTAAAAGATTATAGTCAAAGAGAAGGAATAGACTATCCTAAGACCTTCTCACCAATTGTTAAAATGTTTATAGTTCGGTTGGTTCTTAAACTGGCAGCAACGAATAGGTGGAATCTCCACCAAATGGATGTCCATAATGCTTTTTTACAAGGAGATTTGAACAGGGAAGTTTTTATGAAAGTCCCTCAAGGTTTTAAAAGTAAAGAGGAGCATATGGTTTGCAAACTGAAAAAGTCTCTCTATAGTTTGAAACATGCTTCAAGACAATGGAATAAAAAATTGTTTAGAGCCTTAATAAGAGGAGGATTTAAGCAAATTAAAAATGACTATTCTCTATTTGTTAGAAATTACCGTGATAGTGTTGTATTGATCCTAGTATATGTTGATGGCCTTTTGATTACTAGTAGTTCTGAAAGAGGGATTTAGCTTGCAAAAACTCTCTTATACAGTAACTTTAAAATCAAGGATCTTGGTTTAATGAAATATTTTCTTGGCATGTAAGTGGCAAAATCTGAAACAAGTTTAGTGCTATCACAAAGGAAATATGTGGTTGACATGTTGGCTGAAATTGGGATGAGGGGATGCAAGCCCCTTACAATCCCAATGTCACAAATCTGAAGTTAATGCCATATATTGAAGGAAAGACAAGCAAGGATGAATTGCTAAGGAGACCTAAAAGATATGGGAACTTGATAGGTAAGTTAATTTATTTAACTATGACACATCCTAATATCTCCTTTTCTATATAGACTCTCAGTCAATTCATGCAATCTCCTACCAAAGCGCATATGGTAGCCGCAATGTGAGTCATGAGATACTTGAAAGGTACCCTTGGTCTAGGAATCTTCATTAGCTCTTAGGGAAAGCGAGAACTCCAATGTTACTATGATTCAGATTAGGCCTCATGTGGAAAGCGAGAACTCCAATGTTACTTGCTAAAGTTTGGAGAATCCTTGGTAATGTGGAAAACAAAAAAGCAAAGCACTATTTCAAAGTCATTTGCAGAAGCCAAATATCAGGCATTAGGTATGGCAACTTCAGAAATTATTTCGGCTTTGGGACTCTTACATGATATAGGCATCTTCTACAATGGGCTAGTCAATATTTTCTGTGATAGCCAAGCAGCTATTCACATTGCTACGAATCTAGTATATCATGAGAGGACTAAACACATTGAGGTGGATTGCCACTTCATAAGGGAAAAATGGGAATCAAGGCAAATCGATATGATACATGTGCGCTCTTATAAGCAGCAAGCGAATACGTTGACTAAAGCTGTCACAGGGGAAGTATAGAGGAGATTATTGAGCAAGTTAGGGACTGTTGACTTGTTTTGTCCCAAAATTGAGGGGGAGTGTGAAAGTTAGAGAGTTGTTTTTCCTTGTAAATAGGACATTTTTTATTTATCGTTTAGTGTATATGGGCTTATTTTCTGACTTGGCCATATTGCTTAATACAGGCCCTCTTGAGATGTTGTTTAGTTTTTGTTGTAATCTTGGGCTCTATAAATCAGGGTCTCTACTCAGGATTGATTTAAGTCTAATGAATATAGAATTGTTTTTCTCAAATTAATGAAGCCCCCTATTTTCCATACAGTGTGTTTGGTGTGTTAGAAGGGTTGGGGATTCTCACATGCCCAATATTAAATTCTTGTCGCAACCATATTATATTAGAAAACCAAATGGATACTCCCATTGCCTTCGAAAGCAAACTCAAGGGTGTGCTGCTTGAAAATGACCGGTCCACTAAGAAGGTAAAGCTAAGAGATAATCAAGAGGCCAATGACAATATGGAAGCTGATTGCTCTGATATCAAGACTCATGTTTCTGCTACCCTGTTTCTAATTTCGTTCCTGAAACTCAAGTAGCAGCAGATGCTATTATTATCGATGGGATGAACATTGACAAGCCAGGTCCCTCTTTCAAGGATAAACTACTCAATGCGGATAAGAATCCCATTAAAGAAGAGGATGAAGTAGTTCTGCAACAGGGAGATGTGAGCATTGGGATGAATGGAAATATTCTGATAGTGAACCTTGCTGCTCACATTCTTGATACTCTCAACAAAAAGATGGGATTTGCTGCTGTGGTTAAGCTCCTGGGACACTCTATTGGTTACCGTCAACTCCGAACCCAACTCCAAAATATTTGGAAGCCGATTCGGAAATTTCAACTTACTGATTTAGATGACGATTGCTTCCTTGTTAAATTCAATAATGATTTGGATCTCCAAAACACTCTTATAAATGGTCCTTGGGTTATTTTTGGTCACTACTTGACTGTTCAACCATGGAGTTCCCTGTTTAGGCCTCAGGAACATGTTGTTAATCAGGTTGTAGGCTAGATAAGGTTGCCTCGTCTACCAATCAGATACTACCATAAGAATATCATCTGCTCCGTCGGTAGTGTTTTCGGTGAAGTTATAAGAGTAGACTATAACACTGATTCAGGAGACGAGGAAGTTTGCTTGCTTGTTGTTATCATCGACCTCACCAAGCCTCTTACATCCAAGATTCAGGTTGATGGTGAGACTATCTATGTTAAATATGAAGAACTACCAACAATATGCTTTCATTGCAGACGGTACAGCTGTCTTGAAACTGCTTGCCCAAAAAAATGCAAGTAGAAACCACTCTTCCACCAAAGCAAAGTCTGCCAGAACCAAAGCGCGTGTAAGAACCCATTTCAGATACGCGTGAGACAGCTCAGTTCGGCACTTAGATGCAGGTGCAATGCAGGAGACGCACATATGTCAGAGGAGGCAAAAAAGAGGACAGAAAGGGCAACAACAGTGTTTTGACAGCCTCAAGGTTTGAGGTTCTGAATAAAATGACAACTTTTGGTGAGCAGCAACACAAGGTGTACGAAACTGTCAGACAACCTTCAAATGGTGACTCCATCATTTCAAGACGTAAGAACAAGGAACAAAAAGTTGCGAAAAAGGTGGAACCTGATAATAAACAAAAGAAAATCTCGAATAACTCCCAGTAAAGATAGTATTTTCAATTCTCTGTACTATAAGACCACAGAAGCACCTACGATGCTAGACCCCGCTTGTAATACTGTCATTATAGTTGATGATGATCGTGTTCCCATACGAAGGCAAGACAATCACGGCCCAACCTCTCACTTGGGTCAAAGCTCTAAAGCCTACTTATATGAAGTGAGTCACAATGAAATTTTGCCTAAGCCACATGATCCAATTTCAAAAAGCAGGGGAGTTAAATTATCTTCTGGGCTTCACATTCACAACCTTGGAGCTAAGCCCAATGAGAACACACATGGCCCTTCTATCAGAGCAATGAAAGACATTGCTAGAGGACTGTAGGATGAGCAACCTGATAGTTTTAATAAGGAATTAATTGCTATGCTTGTTAAGGGAGTTGATTTTGCTTCTGTCCCTTCGCATTAATTGTTCTTTTTATGTCAATCATTACTTGGAATTGTTAAGGAGCCTTTGACAAAAGGTTTCCTTGTATTTTCAAATCTTTGATTGCTAACTATAGGCTTGAAATTTTTGTTATAGCAGAGCCGCGTATCTCAGGCGTTAAGGTAGATAGAATCATAAAGAAGATTGGCTTTCACCATTCAAACCATGTAGAAGCCGTTGGTTTTTCAGGCTGAATTTGGATTTTTTAGACAAAAAAAGTGGAGGTAAAGGTTCTCTGTAATCATCTCCAATTCATACATATGCAAGTCACCTATTTGGCAGAGAAAATTTCTTTCTTGTTCACTGCGATATATGGGAACCCGCAAGCTAAGTTTAGAAAATTACTCTGGCATGATCTCTCTACTCTGGCATCAAATTTAAATACTCCATGGCTGTTGGCTGGTGACTTTAATGCCACTCCTCATGGTACAGAGCGTAAGGGAGGCACTAATCGGGTATCTCGAGGATGCAATTTGTTTAAAGCTTTTATGCACCAATATGGTCTTCTGGATATGGGATTCAATGGTCCTAAATTCACTTGGAGGCCTTTTAGTCCGTCTTGAGAGGGCCATTTGCAATCAATCTTGGTATAATTTATTTATTGCTAATAAATCCCTATTTTAATATATTATTTAATGTTTTTTTGGGGATTTATTAATTAAAGTGGAATAATTTACATTGATTGTAGATATTTTGAATCAAATACTGGTGGCACAAAATTAGAAATTTAAAAGAAAATCTTATCATCTTTTATCTCTTTTTAAATAATTGATTTTGGGCTTTATGATAGTATCTCAATTTATCTCTTGCAGGCCTCAGAAAAGGAAATAAACATAGAAGGAAAGTTGAAACAAAAGGAAAAGAATTAAAAAAAAAGAAAAAAAATCAAGTGATGGAAGCCACGGATTTGCATTAGGTTATTATATTAACCTAATCATCAATTGCCATAGGAGGAGGCTATATATACAATAACGCTGCACGCACACGAGGACGACCAATACCCTTCCCTTCACACATACACCACCGCCGCAACACTTCAATTTCAATCTTCCAAATTCATCTTTCTTCTCCTCCATCTATCCTCCATGGCTACTGAATCTTTAGCACGAGTTGTAGCTTGGTTCAAGACTATGAGAGGCTGAGTTCGCTATGCTCTTTGGGATTGAATTTAATGACTTGAGTTTGGGAGCTACAAAGGGGAGTTTAATTCTAGTCCTTAGTTTAGACTATTTTGTTGATGATTTCTGGTTTGAAATTTGTTATGTTTGGTTTAAAGCTAAAAGTTGCTAGTTGTAATTCTTGGTTTAGATTGGAATTGCTGAGATTTGGATTGGTATTTATAAGTTTGAGTACTTGGTTTATACATATATTTATGTTTATGCCTTTGTTAATTCATTGTTAGTGTGATTTTTATGCGAGTTTATAGAAATAATGCTTGAAGTGAATTTAACAAGTAATTAATGTTTAGTTGAGTATTAATTTAAAAGGAATAACTTATATAAACCAGTCTTAACCACTTAAGTTACTCTCATATCATTAAACAAGTTAGGATAGTCATTGATTCATTCCTCAAGAGCATTCTCGTTATTGATTTCTTACAATTCAAATTTGCATTTTTCATTCTTTCTTAAAAATACAAAAAAAAAAGTAGTTTAGATTTATTTCTTACTTTCTTAATTAGTTTTATTAATTGAAAAATCCTTTTTCAACCCCTCCTTTCAATTCTCTGTCACTTAATTAACTAATGAATTAATAAAAAGCTCCTCAAGAGACTCGACCCGAGTTATGCTTTACTGCATAATTTGGTTTTATTTTTTATTTAACCCAAGGCGACTAAAAAGGTTCAAATCAATTGCTAGTCGTGTGGAGCATTTGGCAAAAATCTTATCTGATCATAGACCTATTCTCATTAATTTGGGCCTTCATAAGAAGCCCAATTTGATTGAAAAGCCTTTTAAGTTTCTGGCTTCCTGGCTTACACATCTAGATTTTTCAAATATGGTGCAACGATCTTGGGCTTCAGAGAAGGATATCTTAGAAAATCTGAAATCTTTCATCTTAAAAACCCGGCAATGGAATACTGAGGTTTTTAGGGCAATAAGAAAAAGGAAGAAAATAATTATCTTGTGTCTTCAGGGGGTTCAATGCAAACTTGAAGATAATCTTTTTTCTAAATTCTTATTTGAGCTGAATCAAACTCTTAGAGAAGAATATGAAGACATAGGCTTTCAAGAAGAACTTTTATGGCTCCAGAAATCCTCTTCGGATTGGATCTGTTTGGGGGATCGAAACACATCTTTCTATCACACCAAGGCTTTGATTAGAAGACGCCATAACTGTGTTACTCAGTTGAAAAATGCACAATGTGATTGGATCAATGATGAGGACCAGCTTTCTCTCGTGGCTCATGAGTTCTTTGTGAATTTATATCCTTTTGAAGATCCCCACTTTACTCCGCCTACTCTCTGAGGTGCTTTTTCGCCTATCTCCCCTTCTGACTTCGATGTTCTAGATCAATTAGTCACTTCTGAGGAAGTTAAGCAAGCTCTTTTTGAGATGAAACCTCTTAAATCCCCTGGAATTGATGGCTTACATGCCATTTTCTTTCAAAGTCAATGGAATATAATTGGTTATAGTCTTTTTTCTTTGGTTCGTAATCTATGGCTGGGTAGCCCTTTGGATCCCTACCTGAATCGTACTCTCATTGTTTTAATTCCAAAGGTCAATAGTCCCAGCTCAATCAGCGAATTTCGACCCATAAGTTTGTGCTTTGTGGTTTATAAAACCATCACAAAGGTTATTGCTAACAGACTCCGTCGAATTTTGCCAAATATCATTAGCCATTATCAATCCAGTTTCATTCAAGGGAGGAGTATCATTGACAACATCATCATAGCTCAAGAAGTTGTCCATTCCGTGAGAAAGAAGCAAGGTAAAGGAGGATGGATAGCAATAAAAGTGGACCTTGAAAAAGCCTTTGATAGATTAAGATGGGATTTCATTGAAGATACTTTGTATGATGTTGGTTTGCCAACAAAAATGATCAATTTAATTATGGGTTGTATCACTACTCTAAGTATGCAGGTACTTTGGAATGGTAAAGCCACTTATTCCTTTGTGCCAATGAGGGGAGTTAGGCAAGGTGACCCTTTGTCACCTTATATCTTTATCCCTTGTATAGAGCGTCTTTCACAGATGATTAGTGGTTAGGTTGATAAAGGAGACTGGAAACCATCAAAACGGGTCGTAAAGGTGTTTCTCTTTCTCATCTCTTTTTTGCTGATGATCCAGTTATCTTTGGGAATGCTATTACATCTCAAGTGGCGATAATTAAGAAAACTTTACATGATTTTTGCTGCTTCTCTAGACACAAGATTAGTCAATCAAAAACCAAGATCTATTTCTCTAAGAATGTCCCTTCCAATCTTAGATGAACTATCTGCAATGACTTGGGCCATCAGCAAACTGAATCCCTTGGCAAGTATCCAAGTGTGCCTTTAGTCACTAGTAGAATATCTTCAAAAACTTATAGATACATCATTGAAAGACTACAATCTAAGCTTGCAGGTTGGAAAAGTAAATCCTTGTCTCTGGCTAGTCCTATTACCTTGGCCAAATCAATCTTAACTTCTGTGCCCCTCTACACCATGCAGAGCATCTTGCTTCCCTCCTCTTGTTGTAATGAAATTGAAAAAATCATCAGAAAATTCATATGGGGTTATTCAGAGGACCATCGTGGAATCAATCTTGTCAAATAAAGCGAATTATGCCAACCTTTGAAGAATGTTGGTTGTGGTCTGCTTAGGCTTGAATCACAGAATAAAGCTTTTTTATCTAAGCTGATTTATAAAATGATCTTAAAGCCTAATCTTCTCTGGGTTCGTGTTCTAAAGGGTAAATATGATCTCAATGATGATATGTTAATTACCAATCCTTGTCCTTGCTCTTCTTATTTCTAGAGGAATCTAGTGAATATGTGGCAAGACACTTATTTTCATGTTAAATAGAAACCTGGTGATGGAAGTAAAATTCGGTTTTGGTAAGACTTTTGGATTAGAGACTATGGCCCTTTGAAGAATTTATCCTTTAGCCTCATAACTAAAAATGATCTTTAACGACCCATTTCTGATTTTATAGATGACTATGGCCAATGGAAGTGGAGCATGTTTCATAATCTTTTATCTCCACATGTCCTCAAAGATTTAACGGCAATTTCGATTGATCAAATTCATGCTCAACCCTATTCCTGCTTTTGGCACTCGACAAAATTTGGAGATTTCACCACCAGATCAGCTTATCATGCTTCAGAAAACCTAAATTGGAACAATACTGAAAAAAAGTGGACCCAGATATGGAAGCTTCCAATGGCTAAGAGGGCACAGACCTTCACTTGGCTTCTTGTTAAAGGGAAATTACTCACTAATGCTGAAAGATATAGAAGAGGTATAACATCAGATCAGAGATGTACTCTCTACTGTGCAGACATAAAAGATCTTAATCATGTCTTTAAGGCTTGTTCTTTAGCTTCCTCAGTGTGGAAGAAAGTTCTCCCAAATGATATGTACATAGATTTCTTTGGGAAAGATATTGCTTACTGGTTAACTCATCGACTGCAACATCCAAACCTAGAGAATTCTTGGAAAATTGGATTTTGCATAACTTGTTGGAAATTATGGGAAGTAAAGAATCACTGTCTCTTTTCCAGTGAGAATTATACTGCTGAAAATATTTTGATAAATATTTGTGCCATAATTAGGCATTCCTTAAAAAGTTTTTCCACTATCAATTTAATCATGTAAATCATGTTGCTTGTACATCGCCTGAATTTGTGTAGTTTATTTTGCAATGAAAATTATCCATTTCATTCAAAAAAACAATTTTTGTCGCAACCAACACACTACAAGTGACGGCACTAAAACAAGCGTAGGAGCATTAACCGGAGCATTAAAAAAGTTTCAAGGATGGAAATAAGGCAAGAGGCCAATAGGTAACAAGCAATTGACTATATAAAATATTTAGCATTTTAAAATATTTTCACATGTACATTAGTTTTAAATGGTTTTTTTAAAATTAAATTTAATATGTTAATATTTGAGAATATTTTATTAACATTTAGGATATTAATTTATCCTTTTTTATTAACTATTTTAAGGTTAAAAAACTAAAAATTAAAGAATTTAATTTGACAAAAAAAACAACATATAGGCGTCAAAGTACAAGTGCATATAAAAAGATTTTTTTTCTTTAGAAAATAACATTAGATTGTGAAATTTTAAAAGTAGCATATTTTAAATACTTTTAAATTTGATATAAAATAATTAAAAGTTATTCCACATGAAAAAGTTAAAAATGGAAATAAAAGAGTATATTTCTTTTTCTAATTATACCCTTATTTAATTATTACTACCTTCGGTTGTAATTATAAGAACTAGTTGATTAATTTGAAGAGATTAAGGAAAGAAGTTAAGTTAGTTATTTGTAATAAACATGTATTTGTTTTTCCTAAAATATCCTTCCCAATCAAGTATATTGATTAAAACTACTATTATTAGAATGACTATCTTAGAAAAAATGCATAAATATAAGAAATAAAATGGATTGATGTCTTATATTTAGGACTAAAATAAAAGTCAAACAAGGTCTTATATTAAGAAGCGGAAGTAATATTAGAAAAAGAGAAAGAATAAAAAAATATAAGAATGACTTGTAAATATAAAAAAAATTAATAAGATAAAATTAAAAAATTATTAATTTAATGTATTTGTTAATATACTAACAAAAATATGTTATAAGCAACTTATACTGTATCAAGAAGCTTTCAGCTTATTTTTATTGGGTTATTTAAAATAACTTATAAACAGTTTTTTAATTATGATTTACAAAATATGAAATAAATAAATATGGGATCAGACCAAAAGAATTTATAAACCCCTTATAAATCATTAATCCAAACTAGCCAATTATTTTTTTGCTCAAAAAAAAAAAAAGAAAACCTAGTCAATTGCTTTCCCCGGGCCATTTTAAATTTTTAATAAGCCATAATTGACCTTTGTAATTTTGTCTTTGTATTCTGGGAAGGTGGCCCCCATGACAACTCAGCGAAAGAATGCGTGTCTAACGGATCAATTTATTTCTTTGCCACCACGTGTAAAAAGCTGATGTTCTCAAAATCAAAATATAGCGTTTCTAATTTTATCCCATCTTCTCCGTACTGTTCAAAATCTATCTTTAGATCTTGGGCTTTCCGTTTCTCAGTTCCCGTGACATCATATTAAATTAGTAGTATTTTTAAAATTCTGTTATTGAAATACTCCCATTTCTATTATAAATATAAGTTTTTTTAATTTTATTCCTATTAACTTAATAAATACAAAGAAGGATAATTTAATAATATTTTTTGAATAAAAATAAATGTAAAAACAATTTATTGAATACGTTTTTTGATGGTATTCGTCATCCTCTCCATTGATATTTGAATCTCAAGATTTACAGCTTCTAAATTTCTATCCTGTCAAGGGCGGAGATTCCAACATGATGAAGTTCTATTCTATGACGTGGAGGAAATCTAGGATGGTACGTACCGAATTCGAGGCATAGGTGAGAACAGGGAAGGGAAACCCAAAGTGAAGACTGAAAAAGAAGACTGTACACTACCGGTAAAGATCAGCGATTAACGTGGTGTGGGTCTCACACGTCTGCTTCTGCAGGTCGCATCAACCTTCTTTCTTTGTCTGGACAAATCAACTGCGAATATTAAATGTGATGAGTTGAATTTTCAAATGAGAGATGATTAAAAAAAATAAAAATGCAAAATCCATAGAGAAAATTGCAAAAAAGCCTTAGAAATTAAAAAATTGTATATAAAGACCCGCTCACAAAAATTATAATTTTCTATTTATCAATTATTGTTAAAATTAATATTAATATTATAGTGGGTCTCTATTTACAATTTTTTTATTTTCAAAATTTTTTTATCATTTTTCCAAAAATATATGTCTAAGACCAAAATTTATGAATTTTTATAACTTGAAGATGATTTAACATGATTAATTATTAATTCATTATTAAAATTAGCGTATTAACATGTAGAAATTTTCTTTACTGTATGCATAATATAGCATAATTTGGAGAAGTGTTTATATAATCTTTAGTCTCTAAAGTTTTTCTCATTTTGATTTTGATTTTAGTCTCTCAAACTTCAAATCATAGGTTTTGACTCTTTGAGAGTAAAATAATTCAAGTTTTAATTGGACTATAAAGACTAACGTTTTAAATAAAGAGAAGCTTAAAAAAATTAAAACTTATAGTTTGAAATTTAAAAAACCAAAACTAAAATAAAAATAAATTTGAAGGACTAAAATTTGTATTAACCCGAATATATCTTGGTTTAACTCTTTTGTAGTTATAAGAAAAGTTCAAACTATTTTACTTTAATTTTAGGAAAAATAGTTTAAAAAATTCAAAATAGAAAAATTATAAATAAAGTCCCATGACAATATTAATATGGGTTTTGACAATAATTTTTACAAACCGATCATCGTGTATAATTTTTTTCTTTCGGCAGTTTGCTATTTTCCCTTAATTTTATATTAGGTTTTGATTGTAAGTAAATCATCAACTTATCAGATAAATTGACCTTTTTGTAAATATATACAAGGCACGTCATGGTAATTGATGCGGACAAGCTATCCGCTGGAAGAAGCATTTCAATTATTAGGTTTTGTTCAATATATGTAGTACTACCTCGTGTCCTTAATATAAGATCTTATTTGATTTTTATTTTGATCCTAAATATAAGACCTCAATTCACTTTGTCTCTTATATTTATATATTTTTTTCCAAAGTAGCCCTTCTAACAATAATAGTTCTAGTCAATACACTTGATTAGCAAGGATATTTTAGGAAAGATAACAAATATTTAAGACAAATAACTAATTCAACTTACTTCCTTAATTTCTTTAAATTAGTCAACTGACTCTTATAATTAGAAGCGGAAGTAGTATTTGTTATACTAGAAGCATTTCCGTTGATTTGATTTGATTTGGAGTTATTGAACATGACGTTTAATGTCTGATTCTGAAATATATTTACCGCTAGCAATTCAATTATTACACACGTCATATTAAAATTTCCAGATCCATCCACCACTGTGCTGTGCTTTGGATTGGTTTTCCTGGTTTTCACTAGGTTTATAGTCCAATGGTACAAATATTGTTGAGCTCAGCTGCAAATGTCTCATTTTGTTTCTGTGAATTATGTCATTCTGAAAGTATTCAAAAAAGAAACAAATTTATCCTAACGGTTAAAAAACACTGTTTTTTTTTTTTGGCCGAAGTTAAAAAACACTGTTGAAATGTTAATATTGATGTGTAATGAGCAACATTACTCTATTTTTAATATTTTTGGGATAACCTTGAATCTTTTTTTAAAAAAACTTTAGTAATATTTCTAAACTAATGGTTTTAGAAATAAACATATAGAGGGGTTTGTTTTGATTTATAAAAAAATATTTTTAAAAAGTATTTTGATAATGTCTAAACAGCCCTTAAGTCAAGGTTCTGAATAATAAATTTGCACCTCAAGGGCTGGTTTGATTAGCTATATAGATAATTCTTCAATCCTCGTTTACGGCATATGAAATGAGAGTCGGGGACTTTTTTTTAAGTGCCAAACTTTCCAAGAACACAAACAAGCCCAAGACAATATATGAGAAATTACGTTCCATTTCTTCCATAACATCAGGCCATGGGTTCGCCTTCAAAGCCGTTGGTACGTATATAAAAAGAAAAACAGAAAAAAAGGGGGGAAAAAAAGAGGACCAATGGGAGTGTGATGTGCTGGAATACTGCACTGCTCAATGTTAGCAAATATCGAGAACAAAAAGGAAGAGGTCACGTGATGATGATAACGCAGAGAGGGAATCTTAAGAAGCCGCTTCCCAAGACGTTTCGTGATAAAGCATCCGAGAAAGTAAAAATGAACAGCTGCCTTCACCAATCCACGTTATTCCCATTATACTCCATAATTATCACCTTCCTTACTCCTCACACTTAATTCATATTAAAACGTAATAATTATAAAGTAATAATGCGGGTTAGCTTGGCCTTTTATGGCCACGGATGGCTGGCGAAAATCGTCTGGCTTCCTTTCCTCACCCGCCTATTTATAACCAGTTCAAGCAAATTAGGTTTCATCTCAGACCGAAGCAGCTAGGGTTAGGGTTTCCTCACCTTATCCCTCAGGGGGATTCGAGAGAGCTTACGGGTCTTTTTCAGTTCTCTTTCCTGCTCTAAGCGAGATCTGAAATGGGTTTTGTGCTTCAGTTACTGTTGCCGTTTTTTAACTCCCCATTTCTGTGAAGAGCGTTAAGCTCAGATGTTTTCTGGCCTGTTTTTCATTTGATTGGAATAGAGATTAGGGTTCAGCTGTGTTAAATCATAGAAGAAGAAGGAGGACATGAATAGAAGGGGATGGTGGGTATGATTAGTGTGGAGTGGAGCTCCTTGAAGTCCAATAGAGGGTCTTGATAGGTTGATAGAGCTGCTAAGTTATGGATCCCAAAGATTTACCCAACTTATTGTGAAAGGGTAGATCTTCGGCTTCCATATCTCGGGAGCTTCATGACCTACGCTTAGATCCTTGTTTGGATTGAAGGGAGCTCTACGCCTCTCTCACTTTTTCATGCTGATTTTGTGCGTCCTGTAATTTTCTTACGGTTCCCTTGCTTAGTTTTTGTCGTACTGATGACTGATGTTTAGTAGTGACTCTATAATCTTCGATTTCTAGGTGGCGTTATTTTTTTTTTGTTGGGGGGGGGTGTTGCTGCAGATTAGATCTGGATTTCCAGGAAGAGACTGGCTAAATAGTGATCCATTCGTTTACAGCTTTCCCAGCTACTAATTAGCTATCAATCTATTGATGCAGATTTTGAACGATGATAGATCTTAGATTGGTTACTTGGATCTTAGCTATCTGTCAATGTGAATCACCATGTGTGTGGGGTTCGGACTAAGATTTCGATCTGGGTTATTCAAGGGCGTCGATCTTTGACTTCTATGCTAATGCGTTTCTGTTGATGTTCTTAATGTAGCTTTTTATGTTCGTGTTTTGCATGTGCTTCTTTGACATTTGCAGGTCCTAATCTATACGAGTTTTCCGATATAATCGGTCGACAAATACGAATGGTTTTCGATCTTGTGGCTTCATATTGTATTGTTACTGAGAGAATAATCTACCATTTGAAACAACCTCGGCATGTTACTTTTGGCCGACGACTACCTAAGCATTGGTGTGCGCATGTCAAAGGGTTGTGTCGATGTTTAATTTGTACGTGATTCTGAAACTGGAGAGAGAGAGAGAGACTGGGCTATCTATTACAGAAGCTCTCATTGTGGTTTGAATTTGCTTTGTTTTATGGGTTTCACTCAGATATTTGAAGTAAATAACGTTTTGTAATGTAATCTCATTTCCATTACCTTACTTTCCAATCCCTATTGGATGCTTCCTGCAAGATCCGATTCTATTTGCATGTAATGTTGTACTGCTTTGCGCCAAGTAAAGTTTCTTGCATTGGATTAATGAGAGCGCCAGGCTTGTTTCGTATGAGATTTGCATGAATGACTGCATCATCTGAACAATTCTGTCCGTGAATCAACTTCTTGTGGCCGGACTCTGGCACAACTCAGACGTCATATTTTCTGGACCTCTCAGATCATTTGCTCGAATGAAATCTATAAATTTGGTTTTTGGTTTTTTGGGCCGGAGAAATATGTAAATTTGATAACCAAGTAATATATATATATATGGAGAGAGAGAGACACGAACATGCATTCACAAAGTTACGGAACGGGATTGTAATGAATCTAACTGTCTTGTAGAAGAAATCCTAGTGTGAGATGTTTTCTTGTTTTTCAATTTTCATCCATAAATTTTGAATCGTGCCTGAAGTCAGCTGTTAATGGCAATAAATTATTTGTACCGTACGAGCTAGAAATAGTTGTCCTTGACTGTAGATGACGAGTCATGGCGACGCTAGCATTGTCATATTTTTCCTCTAGAAGATCTACTTTTTCCTTGTATTATTTTTCCCTCTTGTTTTTTATTATTATTATTTTAATTTCTGGCCAACTGTTTTTTTCTCTCGTTACGAATAAAGCTGGAAGGTAGGTTCTCTGTCCCGCGCTGCTATTGCAATAATGAATAATTAAAAAGCACCATTCTTTTATCGGCTGGTGCCCACTAAAAAATTTGATTTGACTTAAGTTTTTTCTTTTTCTGGGCGGTCATTTTTATGTATTTTAATCAATCGAAAACTTCAAAATTGATGTGATATGATATCAATATTTTTACGCGTATGTTTTTTTCCCCCTAAACAAGGTAAGAATCTGTTCTTAACAGACAGATTCTTGTTAGCATTAAAGGGATTTTCTTTTTAATTAAAATTAAAGCCTTAGACGCTATGAGTAAAGTTACAAATATGGTTGAAAATATATATATACTCTTCACATCTTTAATATAAGAACTATTTAATTAATTTGATTAGATTAAGAAAGTTAGGTAAGTTAGTTAATTATGAGAAATGTGACATGTTTTATTTAAAATATCATAATCATCTTTCTTAATTTTTTTCTTTTCTATTTGATTATGGTTGATGGGGTATTTATGGGGATAATTTAGAGAAAGTTGATAAATATAAAAAATATGTCTTATATTTAGGATAAAAAACAACTCAACAATTAGGTTATGTTAAGGACCGGAAGAGTATATATATATATATATATATATATATATGATCAAACACTAGCAAGCAGTAAATTTTTTCTAAATAATTTTTAACGTGCATAGCTCTACTTTTTATCATGTACGAACTTTCGCTAAATTATCACTCGCGAAGATACAAAGAACATATATGGCGACTAGTCAGTCTTTAGAATACACAAAGCAGGACACCGGCTTGCCCTAAATAGAGACTGGCAACCAAAATGATGTCTGGTACTCTTCTTCCAAACATGCTTTAACTATTAATGTTCTTAAATCCAAAATGGAGAAGTAAATGGAGTTATTATTTACAGTGATACAACTCTGTAAGTTATGCTGTAGAGCTGTCAATATCTAACTAACAAAACTAAACTAAATCAGTTATACGAACTCTAATAAGGATGAAAGGGCAGCATGGGAGGCAATCCAAGCGCTTGTTTGGAATGTCATCAGAATAATTTTTCAATTGTTCAATTGACAGTATATCTGTGTAAATATATTTACAATAACTAGGTTCAAACAAAAACGAATTGGATAGGGTTGAGTTGGAGGTAATTAAAGATAAGAAGTGACTTGGAATAGTGTGATTCAGGGGGTGTTGTTTGTTTAAAAGTGTTTTCTAAGAACACTTTCACAAATTGAGACAAATTTTTTTACATATTTATTTTGTATACTGTAAAATTATTTTTGAAACCAGATTTCTATCCAAACACCCCTCATTTCTAAGCAAAATTGTCATCGTCACAAAATCTGACACAAACAACGACAGTTGAGTAAGTAAGGCTATTCTGAAATCTGCGATGAGAACAATTTAAAAAGACCGTATTTGTGTTGGCCTCTTGGCGTTCTCCTCAGTCCTTCCTAGTCTAGCAAACTATATTAAAGTGACCATTAACTATTTACACAGGAATGGTGTTTCTGTTCCTGCCTTCATTCTGAGTGATGGAGATGATTGTACCTTTCTAGGGTCTAGGGCAGTAATGATTCAAGGCAAATTGATTTATGTTCTATCTATTTTCCATTGTATCTTCATTACTTTCAAATTGCAACTGTTTTTTCATTCTGTGCAGACCCCGTGATCAAATGTAAGAGGAACGGTAAGGATATACGGGAGATGATCTACCCCACATCTCTTGGAGATGGGTAATACTTGAATCTGGATTATTATTTGGCACTACCAGGCAACAAATATTTGTCAAAAAACCAGAAAAAAATGGCAAGATTTCAGTTTAATTATCCGTTAGATTTTACCATTATTATAATTCTAAAACAAAGTAACAGGATGCAACTAAAAAAGAAAGTAACTAAACGGTCTACACTTTACATTAATAAAAAAAATAGTTGTAAGCTTGTACAACGTTTAAATTAACCTTATCTGTGTTAAATTAAAGAAAATTCCATCTTATTCCGTGTTTCATTTTATTAGGAGGGGGGATAAAGTAGTGACGAGTCCTCAATATAGATTATTATAGAGGGGGCGAGGGAGAGGAAGAGGGGAAAGCGCTGAGTTTATCTCTTCTCATTAGTTCCTTTCTCATTAGTACCTCCGGTTCCAAATACTTCTTTGATACTTGATATAAAAGCTAATTTAATTTTTAATTTAATTTTATATATAAGACTCTAATTTACTTTACTTTTTATGTTTATCTATTTTTTCTAAAATAGTCCTTATAATAGTTGTACATATGAAAGATTCTATCAAATGGTGGGTTTAACTAATACACATGATCAACAACAGTATTTTAAAAAAGACAACGCTTATTTATTTCGAATAACTAACTTAACAAATTTTCTTAAACCACTCAAATTAATCAATTAGCTCTTGTATTAAAGACCGGAGGTAGTAAAAAACTAGCTGGAGATTTAATTTGGTATTCCTTTAGTATTGTGAATTACACTACAACGTATGTCTTATATTTAGAATTAGAATAGTACTAAATATAAGACTCTAACCCACTCAATCTTTCATAATTATTAATTTCCCAAAGTAGTCCTCATGCCAATTACACATGTTAAAAGATGTTCATCATAATGCCAATTTACATTATTAACAAGGGTATTTTAAGAAAGACAATACTCATTTATTATATATAACTAATTTAATTAATTTTTTAATATTTATAAATTAGTTATTTGACTCTTATATTAAGAACACTATATAATATTTTTGGGAGAATTATAATAAGGTCTCAAGAAAAGAAATAATTACAAAACAAGAACCAGTCTAAAAAATTACTCCTCCGGTCCTAATTATAAGACCCAATTGACTTATTTGAGGAGATTAAGGAAGTAAGTTATGTTGGTTATTTATAATAAATAAGTGTTGTCATTCCTAAAATATCCTTGCTAATTAAGTATATTGGCTAAAACTATTATTATTAGAAGGATTATCTTGAAAAAAAATGCATAAATATAAGAGACAAAATGGATTGGGGTCTTATAATTAGGATCAAATAAAAAGTCAAATGGGGTCTTATAATAAGGACCGGAGGAGTATCATTTTTTACTATAAAACTTATTATTACATACTATTTAGATTGTTATTGAGATTTTTTAGTAAAAAAAACTTCATTGTAATTCTCCCTAGTATCTTCCTACCTGTCTTCAATAGAATTACGTCTTGTTTGCAGCAAACAAAAGAGGAACTACATGAAGTATATATGCTAAAAAAAGGTCAAGTTTCTGCTGCTTTTATTTAATTCCACACTTGTTCAATCTTTTGGTTTTGATCCTGAGCTCATTTCAATTATCATATTTTCATGAAAAAGACTTTTTTAATCCGACGAGAAAAATAAAAAAAATAAAAAGAGAGAGAGATTACATTAAATGCATGCTTAGTTTCGCGTTGAAAACTACAGATTTGATGGTTTTCAACGTGAAATCAATTGTTTGTTTTAAACAAAATAATAAATTTAACTCATTTGTCCCTTTAGCAAATCTTGAAACATGCAAAGTACTTATATATTGTTTCAAAGTACTTATACTACCTCCTGTCCTAATTATAAGACCCAGTTGATTAATTTGGAGAGATTAAAGAACTTAGTTAAGTTAATTATTTGTAATGAATAGGCGTTGTTTTTCCTAAAATATCCTTACTAATCAAGTTTGTTATCTAGAAGTCTCATTATTAAAGGACTATCTTAGAAAAAAAAAAAGATAAATATGAGAGACAAAATAGATTGGGGTCTTATATTTAGGACCAAAATAAAAGTCAAATAAGGTCTTATATTAAAGACCGGAGTATATTGTTTCAGATCAATAGTTGGTTGGGTAGCTTAGGACCATATATAAACAACACATCCAAATCTTTTATCGTCCTGTTTATTCAGTTAAGCCAGAGTAAGTGCTCTTATTTTAAGGGGGTGTCAATTGACTTTCTAAAAATGATTTTATTAAATTCAAAAGAAGCATGTGAGAAAAATTGTTTGTGAAGACTTTTTTTTTCCCTCCAAGTGTTGGCTGTGCTGCTGATAGAGCACTTTAGCCCGAAAAATAAGGTTCAGTTATGGCATAAAACATTTATCTGATCAATATAAAGAAATAAATTCAGTTTCGTTGAATTTCTTGGAACCATAAATTACGAAGTGCATAAAATATAAACATACTTGGGTAAAATCTTTCAAGTATTTTATCTTCAAGTTTTAATGAATGCATGCAAGAAAAAATGTAAAACATCTACGAAGTGCATAAAATATAAACATACATGGGTAAAATCTTTCAAGTATTTTCTCTTCAAGTTTTAATGAATGCATGCAAGAATATGTGACACTTCTAAATGTATAATAATGGGCTGTAAAAAAAATTTTCATTTATATTATTTCTATTTAAAATATTATAACAAATATCTCAAAACTATGCTCAATTGGAACTGACTACTGAGTGACAATTACAAAAATACTAATGATAAAAATAATAATAAAACAAGTAGTGTTTGATGTGTTAAAATCAATATAATACTATTTTTTGCAAGAATATAATACTACTATTTGAGCTTTATATGCGCGAGCCAATTATGGCCGAAAAAGGAAAAAAAAGTGACGTCTAATGTGTTTAATTAAAAGCAAGACGACTTTAATTAATCCTTACATGCCAATTGCGGTAAATTTTTAGGATACATTAAAAACGAGCAGTAATTAAATTTTGCTGTCTTTCATCCATGTCCATCCTTACGATCAGCTATTTTGACTCTATTTTTATTCGATGTGTCACAAAACCTTTTGTTTAGAATCCACGTCAGAAATTTTTGCTTCACAAACCAGATTAATGGAACCAACCTGCTAAAGATAAAATTCAGTGGGCTGGTTGAGCTGAGTTGAGTGACATTTCACCTAAACGCATTTAAGTGTTCCATCAAAGCACTACTTTTTAAGAAACAAATATTCCATCAAATCTTTATATAAAAGCTATTAACCCCTATCTTAAATATAAAAATTAGTTAGAGATTAAATTTAATTTTAAATATAAGACTTTAATTTATTGTCTTTTAAAATTATAATGTGTTTTAAATACAAGACCTTAATTTATTGTCTTTTAAAATTATAATGTGTTTTTTAAAATATTCCTATAAAGTGTTTTCACCAAGAGGTAACTCCAATGTAAGATAATCTAGAAAAATCAATTCACATTTATTATAAATAAAAAACGTAATTAATTTTATTAATTATTTCAAATTAGTTCTCTAACTTATATTAGGGACAAGAGATAGTAATTAACTTATTTGAATAGATTAAAAAAGTTAGATAAACTAATTTAGCGTAACAAATGTGACCTAATCTTTCAAAAATACCCATAGATAACATCATATTAAACTCCTCTAATCTTTAATGTAAGAAAATTAATTAATTATAAGAAATATGATATTTTTTTAAAACACCATAATCATCTTCCTTAATATCCTTCTTACTTTCCTATTTAACTACAATTAAGGGAGTATCAATAAAAATAATTTTAAAAAAATTGATAAATATAAAAAATAAATCTTATATTTAAAATCAAAATTAACTTAATTAGATTTTACATTAATTGAATGAGTATATTAGTTCACGGATAAGTAAAAAGCTTTTTATTTTCCTCTCTATAAATTAAAAATAAAAAAGTTAAACTTCATGAGTGATATATCCAATATCAGGCAACAATCGATAGTTAAGGTAGATTGATAAACTACTCACCGGAGATGAACTATCATCATAACTGAAGTCAAATTACCTAGAACAATCACAAATATCAAATAACAGTATTCAGTAAAACTCACTTCAGATGCACGCTCACACACTAATAGAACCACACTCACATAGTGAATAATGAAATAGAATCTACAAGACTAGGTTCTGGCATTGTTTCACAGGATCAACAAGCAATTCCTGGATTAGTGGACCAAAAAGGAAGCAATCCATGAACAAAGAAAATGGAAGAAATAATAAAAATCATTATTGTCTATACAGTACAGACTACTGAGAAAAAGGAAACCGTAGCCCGAAAGGACAGTTCATCTAAAGCCCGGGTTTAGGCCGAAGAAGCAGGGCACATAACTGCACCAAAAAGAAAACTGCCATGCTGGTGAGACCAAGAATAACAATTGAGCCCCTAAGTAATTCTTTCAAGAAGCCTTTTGGACCTCTTTAAACTATTTTACATTGATGCCTCGTACTATCCATGTAATAAATTTAATCCTTTTCCCCTTTTTGATTTTCACTTAAAGCATAATTAATACTTGGCTATGCGCTTGGTACATTTGCATAGAGGAGGGTGAAAAAGATTTCAACCTCGGGTAAATTTCTAATGGTTTGGATGAACTGATTTTTGCTTAGCTCTTCGAAGAGAAGAGGACACATATGAGCAATTTGAGGCAACAATTTGGCCAGCGGCACGCCTGAGGTTAAATTTCCTCCTCCAAATTTAGTCACCATGAGCTCTATGAGTGCGTCCAACACTGCTTTCAGAGATATCTCCACAACGTTCCCAAATTCAGCGCTGCAAAAACAGAGGAAAGTCAATTAGAAAGAAGTTTCTTCTCCCCTCTCTAAACTATGATATTTGTTGATGATTTCCAAGCTTATAGGTCTTCAAATAGCATTTAAACTAACTCTAGCAAATGAATAAATCAAACTGGACTTTGAATTATTTTAATCACTTCCATTGTTGAATGAAAAGCAGGAAAGAATAAAGGCAGAGGAAGGCTTCTATATAGTATCAACTAGATGGTCAGCATTTTTGGTTAATTCTGACTCTTAGTAGGACTTGGGTTGAACACTTCAACCCCAAGACAATTTTTAGAACCGTATCAGCTAGAACCACCTCAGCATTTACAGAGCCAAAACGGATTTTTGCATTACAGAAAGCCAACACAGAATAACATGTTGACGTATGGAGATTGCAGCTTAAGGGTGTTAGAACGCCAGACACACTGAAACCTAAAAGCATTAACTAAAAGTCAATACAGATCCTCTATCAGTTAAACCCAAAGAAATGACGGAGATTTACAATACTAAATAAACAAATGAAGTATCATCGACCATCCTCTGATTCTACTCAGATGTGTTTCTCACAAGCATATTTATGTAGAAATTTTACACGTGATTTATCCAGAAAGGGACGCATCTTTTTGTGATAAGGACAATTATAACAAAAATACGTGGAACCTTGAAATTAGTTAGGTGCTTAATTCATAATTCACGTGTGCCTTGGTTGATGTTAAGTAAGTCCTACAGAACAAATCATTTTATTAAAAATATCTGCCAAACGTCTGTATTTTGACTAGGATTTTCCATCTCATATAAGTTTTCAGCATTGACCAGAAGCATGAGTCATGCTGCATGATACAAGCACAGAACTCGTGCAGATGGTTGCCCCGGATTGATTAAATTTCTATGGCAGGTTGTTATTAATCCTTGACTCCAAAACATTACATATATACCTTGTTAGCACTGCCCGTGCCTCTGCCATTAGTTGATCTAATCCAATTGTGTCAGAAGGAATTGGATCAACACTACTGCTGGAGGCTGTTTTAGGTGATTCAAAAGCCTCAGGCATCATGTACTTCACCCAGGAGTGCGGACTTCCTCTGCTCATGAATGTGTTGAGGATCTGCATGATAGTTTCATGGAGTGCTTTGCTGTTGAAGAAATCTCTCAACTGCTTGCTGCACATAGAAATCATTCAGCCCATTTAAAATGAATGTTGACAGGGAATTTATTGATGTCTTGGTCCACTAAAAGAAGTTGCTACTGATAAGCCAACATAATTACGAATCATGGTTTATGATTTATCCCTCCATGTTCTTCGGTCAAGCTCAATTGTATATATATGGGACTTGAATCTCACATATGAAGTATGGAATTTTGATGTAGGATTTATGAGGAGCTTGAACTCTTCAACCTAAAGTTCCTGTAGGGTTTAGTGCCAACTTCAAGTGGCAGATTTAAGGTTGCATAGATGTGCTAATGTTACATGTGGAAACTTATTTTAAAAGCCTATTCATTATTCAGTTAGGAGTAAAATAAACATGTGGATAATTATGCTGAAAAAAAATCTGAAACTCTATGGTTTTCCCAATTCAGATACATAATCAACAGAATATGGAAGGATTTAGAAATTTCAAAATCATATTTGGCTTCGGACAATTCAAATTTCAGACATGCATACATGAGTTCCTGCAGCCCAAAATGTACAGGGTTAAGATTGTTCTATATCTCATGACAAAGTTAAAATTATATGTCATTGGCCCAAAAAAAAAAAAGTTAGAATTATATATCCCTGTCCCATAAAAAGTTTCTAAGAAATTGTGGGATTCACTTCACCAATTATTTTCCTTCAAGATTATAAAAGAAACCTCACCCTTTAAGAGCTTCTTTAGTTGCCAGCTCCATGCCAAAAACCAAGGAAGGTATACCATATTGAGAGAGAAAATCTACGCTTCCAAGAAATTTCTGCTGGTCTTCCCTGTCAACAATATCCCTATTCTCCTGTATCAACAACAGAAAAGGGGAAAAAGAGACTTTCAGCTTGCATATAACATGCTTGAATTGGTGGAAAATATTTGCAGTTCCCCTTGCATTTTTCTCCTTTTTACGTGATTGGCAGTTCATTTAATTAACTTCGGTGAAATGAAGTTGAAAAAAGCTTCCTCAGACGATGCTGAATAAATCCATGGTGTGCCATTATTACAATAGAAATTAAAGAATAGCTACAGGAAGAATGATTTAAATACACTCCTTCAAGGATTTGCTAGGTCAAGGCCGAACTTGTGTTTTACCTTATGATTTGATTCGTGATTCACCTTATAAAGATATCAAAAGTTAAACTTGGATTTCCTACTTCGTTCTGAATTCCCTCCACCCAATTTAAGTCATAATCCAAATTTGCATCTTTATCAATAATTGGTTCCAAAAGCCATGTGTCAATATATATTTCTAGCCCAATAACTGAAGTGCAATTAATTACACAAGGCCAAAGTTTTGCAACAGGACAGTCTATTTACCTCTTATTAGGATCCAATTAATCATCAGACTTAAGCAGGCCCATAAAAGATCATTAACCATGTTAACTCACCTTATCCTAGCATCCTTCGTGATAAACACTCCCATCTCAAAAAGTATGCAAAGTTTATCAACACAGCGAATGCTTATTAAACAGATTACAAGGCATATATAATTGTCAAAAAAGCTTGCAGAGGGTGTAATGCCTAGCTAAAGGTATCGAGTGAAATTTTATATAGAAAGTCTAAAGCATAGGGTCCCACCAAAATATGTTGAGCATTTCTGAAGAAATGTTCTCAGCTGAAGAGGTAGAAACATATACAGCCACAATTAATACTTATTACTAAAGTAAATACTTCAATGGACGATGGCTTTTATTTTATGGTAAAGATTGAAGTGAACTGTTTAAGAAAGAGGTAACAAGCCCTTTCTACTCGTTTAGTTATGGTATGTGCATGACAAATAATCATCATATAGCAGATTCCAGTTCTCTTTATTTCACGCATTCAGAGCATTACGACTCATCATTTTAATCCCTCAAAGTTTAATTAATGAAATAGAGCCTGCGAACAGTACTGTGTAGTCAAATATTGTGGATAAAAACTCTAACAAGGAATGGACCTCAGTAATCAGTATGTCATCTTTGTGAAAACAGGAATTGCCACCTAAGAGATGGACAGTAAAACAATTGTTACAATATACATCATTGTCATAGTAGTCATGTCAATTCAGCAGTAAACAAATAGTTTTATATTTGATTGGTCTAACTGAAGCAAGTACACGACTCACTGAAAAGCTTCAGTATGATTGAAAGTTCCTAAGAGATGTTAAATAACTAATTAAGTAAATCATTATCCTACAGTTGAAAAAATTTAGATGCTCTTGAAATTTAAATATCCCTCCTCTAACAATCTCCCTTGAGGGCTACACAATCTCATTTCTAATTCCGAACTTGGATATATATATATATATATATGCTACTGAGTGAATATTGATAACAATAATTTGTTTAAGGAAGTGTTTGGATGAAAACCAAATCATGATTTTAAAAGTGATTTTACGGTATATAAAGTAAATATATAGAGGAGTTTACCTTGATTTGTGAAAACCGCTTTTTAAAAGTACTTTTGTCGAATACCAAACACTAATTGCTTCTGAGTGACCATGGAAAACCACAACTTGTTTTAGGGCATCTAATAATCTCATTTCCCCATACACAGACAATTATGTTGAGCACACAATACATATCACCAACACTCATAAATAGTATATTATCTGCTACTCAAGCTAGCCTTTGTTTAAACTCACTATATGACAAAAGAGTAAGAGGTAAGTAATCTGAACTGATCCAAAGAACCATAAACACAGGTAGGCAAAGTGACACTGTCTAACCACAGTAAGGCAGAATCTCAAAACACTAAGTAGCAGAGCAGCTGACTTATTTGCAACTTTTCCTACAACATACGCCAACAACAATAAAAGGAGTCCCAGTTGGTTGAAATCTTCTCAGCAAACTACTTTTTTTCCCCTCAAAAAAGTGTCTAGCATTTCTCCAAAAAAAAAAAAAATCACCCTATTGTAGTAGTGTCCAGCTCTTCATAGTAAGGATGTTGCCTTTAGACGCCAGGAAGCAGGCGACTGTGAATAGACACTATATTCACCTTCTGACCTTCTAAGATATACAATTTTCTGATTTTTCTTCCAAGTATATAGCATAGAAGGATGTTAACGGGCTGTTCAAGACTTGGCAGAACGAATTAATAGAACTTCCAGCAAATAATATTTAAAAAAGCCTGTTCAAAACACAGCTTTATATCATTTTTCTTCGAGGGGAATTATGGACTAATTCATTCTAAAAGCTTAAGCTATTAAATGACCGTCCATAATTATCTCTAAGACTCCAATGTATTATATTCCATGCGAAAGCCCTTATGACACCTTGGTCAGTCATAGAAACTTTATTACCACATTGAAGACCATTTCATCAGCCTAAATGTAAAGGATAAGGTGAAAACTTGCAACTGATTTTACTAATATCCTTAACAATTTGCAAGTGCTAGTGATGAAATTGAAAACATAAAAAAGAAAAAGAAAAACAGAGGCCCATACCATCAAATTGGAGCCTCCAAGGCTTCGAGCAGTATCAATATATAGAAGCCTTCCCAGTATATTGACTTGAACTTTTACATATAAGCTAAGCATAGTTGTTGCCCATACTGACAGTGCCATTCTTGTAAAACCTAAGACAAAATGGCATATAAGAATATTTGTCTTCAATTTTCTCAGAACAGCCAAGCAATCTAACAAAGCAAAGCAAACTAGTATGCTGAATGTCAAATCCAAGGTAAAGTCATACTTAATATTTTGAGTCTATCCCATAATTCTAGTTTCTCTGAACTTGTTAACGTGTTTGGTTGCCCCTTTCCTTGAATTAGCCTCTCAAGAAGCTGAGAAAGATCCAGATCTTCCGCTATCCGACAACTCAAATAGTGCATTGCATGAGGCAACGTTATTGTGTCAGAAATCATCTGAATATTCTCAAAGTGAGCTTGCATCCTGTCAATGTCAGCATTATGAAAATATGTTATGGGAATTCCATTTCTTTCTTCGATCTTTGTGTGTGTGTGTGTGTGTGTGTTTTTTTGGGGGGGGGGGGACAGAAAAAAATGAGGCCAAGAATTGCACTTAACTGAGCCTTAATGAGCTCCTCATTTTCTCTCTGAAGTGTGAGTTCTCCCTCCAGTACATCAAGTCTACGCTTGTAAGCACCATACAATTTATACAAAAGATAACCACTTCCAAACACACCAGCAGTGACGAAAATCTTCCTCCTATGCCGTCTCCAAAAATTCCTAATATACAGTAATTAAAAAAGGGACCCGTCAGAGATGCAGAAATTACTAAACAACACCGACGGGATGCAGCAACAAGTTCAAATAAGAAAAATAGTCTTTCCATTTTCACAATAAATTAACAGAACCCACCCTCTACAAAAATTAACACAAGCTAACATTTTATTTATCATCAAATTACAGATCAAATATTTGGAAAGGCCTATAAAACAATAAGAAAGAGGGATGGGACAATGATTCAGACGACACCCAAGGGAACAAACGCACTGATATTTGACAATTCACCTCAGAGAAAACATTTTGCTGCTATGATGAATACAAAAAATCCACTACCATGCCTTCGCTTTGTAGTTAGTCCGCATCCACTGGGTTACTCAGGAAAGGAAAGTGGAAAAATTTACTAGCGAGGGAAGGGTATCAATAAATAAGCTTCGGTAAACTAGCCCCTTTGGTTATAAATGCACAAGTGGGCATTCATGGCAGACAGCGACACAAAAAGAAAAGCTCATATTGGGGAAAGAGATGAATGGAAAATCCAAGGAAGTAAAATGACGGAAGAAGCGAAACCTTGAGCATTCGAATCGAATCACAAGGTTCAACCCCTTTCGGAGTTAATCAGCAAGATACCAGTTCTAACTAAAGGGGAAATAGGAAAGGCAGGAGTATCTATGGGGAAAGCCCGAGGCAACAGATTCCCTTTCCCTTTTTTCTTAAAAAAACAAACTGTAAAAAGTATCCCAAAAAAAAAAAAAAACTGTAAAAATCCGGTACGAAGGTTGAAGCTAGGCTAGTTACATAAATTACGTCGACGAGTCATATTCATGTACTTATTCAAATTGGAAAAACTGATGATAATGTGTAACTAATTATGCAAAATTTATATTGTTCGGTATAAAGGCCTAGAATTTGTTGGAAAGAATAGTAGTAACTACCATAGTGTTATGATTGGGGTGGAGGCCCATCAATTGTAATCAAGAGAAATCACATTGCGAAGTGTTTGCCGATTTTTTTAAACATGTTTATGGTGAAATCAATGAATATGTGAATTGGCTTGCTAAATCAACTTCTAATATCAATTTTAATTCTTTTTTTTTTATTTCCACTATTCCTCTCTTACGATCTGTTTGGCTCCGTGAAAGGAAAATGAAGGGAGGGATTTTAATGGAGGAAAAGGAAGAGGATAAGTTTTAATATTACCTTGTTTGGTTTATGAGGGGAGGGAACGAAAAAATATTTTAACATAGACAATTTTACCCTTATTTTATTTAAGATTATTTTTTCAAATTTTATAAAATGTTTAATAAAATAGAATTGTAAATAACATTTAATATATTGAGCAATACTTATATCAAAATTCTAATATACTTTAGAGCGTGAAGTATTATTGAAAAGAAGGCTAAAGTAATGTTCAGTCGTAACTTGTACTGTATCCTATCTTTGAATGAAGTATTTGGTAATGCAAAGGAGAAAACAGCGTCTAGAGATAAGAAGAGAAGGATTTAAGGTAGTATAGGAATATTAAAAATAAAGATGGGTATAATGATCACAACATGGCAAAATATTACCCTTTCCCTCCAAATCCTCCTAATTTTGGAGGGGTGTTGAGGAGGGGAGGGGAGGGAAAATTTTAACTACTCTTTTAAAATTTATGTGTTACCAAATAAAGAGAAATGATTAAGATCCCTCATCCTCCCTCCCTTTTCCTCCAAATCCTTCATACCAAAGGCACCCTTAGAATGTAAAACGAGAGAGTGGAGATAGGATTTTTTTCAAAAAGTGTTTTATGGTTCAATTTTTTTAATGTTATATATATTATTATGACATACAAATATTTGCGTGTGTGCGGCTTAAATAGACTTGTTTCCCCCAAAAATGACGGTGTGTTATTCACTGTTTCATAAGTTCTATTATTGACACGAATGAACATTTAATTTGGTCCTTTAACCTTTGAAATTATTTCAAAATGGTCCTTTAATTTATACAAACGAGGTGCAATCGTGCCAATAATCGTACCAAGCGTACCAACATTTTAATATGCTACCTCCGATTCTTAATATGAGAATAAGTTAATTAATTTGAATAGATTAAAAATGTAGTTAATTAATTTGAATGGATTAAAAATGTTTGTTAAGTTATCTATTTGTAATAAATATGTGTTATCTTTTCTAAAATATCCTTGCCAATCATATGTGTTAGTTAAAATTACCATTTAATAGAATATTTAATATGTGTAACTATTACAAAGACTACGTTGAAAAAAATGAATAAATATAAGAGACAAAATGAATTGAGATCTTATATTTAGAATCAAATTGAATGTCAAACTAGTTTTCATGTTAAGAAGCAGAAGTATATATCACTGTTTTATTTTGCATTCACAATCTATATATCGTGTTAGACAAGCAAATTATACATGATGTTTGGGGATCGGAATCCCACAGAAATGATAACTAGCCTTGTTGTTGGCTAGTTTTTGGACTCTCACAGACAGGGCATAAGGGAGATGGGGCTCTTCATCATCTCATTGATTCCTCAGTTGCTCCAATTTCATATCCTGTTTGATTGTTAATGAAGAAATATGGAAAGGGATTAAGATAATGGAAAGAGGCAAGCAACAGTGTTTGGATCTTAAATCCCTGTCAATAAAAACATGAACACTTGTCATTACGTCATGTGCCTTAGATATAAGGGTTTTCATTATTAACGCAAGATTCGTACAATGGAGCCAAAGCTGAGGAAGTGGACGCCGAACTGAAACGGCGTCTCTCTTGTTTATTTGATTTTGTTGAAGTTCGCTAACTTTTCTCACATATTAAAAATAATAATAATTTATTCATTAAATGTGTTAAAAATGGTAAATTTTTCTATTTTACCATAAAAAAATGATAAATTTGTTTTTAATGCTACACTTTTATTATCTCTCATATCTCTTCTCTCTCTATCGTATATCTAATAGGTATGAAAGTGAAAGTATCATATTAATTATTCTGATAATATCTTATATTTTGGATTACAGTTTTTTTAACTAACGTGGTATATTATGGATTGGAGGGAGTACCTAAGAACCCGATTCTTGGTGGAACCGATTTCCATCAAAATTGATGGAACTCGCTTCCAATCGCTCTGCTAGAACTGGCTAGGGTTTCATAAAATCAAAGTTGTTTGTCATCCTTATCCTTTAAGCCTCCCTGTTGCCAAGCTCGTGGATAGCATTTACTGGCAACACAGCCTTCCTCTTGTCAGGTTTGATCGGCAACAGAGTCATGGCCACCATATGATGCGACGGCGCTTGACCAGCAGCGCATCCTTCACCGGACAAATAAGTTCCCGTCTGGTATGATATGACATATTAAAAATTAGGAATAAGAATTAGAATTGAAATTTTTAAAAAAATATTAAAAGAATGTTTAGCATGAATGATTATTAATTAGAATTGGACAAATCTATATAGGTAGGATTAGAGAATATTATAGTAGGAAGTAGTATTCTCCAATCTAACCTATATGAGATTGTCTAATCCTATGTAGTAACTCATACTAAATACTTTAAAATGGTTTTTTTGACCATAATCTCAATTATTACCTCTCGTTTTTAATGCTTTATACCAAATGAAATCTAATAACTTATCATTATTAAGAGAATGTGGAGAAGTTAAATTTTGATGATATATTTGAAAAAGTGAAAAAGAAACTCGTTAATCGGAAGGGTCGACTTCTTTCTTCTGGGAACATGATGACATTGATCAGGTATATTATTAATTTCTCCTATGCTCATCATCCCCTCATGCATACGTGTCTGCCTAAATACGGCTAATAAATTGTTCTTTATCGTATCGTTTTCTTTGCTGGAGAGCTTAAGATAATATTAGGGGAGATTAATAATTTTGAAAGCTAGGTTTAGAGTTTATACAAGGAATAACCCTTGGTTAAGGAGATCAGAATCATAACGATGAGCATGAAGGTTATAATGGGCCAGCAGAAACTTAAAGAAGCAGCAGCATAAGGAAATTTCACATCTAAACTTAGCTTTTAAAAGTCACCCTTAAAGACGATTAGATTAGAAAGGGCCAATCATTAATCGCACAAAAAAGGATGAAGGCTACATGAGGAATTAGAGACGAAAACTGCGGATCTTTCAAGATCACTATTCATCGATCTAGAAAAACTTTAGTTGCAAAAATTAAAATTAGTTTAAATTGGATTGTAAACTGAGAAACTCCTAGACAATATCAGCTCATCTATATAATATCCAATCACAAGGCACTAATCATATTAATTTAATCTTAAGATAGATAATATGTTTCTTATTCTCAAATTCTCCCCCCTTCTTATCTATCATACCAAAAAAAGCGAATGAAATTTTTAAAGGCGAATGAAATTTTTTTTGCCAAAACGAACAAGATAGAGTCTGACGCAAGATAATATGAAAACTGTAAAAATGTCATTTTTAATTGGGATTATCGTATTATGGGGATATAGATGAAATCCGCATCCCCTGCTAATCGATTCGATGAGCAGGGAATACTCGGCAGTGTTTGGGGATGGGATATCTCCTCCTCCTCCTTTTTTTTTAATAATTTTTTTCTATTCATTTTATTTATTTGAGTTACTTGTATTTAGCACCCTAGAATATTTTTAAATAACACTTAATATCTCAAATTAATTAATTTTTAATATATTTAAACTATTTTTTAATTAGTGAATGTTACCAGAAAAATATGTCAGAGTGTTGAATGTATTACAAATTAATTTATAATATTGGGTATTCCAAAAAATATACTTCAGGATACTAGCTGAGGTAAAAATTAATTAATTTGTTATGCTGCGTATCACTGAAAAATATTTCAGGATACTGGATACACTAAAAATTAATTATCTTAGAATACTAGGCCCTATTATAAAAATACTTCAGGGTGTTCAATGTATTAAAAATAATTAATTTATAATATTAGGTACTACTGAAAAAATATTTTAAAATACCAAATATATTAAATATTGACTAGTTAAGATATCAGGTATTGCTAAAAATATTTTAGAGTACTAGATATACTAAAAATTAATTAATCTAAAATATTGAATGTTGTTAAAAAAATATCTTAGGAGACTAAATACAACTTAACATAAATAAAACAAAAAAAATAAAAAATATTTTCTTTTAAGAGAGAGAGATAGAGAGAGAGAGGGGTCTCTTCCCCTAAACGCTGCCATTTGGGGAATAAGCAAAGCAGGGCACGCGGACTCGAAATGTGGTGATATGAGAGTACCCAATCATTTCTGCCGCAAACTTGATCAGTTTGGTTTGCTGGGCTAAGGAACTCACTCTAATGTCTAGTCTTAACCCAACCCATATACTAGTGTTAACAATAATAGTACCTCCTTATCCGAATTCGCAACCCGAAAACAGACCCGGGTATTGCCGAAACCCTAATACGTTTCAGCACTATATATGGTTTCCACGTAGCCGCCGCGCGCTAGAGGCGCAAACCCAAGAAAGAGCAGAGAAGTGAGTGAGTGCCGAGAAACTCAGAAAATGGCTGAAGGGCTTGTTCTCCGAGGCACCATGCGTGCCCATACCGACATGGTCACCGCCATTGCCACCCCAATCGACAATTCTGGTATGATTGTTTCATCTTCCCGCGATAAATCAATCATTTTGTGGCATCTTACCAAGGAGGAGAAGACTTACGGTGTTCCTCGCCGCAGGCTCACCGGCCACGGCCACTTCGTTCAGGATGTTGTTCTCTCTTCCGACGGCCAGTTCGCGCTCTCCGGCTCCTGGGACGGCGAGCTCAGGCTCTGGGACTTGACCGCTGGTGTCTCCGCCCGCCGATTTGTGGGCCACACCAAGGATGTGCTCTCTGTCGCCTTCTCAATTGACAATCGTCAGATCATGTCGGCTTCTCGTGACCGCACAATTAAGCTCTGGAATACTCTTGGCGAGTGCAAGTACACCATCCAGGACAGTGATGCCCACTCTGATTGGGTCAGTTGTGTTCGTTTCAGCCCAAGTACGCTCCAACCAACTATTGTTTCTGCCTCGTGGGACCGAACCGTGAAGGTTTGGAACTTGACTAACTGTAAGTTGAGGAACACTCTTGCTGGCCACACCGGCTATGTCAACACGGTGGCGGTTTCTCCTGATGGCTCGCTGTGCGCTAGTGGCGGCAAAGATGGAGTGATTTTGCTTTGGGATTTGGCTGAGGGGAAGAGGCTGTACTCCCTTGATGCTGGTGCTATCATCCATGCTCTCTGCTTCAGTCCTAACAGGTACTGGCTCTGTGCGGCTACAGAACAGAGCATTAAGATCTGGGATTTGGAGAGCAAGAGCATTGTTGAGGATTTGAGGGTTGACCTGAAAACTGAAGCTGAAACGGCTGAATTCACCAACACCAAGAAGAAGGTGAGTTCTGGACAATGTCATTTCTTCGAGTGATTCTTTTTAGATGGCTTGATACTCTGTTAATTGACAAATGACTATTCCTATGTTTAATGTGATGAATTCTTTTGATTCCATTTTATAAGTATTCTGATTATTTTGATTTGTTATTTGCTTTTCTCTGTTGATGGATTAGTAGCTGGCTTAACCTGTTGTGGTCATTTTATGTTTATCTCTTGGTTTGATATTTAACCTTCTGTTCATTCGTTCCCGGTTATTTCAAATGCATTTTTTATGCCCGGTGGAAGTCCTTGCGAGTTCCCTACAGGCTCAATCACGACTTAATAACCTGTCTCACTCAGTTGATCGACATTCATATGCAATCTCTTTGCTCCTGTATACTCCATACAAGTGTGTGTAGAAACAGGCATGCTTCCTGTTGCTTCAAATACATATGGGGCTTATGGTTCTTTTCTTATTCCCTCTACTGATGCTATGTGCCCCTTCCTCGTCCAATCTTCAATTTGTTTAATATGTTCTTCACTCCGGTTTTTTTTTTTTTTTGCTTTTATTGTTCTAGAAGCCGGAGCTAGTGTCGATTTGGATCTTTGCTTTGTAGGTTCGTAGGGGGTGTTGTATTCTCCTATCTTCTATCCGTGGTAAATTCTTGCCAAGTCGTATTATATATGTATGTATGTGCATATGCATTAACTCCACTTTTTCCATGAAAGTTCTGAGGATCGTTCTTTCTTAAAGCCATTTTCGGTGCAGTGAACTGTTACCTCAGGCTTCTTGTCAGCTTTGTCTTGGGGATGATTGTCCTGTCTGTCCTGATTGTTGGCTTCATATTCTTAAGTAGTGTATATCAGGGTCTTGCAAATGTAGGATATGATGGCAGATATGGCAATATTGAGGTTCTTTCTTTTTTTTATTTTTTGTGCGCCTCTAAAATGAAATACTATTTGCAATCAAGTTGTTGATATATTTTGTTTCCACTACGGCAGGTTATCTACTGCACTTGTTTGAGCTGGAGTGCTGATGGAAGCACGTTGTTCAGTGGCTACACTGACGGTGTGATCCGAGTCTGGGGAATCGGACGTCAGTAGGAAAGCCCATCAGGAAAAACTATGAAATGCTAGCCTGTTTGAAATTGAGAAGAAAATGAGTGATTTCTAATCTAGATAAAGTCCAAAAAGTTTTAGGTTGTTCCTTTGTGGGTTCAATTTGTATGTTGAAGATAATGGCCTTGAGGCGGCCTTTTATTTTTGTTTAAATATTCACCTTGGTTACCATTTGTTATAAGATTTTGCTTCATTATCTTGTGTTCATCTCCTGAAATGATGATTGCGCGCAAAACTTGGATTTTCTATTCCATTGTTACAACAGGCTGTATAAAATCAAAAGCTGCTTCCCACAAACCATGTTTTGTGGTGGCGATTCTTGCTCTGCGGTGATCTGTTGGAGAACCTCGGTGGTCAATACCCCCTTCTGCATTACTGGATGAGTCTCCCAGATATCAGATGGAATGATTTGTTTGTATAATGCACACGAGATTTATCCCCTTGCGTTGCACGGGAAATGCTCTGACATTTGGAAGGTGAAGTAGAAATGTGGGGGCGAAAAAGAAGAGGTCATGGAAATTCAGTAACTTATTTTTACTTTCGTCTTGTTGGTCAAAGTGATGCTTCTAACATCATTTATTGACTATTTTTAGTGTTATTACGACATACCATGGTACAGGGACATCTCAAATCTCATTATGCCTCCCACTTCGTAATCTGACCAATATATAGAAGAGGATAGCCGGGTGCAAGATAAAATATCTCATTGACGTAGATGTGAGGCGTGAAAACTAAACACCGAAGAAATTTTTTAAAAGTTGTAGTATTACGACTTAGATTATAAATATTTTGTAAATATAAAAATTTGACTTGCAAATATAACTTTTAAGTATAAAAATTTCAACTGTAAGCATGACTGTTAAATTAACTTGTAAAGCTGACTTTAATGTACAATTTTAGTTTGGAAGCATAAAATTTGACACTTCTGTATTTTAATTTTCTTACATTGATAATTTTTTCTTGACTATAGTATCGGTTAGTGGCACAATTTCCAGAATCTATAAGATTTACAATTGAGTTAACATTATAACGTTCTACGAGAATTATTGATTTTATAACATTTGCTTCTGTATGATTGTTTATCATGTAAACGAATAATGACTTCTTTATAACATTTTTCTTTAAGGGAGTGGGAGTTTGCTTTTCTCAAAACTCATTCTCTTCATGACTTCATAAATTTTAAAAAAATAAACCTCATTTCTCAAATATACAGATAATTGTAACGCCTTTTCTTGTCTATCCAGATCATAATGATCATTAGTATTGCAACCTGCTAAACAATGGTGTCAACCTGACATTCAGATAATGGTGACGGAAAGATAAATATCATAAAGCAAGTGCATGTTATAATTCATATCCTAATGACTTCGAATATATTATTCACCACTTGTTAGTTAACAAAATATTACTGTTTTTGTTGGCAAAAAAAGAGAAGAGAATACTGCTGTTTTTCTTTGTATCTTGGACACAACAAACCTCGCGCATCAGACAGTTCAAGAAATCACACTGATTGGATACCGTTAGATATTCCAATATATGTGTATATCGCAAATGCTCATTAAGTACATCAAACAACGAACCTTCATTGTGCCAGGCCGAAAACTGTCTCTACACAGGCCTTGGCTCAGCAAAATTGTCAGTAAAGAGAACCCATCCTAATTGCCAAAATGTTCAAATCACATCACGCCTCATGATCGCAGGCTCGCGACTTCCCACTACTTCTCATGTACCGCCCGCTTCTAGCCCTTTTTCACAGAGGATTTAAAAAAATAAAAATGAGGCAGCCTTTGATCAATATGGACCCTCGGCACAAACCAATATCACAGCCAGCATGCATCAAATCGACTTTTTATCATTTAGCCCTATCATGAGAAGGACGACTGGCACATTTAGCTGCTCTACCCTGTCTCCTTCCTCTCTTTTTCAGCAAGGAAGCCAGAGTAACGTCAAGAGACCCATCATTTCTAACACTCATGCTTTTGATTTCTGTCAAACCATTCAAAACTATAGCCTGCTCATCAACTGGCTCTGTCGTTGCCTTGCCCTTACTTTTCATCTTTTTCAGGAAGGAAGCAAGGGTAACGTCGGTA